>NC_057408.1:32335932-32667574 GCF_019320065.1 Cervus canadensis
ACTCCTTCCTATACTCCTGATTCCCTAATTATAAGCTTAATTTCCTAAAGCTAAAAATAAAAACCTTATACAAAACAGGCTAATAGGAACTTGCCCACTCTTCCTGGGACTGCAACCTCTCCTCCAGTCCCAATTAGTTACATTGTCCTCTCTTGATTCCTCCCCCAGTTTCGGAAGCTGATCATATTTTGTTTTCCACCATCTCCCTTTATGTCTCCCTTTGCCAGTTGCTAAGCACTCCCTTGTTGCTAAGTGGGATATGAGCACTTAATTTACTCCATTCTTTTTTCTCGTACCAGATTTTAGAAATTGCAGATCCTGTTTAATCAATGTGTAAATGCAATGCTTTTGATGTATTTTTCCTAAGAGCAATATTTTGATCATTCTTAATGATACTTAATGAAGTCACCGCATGATTTCTGATTGTACCTAATTGAAGCTTGTGACTTGCATTTCAATATTATCATCTTACAGCTTTAGGTCTATGAGATGAATTTTTTTCAGGGCCCAAAAATATTAGAAAACATGAAGAACTGATGTTTTATTTTAAATCAAAAATTATTCCAGAATAGATGTATATGCATGTGAATGTTTATACTTACATGGAAACTGAAATTTCTCAAAATGAGTTTTATATGTTGATGATAAAGGGAACAACCTCTTTATAAAGATGAAGTTTAACCACTAGTTTTAAGCCTGATAAATAAATCTAAAGGCCCTTACTATTAATACTTTTATATGAACCCCATGCTGAACTACTTATGAAATCCAACACACAAGCAAATCTGAAACCAAGTCCTTCTAAAACCAAGTTCCTCTGCCAAGTTTATGATTAACTTCTCTATCAAAAATGTTATTTCCTTTCTTGTTCAACATCTGTTCCCCTCAAGATTGAGGAGTGTTAAAGAAGAGAAGGGATTGAAACTGAGCAGGAACTGGCCTTCCCAGGTATAAAAGCCAAAAGCCTTTTTCTGTGTCCCTCAGTTTTTGTTTGTAGGAAAAATGTTTCAGCCTCCTAGAGCTTCCCTGAGTTCCAAAGAGCAGATCCAAGTAGTTACTCATTATAAGAATGAGGGCATGCAGAAAAAAAGGAAAGACATCAAAATAATAGTGCAGCAATGGATCAGGGTCCAGATTCCTCCTCAGGAGATTACAGAAGAATCTGATACACATCTCTGAATTCTTCTATGAGAATGAAGACCCCCCACCCAGGTAGAGGATAGTAACTTCAGGCAGGGCACAAGTACTTAGGCCTTGGCTGGTTGGAACCAGAAGACTGAGGATTGAGACTCTGGGAACACTGTCCTGTTACCTCACTACCAACCAATCAGAAGAAGGTCACACACCATAAAGACCGCCTCCTCACCAATTTTGCCTATAAAAGCTCTTTCTCCAAAATCATCTGGATTTTAGGTTTCTGAGCTTGAACTGCCTTGTTTTCATTGCCTGGCCCTGCAATAAACCTTTCTCGGCTCCAAACACCAACTCCAAAGCTTTAGTTTGTTTAGCATCACTGCATGTCCACAACACATCTTGACTCTTGAAAAAGATAATGAATTGAGTATTTATCTTTCTTTAAGTCTCTTCTAGAGACCCAATCTCAACGATTAAGTGCCCAGAAGCCATGATATCAAAAATTTAACTAGCCTCAAACTTAATCTCACGCTGTTAATTTTGCTTCTCTTTCATCAAATGAGTCCATCATATAACTCATTCCCTCAGGGTCCTTTTCTTTGCTATAAGACAGTGGGTGGTAATGGCTTAATCAGAGACAATAACCCCTGCTAATATGTTAACTATATAATATATGAATCCTCCTAGCATAACACATTAGCCTTGACCCAGCTTTAAAGAAAGCTCTACTAGACACCCTTAAGGAATAATACCATTACAGCAACTTAACCTCATGGCAAGCCAGTGGGGGAGCTACTTAAGGACAGCTTTTAACTCCTTGATATCATATGGTTATCTCCATATTGGGTCAATTGTAGAAATAAATAGCAACCATGGTACTGAAAAATCAATTCTCCTAGTTTCTTCTACTACCTCTCTCAGGAATTTCCATGAAGAATCATAAAGTATACCGAAGCATAGATTGTGCAAAATATCCTTGTAAGTATAGAGAGACCACCAGAGTCAAAGGAAGAAAATGCTTTTATCATCAACATCACTTGTCTTCTTTGTACTTTTCCTAGAAATTAAAGGTTTACAAAAACATAGCTAATAAATATGCATTTTTTAAATCAACTAGGGAGGATGTTGGCAATTCTTCCCATGTCATAAATAAGGTAATTAAAGCCCAGATAATTTAAATACAGTAAAGCTGGAAGTTTAGTAAATATGAAAGCTGAGACTCAAATTCAAGGCTTTTATTTACAAGGCTGGGACTTCTGTCTATACAAATATTTAGCATCTTACTCCTCAGAGAGTTTGGTGAAAACCAGATATAACCATTCCATATTCATATAAGGAATCTGTTAACTGAAAAAATGACAAAGCCTAAATTTATGAATTGTTTTATTTGGTGGATTACTGAAGATTTAATCCAGGTTATAGCCTCTCAGATAGCTCTGCAGACTCTTTCAAAGAGGTAGAAGAGGAACTAGAATATATAGGAAATGTTTGTAAAAATAAAATCCCAGATAGTCAAATACCAAAAGATTGCTGCTAAAGAAAAGCAAACATCCCAAGTTAATGAATTTAACATTTTTTCTGTATATGGGAAAATGCAAGTGTCTGGACTTAATGGAATTATTCATGTGATATTCATCTTAACTATCTAGGGCCCTTGTCCTGTTTTTTTTGTTTTTTTTTTTTTTTATCCTTAATCCCTTCAGGGTGCACCATCCAAGTGGCTGCAGTGGCCGATGCCTTGAAAACGCAACAGCATTTGCTTATTTATATGGTGACATTCTTTATCCACAAATCATCCCAAACAGGCCGTGCTCGATTTCTGGAGCACTAACTCCCACCCTCACCTCCTTCCAGTCTCTGTCCTTCAAACTCCCCAGAGAAAGAAACATTATGTGATATCATTGTAAGAGGTGGTTAGACATTATAGTTTGCCTAGCAACAGTAGTCTAGTAGTCATAGGTGTATAGAATAACTATTAACATCCTTATCATTGCTTGGATATGCATTTGTAGATTAGGTTAAGATTCTATTGAAGAAAGCATTTCAGCTCCCTAACTGTCTCACTTACTGACTTTAAAAAATAACCTGATTATGTCTTAGGAGATGCCAGCATTAAATAGTATTCTTATCATCAAGGCACATAGAATATAGATACAAAAAGTCTGTTACGACCAAGAGCAAACACTCTAAATAAAAGCATTGTAAGAATTCAAGAAAGGAAGCAAATACTTACCACATTTAAGGCGTTACAAATATATATATACATGAGTTACCTCATTTGATCTTCACAATTAAGGTAGGAGACTAATACTATTATTATCTTAATTTTACAAATGAGGAAACTGGCACTTCAAAGGTAAGCAAACAGCTCAAGTAAACTGGGAGTTAAGTGGTCAGGGCAAGATTTGAAGCCAAGCATCAAACTTCTGAACACAGACTGCATTCATCCTCCCTAGCCTTGCCTCACATGCACTCAGATTAAGAGCTGGAATGCAACTGGGAAGAAATAAAAAGTAACATTTGTTAAAAATTCTTATAATCTACAATGAGCGAGGGGTGGAACATCATTTAAATTACAGTAGGATTAGGTGTTCTCATATTGTGCAAATGCGAAGACTTTATTAACTGGTCATTACTGATTTAGAAGCAATTCTCCAATGTGTTTGATTGGTTAATATTTTTCTCAGCTCTGTGAATAATGATTTAGAACCTCTCAAACTTCAATTTGCATCACTTTGGTAATCTGCTAAAAACAAATTCTGGTTCAGTAGATCTGAGATGGAGCCTGTGAAGTGAGTGAAACTCATTCAGTCATGTGTGACTCTTTGTGAACCAGTGGACGATAGCCTGCCAGGCTCCTCTGTTCATGGAATTCTCCAGGCAAGAATACTGGAGTGGGTAGCTGTTCCCTTCCTGCAGGGGATCTCCCCAATTCAGGGATCGAACCAGGGTTTTCTGCATTGCAAAGAGATTCTTTACAAGCTGAGCTACCAGGGAAGCCCTTCCCTGGTGACTCAGAGATGGAACCTAAGAGGCTGCATTTCAAACAAGTTTTCAGATGATGCTGATACTGCTGGTCCACAGGTCACACTTTATGGACCAAGGTTGTAGAAGACAGATTATTCTAACAAATAGATGATGGAAAATAAGTTGTTGTTGTTCAGTCACCCAGTCATGTCCAATTCTGCCTCCCAATGGACTGCACCACGCAGGCTTCCCTGTCCTTCACCATCTCCTGGAGCTTGCTCAAGCTCATGTCCATTAAGTTGGTGATGACATCCAACTATCTCATCCTCTGTTGTCCCCTTCTCCTCCTGCCTTCAAACTTTCCCAGCATCAGAGTCTTTTCCAATGAGTTGGCTGTTTGCATCAGATGGCCAAAGTATTGGAGTTTCAGTTTCAGTTTCAGCATCAGTCCTTCCAATGAATATTCAAGGTTGATTTCCTTTAGGATGGACTGGTTTGATCTCCTTGCTGTCCAAGGAACTCTCAGGAGTCTTCTCCAGCACCACAGTTTGAAGGCATTGGTTCTTTGGTGTTCAGCCTTTTTTATTGTCCACCTCTCACATCTGTACATGACTACTGGAAAAAACCATAGCTTTGACTAGATAGACCTTTCTAGGCAGAGTAATGTCTCTGTTTTTTAATATGCTGTCTAGGTTTGTTATAACTTTTCTTCCAAGGAGCAAGAGTCTTTTCATTTCATTTCTGCAGTCATGATCCAGTTATTTTGGAGCCCAAGAAAATAAAGTCCATCACTATTTCCATTGTTTCCTCATCTACTTGCCATGAAGCGAAGGGATCAGATGCTATGATCTTCGTTTTTTGAATGTTGAGTTTTAAGTCAACTTTTTCACTCTGCTCTTTCACTTTCATCTAGAGGTTCTTTAATTCCTCTTCACTTTCTGCCATAAGAGTGGTGTTATCTGCATATCTGAGGTTAATGATATTTCTCTCAGCAGTCTTGATTCCAGCTTATGCTTCATCCAGTCTGGCATTTCCCATGATGTACTCGCCACATAAGTTAAATCAGCAGGCTGACAATATATAGCCTTGACATACTTCTTTCCCAATTTTGAAACAATCTGTTGTTCCATGTTGGTTCTAACTATTGCTTCTTGACCTACATACAGGTTTTGCAGGAGGTAGGTAAGCTGGTCTGGTATTCTTATCTCTTTAAGAATTTTTCTCGGTTTGTTGCGATCTACACAGTCACAGTAGTAGAAAACTTATAGAAGAATGAATTCTTGAACTGTTTCAATTATAAAAAGGTTAAATGACTTTAAGATTTTGAAACCATGTTAAATATCTGCAGTAATGTGCCCAAGCTAAAAAGATAACATTTAATTGAGAAGAACACATAAAGAGGTGTTCAGGGCCTTGCTTAAAAAGAGTGAATAGTGATAAAACTGACTTCTTAACGAACTATCTCAAAGTCTCTTAGCCTGTGACTGGTCCAGCTGGGATCTAAACCGATTTAGATCTGACTCTAGAGTTAATTATCACACCAACTGTGCAAACTCTCTCTGAAAGTTCATAGATTGGGGCATGTGTGTACACTCTTTATCCTAGGACACGAAAGGTTATTCAAAAGGCTAACAGCATGAGAGAGGAGAAATGAGGTGGCATAATGCCAAGAAAAAATAAACATAAAATAAGTTTCAATAATAGTTTTGTTGAGCCCTTGCACTCACACCAGATTGCATCTAGAGTGTTATATTTATTTATGAGTCACAGTTTAGGTAGGATATTCACAACATGAAATATGTTCAGATAAGAGGAAACATCATTTTGGATGCTGTAGAAATGTCATAAGAGCTATTGAAAGAACCAGTGATATTTGGATGGGAGGAGAACATATTTACTCAGGAAAGTGAGAACAAACTTATTGATAATACAGTAGCGGAAGACAGTGAAGAAAGAATTATTCTATACATCTTCAGAGAATACCATTAGAACTAACGCATGGAGGTTTTAGCAAAACAATTTTCACCTGAGTATGAAATATCAGCATTGGAATTACTCAACCAGAGCCCCACCAAAGCTCTTCTGATAATCACACAGTTGAGATCCAAATCCTTTGTGATAGGTAGGATTGGATGAACTACAAAGATTCACTTCTAAGTCTTCCTGTTTAAATTTTATGAACTTTAGAATTGTATGGCTGAGTCTCTCCACAATATTGTACTTGAGAACCAGTTCAGCTGCCAGAAGAAGTTTAACAAATAATTCTGTTATTTACCTACACATCTTGAAAGATGTTAAAGGAGGTCTAATTTATGACCCACTGGCGGGGGCGGGGGGACAACTGTAAAACTCACTCCCCTTTTCTACAATCCTTTTATACCTCATAATCATTAAAAATATCCCACATACTCTAACCACAGATATTTCTGCTCCAGATGGGCCACTAATGGCATCTGTTTTCCCTCTCTCCTCATAGAAAGATAGAATTCTTCCTTTTTAGAAGGAGGAAAAAGGGAAAGTGGATCAGAGAAGGTTTTCTAAAAAAAGTTTCCTTTAGCTGGATGAAAGGGAGCAGTAGACATCAGTTCTGACTCTTCACAGGAGCCCAGAGGTGGAAGATTTGGAAAGACTTTGTTCTGGTTTGCTCTGACTGACATCCAGCTTAAACCCCTATGTATTTTTGGGTGGAAGGATAGTGTTGTAGGAGAGATTAGGAGGAGGAGCATGTGGAGAGTTAGTTTGCTCCCTCTCAGATTTATGGGACAAAAATACTATTATCACTAGCAAAACAGAATCCTCATTTCCTTCAACTCTACCATTATATATATATATATATATATATGTGTGTGTGTGTGTGTGTATACACACACACACACACACACACACACACACACACATATAACAGCAATCTAAAATCCTGTAACTATCAAGTTGCCTTCCTTTACTTGAGGATTTAACTCACTTCCTTGAAATTGATCATCATTTGATGACCAAAGAATTTCTCCTTGACTATAAAACAAAATCTGCAGAGATTGTGACATCTGAAAGGAAAAAATGAAATCAATATTTCAGTCAATTTGCTGAGTACTACTATGTGTTCTGTCATCTAATTGGTGTCCGGAGAGGATGCAAGAGAGAGAAAAGACCTGGTTTTCTGTGGGCTGTGATTTAAGTTCAATGCTAGTTTTGCAGTTAAATTCTAGTTCCAAGACCTTGAAAATGTGATGTTCCTGAGTTTGTGTGTGGTCTTGTCTTTATATGTGAGTATGTTTGTGTATATTGAAAGGTAGTAATGGAACAAAGCCAGAATCACACTGCAGGATTCTTTTAATTACCAACTTGGTATGAGACATCAGTTTAAGGGTTTGAATTAGAGGCCGTACTTCTGGAAATCTATGTGCTTGTTTAGCAAGAAGCTTCTATTGTTTTTTGTGAGTAAATTGCTGCTGATTTCTATAGCATATGCAACTATTTGGCAATGTACAAATATGTGCATCTCAGCAGAACTTGGGGTAGTGTCTTTTGTAGTGGCTCTATTGATAATAGCTAATGAACTATCACCAAAGCATCATAAAGACCGTGACAGATACACCTACTGTATACATAATACTGAATGGGGACTGCACCCTGTAAGGAAAATGGCTCATAAAAATCCCAGATGTCTTTTTTGTCCTCTAGTCTTTCTTTCTTTCTCCACATGTGTTTGTTCATGGTGTCACTGTGCTATGTAAATAACTGCACGGGGCATGTGATGGATGAATGAACAGATGGATAGACATCCCTGTCATTTTTGTTGATAGTTCTAGAGACAATTCCCTTGAACAATGAAAAGTAGAAGTTTAGATGGTCCAATGAACAAAAATTGTGTGCCAAATTTAAAAGAAAAATGAAGACAATAGAAAACAGATAACATTCCTGAGGCCTAATTTGTTAGGCTCTGTGAGACAGCTCATGATGTAGTGGAGGATACTAGGCAGAGAGTTTGAACACCTGAGTTTTGTCCTGGATGGCTATCAACTACTGGTGTGACCTTGGGCAAGTTGCTTAACTTTTCTGAGTTTCCAAATCTCTAAATCTACTCTGGTTTTTATATTCTTTGTTTTGGTTTGTTGACTCTATCAAGAAGTCATTTAGCAAGCATTTGCTGATTTTTTCTTTTTTAAGTAGTGTCCTTTATGGTGTGGAAAGTATTAAAAAATGAAATAAATGTATTAAAAAATAAAGTGTTCTTGCTCCACTTGAAATATAATTCATTAGATAAAGTATAAACCCAGAGATCACAAAGTATCAAAAAGTATCACAAAGTATCAAAAGGCTTGTGCTTGAGTCTAGATAATATCATGAGTGAGCAAGGAGGTGGTGGCTGTTTAGTTATGTTTAGTCGCTAAGTTGTGTCTCTTTTGCGACCCCATGGCCTGCAGTTTTCCAGTCTTCTCTGTCCACAGAATTTCCCAGGCAAGAATCCTGGAGTGGGTGGCCATTTCCTTCTCCATGGGATCTCCCTGATACAGGGATGGGACCCTTGTCTCCTGCAGGCAAATTCTTTACCACCGAGACACCTGGGAAGCCTGAGCATTGAGGTACCAGACAGCAAAAACCATGGTAGAGACCTGTGTGGAGGAGGCTGATGAGAATAATTCACATTTTCCAAGTTAATGACTTCCTCTAGTGTACACTGTAGATGGAGCCTGTGAGAAGTTCCCTGCCTCTGATCTCGATGTCCAACTTTTCTGTGAAATCTCTCTTCTCCACAAAGTAATTTTGTCTCTTACTTTCATTCATACCATGTACCTTGTTCAACAAAACACTTGCCTGATACTAGTCATTTATACATTGTCATGGAGGAACATGTTAGGAACACTATTCCTAGCCCTGTTTTTAATACTCTGTTTTTTAGAGAAGTTTAAGGTTCACAACAAAATTGAGGGGAAGGTGCAAAGATTTCTCATTTCATCATTCACCTCAATGGTATCTCTTTTACTGAGGAGTGCACATGGATACATCACAATCACTCAAAGTTTGTACCTTGTCTTAATGGCATTGGACACTCTCTGGGTTGGGAAAACGTATGAAGACATGCATCCATCATCATATCATACAAAGTATGCTCACTGTCCTAAAAGCCCTCTATGCTGTACTGACCCATGTTTTTCCCCGCACTCCCACCATGTGAAAAGTGAAAGTGAATGTGAAAGTCATTCAGTCTTGTGTGACTCTTTGTGATCCCATGGACTATATGGTCAATAGAATTCTCCAGGCCAGAATACTGGAGAGGGTAACCTTTCCCTTCTGCAAGGGATCTTCCCAACCCAGGGATCATAATCCCACATTGCAGGCAGATTCTTTACCAGCTGAGTCACAAGGGAAGCCTAGGCAACCGTGGATCTTTATATGGTCTCCATCCTTATATTGTCTCCATGGTTTTGCTTTTTCTGGAAAGTCATATAGTTGGAAACATACAGTATGTAGTCAGACTGGCTTCTTTTACTTACTAATATCCAGCTGAGTTTTCTTCCTGTATTCTTATGATTTTATAGCTCATTTCTTTTTATTACTGAATAAAATATCATTGTCTGGATGTACCAGTTTATTTACCCATTCACCTATTGAAGGATATCATGCTTATCTACCCTTATTTTACAGTGTGAAAATTTAGACATTAGCAAAAGATTAGTGATGTGACTTGGGAGCAATAAACCACTGAAACTCTAGAAATCACACAATGGAATCAACAGGCTATATACATATATATAAATATATATACAAAATCATTTCAATCCCTACTAGTAGGACATAATTTTTTTGATTGCAAGTTAATGGGTGTAAAATTAAATCCAGATATTCAGTTCTCTCCTGGGTTAAACTGCTTATAAATAAAGGCTTCTAACTTACACAAATCTTATGTGATGGAGTTTTAGAAGGCTGATCCTGTGAACCCAAACTATTGTGAGGCCTTCAGCACAGCCCTAGAAGACTTATTATGGTGATTATTATATTATGATTATGGTTCCCTCTTGGTCAAAATCTGATGGATGCTCCCTCCCAGGACCTGTCAGAATATTAAGCAACTGTGGGGGCTGCAGCAGTTACTTAAGAAAGCTATATTGTTGCTGCTAATTTTTACTCACTTCCTTTCTTCTCTTGGCTGGGAAAGTCACCTAAATCCCAACTCTTCCAGCATGTTATTCCTGAATAAGAGTATATTTGTTTCTTCTCCTCTTATATTTCCAAATTACACTTAGCATGGTTAAGAGAGAATGTTTACTCATAACATCCTTTTCTTATGGTGAACCTTTATATATACATACCTTTCTAAATTAAGTTTCTCTCAGTTCTTTCTTAAGCTTTTGTCTCTGTCTCTTCCTCCTTTCTCTCTCCACACACATACACACATCACAAAGACACAGAGCTTTTGCTTTTAATCAAGGCCAATCCCTTGCTTTGGGTTGCCTTTATGGAACATTTTACCTGCCTCTGCTACTCTGTCTCTCTTCTAATTATTCTCATTCATGCCATGAAAACTTATTCAATCTGTAATTTTGTTAATTAATGTATTTATTCAATATATCAATTCAGGAGATATTAAGTGGATATCTCTTCAGTACAAACTATTCTGCTAGGCTCTGTAGTATTCTAGATATGTACCATTTCATTTATTCAAGACTATATTTTTAATTTAGAAAAACCAGAGCACATAAATTAAGAGTAAATTGTTTCCTGGTTATCAAGAGTCTCATAGATCTTCCCTCTGTAGATCTTCAAAACTGTGAGAAAGTTATTATTATTATCATCATCTTGATATTATAGATCAATATAATGCAGCTAATGATAAATGAGGTACTTGAAGATGATAGACCAACAGACAGTACAATCTATTGTCTATTAATACCAAAGTTTAAGTTTATTTCACTGTTCTGCCTAGAAAGTAATAAACAACAAAAATCATACCAGCCAGTAGTCTACAATTAAGCTGCAACAGAGGGGCTGTTGATAATTCTATGCATTCAGAGAAGAGAGACACCACTATA
This sequence comes from Cervus canadensis, assembly GCF_019320065.1. Lineage (NCBI taxonomy): Eukaryota > Metazoa > Chordata > Mammalia > Artiodactyla > Cervidae > Cervus > Cervus canadensis. The sequence continues at coordinate 32,347,062 of NC_057408.1, forward strand.
GGTTTGAAGGGTCAGGGAAAGCCTCTTGAACCCAAAGGAAATCAAATGAAGCACCTGCTATCAATATCACAAGGTAGGAGAACTTTTCAAAAGAGAAGAGAGTGTAATAAAAATAATGAGGCAGGAATATATGACTAAGTAATAAAGAATGCCTTAACTGAACTGAATGTCAATTGAGCCTTACTCTGCCCAGGTAGCATTCCACAAGTACTTCCAGAATGATCACTTTTCTACAGATAAGGGATCTAAGGAATAAGAACTCAATGTTTCACAGTAGAGTGAGGATTTCAGTTCAGGAAGTCTGGATCCAGAGCTGAAGCAAATGTCAGCTACAGCCATTCCATACAACTTCTCCAACAGATGGTGAGGTAGAACACATCTACATATGAAAAAGAATCTAAAACACTGCCTCAATTTACATACTCTTACTTTTGTTCTGAATTTATCTGTGGCTTTTAGATATCTACACTAGCATTGTTTTTGATGTAAGATAGTGATTAGTCGACTTAAATATTTTACTCACCATATTCACATATTGCAGTGCATTTATTTCTTACTAGAAATCTATAATATAGAAAACTCAGCTATTATTCCAATTTTAATGGCAAGTAGAGTAGATGACATACCCAGGGGTCATGCAGTACGCACTTTGCTCTCTCGTTTTCACTGCCTCTCACACATTGTTAGCTGGCTGAATCACACTCTACTAGGAAATGCTACCATCTCAGTGCTTCTGTCTCACTCTTCTCTTCTGTCTCCATATCTGTCTCTAATGTGGTCCTCTCAAGATGCAACATATCTGAGAGAGGGCTGGAATGCATTCACTTAAATTGTAACTCTGAGTGAGGCAAAACAGGAAAAGATGGGGAAATCATTTATTTCCAGAGGGCCCATCTGCAAGCAGCTATTGGACCTGAGATATTCAATGGCCCAAAAATTCTTCTAGAAGGCTAAGCCACTGCATCCCAGGACAGTCATTCCACTGACCAGGGGATGGACCCTGCAGGAAACTTCAGGGAAAAAAAAAAAAGCTATTACTTATAAACAAAATAAGCTGCACGTCTAAGCTTTTGACTCGTTATCGACTCAATTGGCTATATCCCCTACAGAATTTCGTGTTTCAATTAAAAGCTGAGAGGAAGAGAGAGAAGGGGGATAAAAAGTATGAAACCTTAGGAGATTTCAAGCAATAATAGACTTTCACCCTATTAGCAGGTCTAATTTTCAGGAACTTTATCACCTCCACAATCTGTCAGGGCTGTTTTTCTTTCCTTTCTTCTCTTGGAACAATTATAGGAAAGCAGTCCGGAAGGGTAGTCAGGGCTGGCTGAATGGCATCTGGAGGCCGAGGCTCCATGTTCAGGGCAAGCTCTGGGCATTCACAACTAAGCAAAGGTTTCTATCTTCATACTCATTACCACACAGTCCTCTTTAAAACAGAATTGCCAGCCAAGCCCCAAGTACGCACATCCCATAATGAAGACAAATGTCCCCTGGAAGTGAGCTCAAGCTGGAATTTGTTTTGCCATGGAACTTTATTGCCTTCTAATTAGAGTGACATTTGGTCATTCTTGTTATATCTGGAATCAAATCAGACTTGGAGGTAAAAGCCCCTCTATCTCTGGCCCCTTCCAGAGCTGATTTGTTGAGTAGGGGTTAATAGCATTCCTTGTTGATAGTTCTCATCCTCATGGCCTGATTGTTACTGAGGTTGTTACTGATAAAAAATGACAGAACTGAAAGTGCTTCCTTTATTCTGATCTGTCTCTTAAAATGTGGTGAATCTTGACTCAGCTTTCCACCCACATTCCCAAGCCAATTTAGGGGTGCATCTTCAGAGAGGCTCTTTCTTTGCCCGCCTTCCATAAGGAGTATAGCTATGAGGGTGCAGTGATAGAAGTCACACAACAAGGGGCACTCTTTCCTTTGAGAAGCAAGTAGCAGGAGGAAAGAACACAGGGCATTTGCTTTGGTGATTTGTCTTTTGGAGAATTCAATTTGCAGCACTTAATTTAGGTGGAAATAAGTACTTAGGGTGTTCTTGCATGTGGAATCCCAGATTTTTGTAAGATTCCAGTTCCGGAGGGTACAGGCAGTAGATCTTCAAATATTGCCAGGAAACTTACTTAAAGAGAAAGAGAGAGAACTATCCAAGGGCTGGGTTGGGGAAGGGGGAGGCACACATTTCCTTTCCTGTGAGCGGCAGTTTGGTGCCCTGGCTCCCAGGTTCCTTACGGTTCTTGGGTAGCAAGTGCCACCTCCAGACTCACCTTGCTTTTAGTAGGATCACCTTGGCAGCAAGCTCATCTGTGAAGTCAACTTGGCCTCAGAGTCCTCACACTCTAGGATAATTTTGTGGATTTCCGCCTCTGAATAGCTCTCCACTTCCCTATCTTAAGACCTTCCTTTCTCTGCACAGTGATTGGGATTCTTTGGTCCAAGTTCAGTCAAAAATTCACAATGGTCAATATATAAGACAATAGGATTACCATGGACGTGACTCAGAGATGTGACTGAACAACAGCAACCTAGGATTACCTATCCAATTCATAAATTTCCAGATTATCAAGAAACATCCCTTTACATTAGTGTCCTTAACATATATAATTACTTTAAATTCCTAGGCTAATAATTTCAACACCCCTGCAATGTTTGAGTCTGGTTCTGGTTGTTTGCTCTGTCTCTACAAACTGTATTTTTTTTGCCTTTCAGCAAGATCTGTAATTTTTTTTGTTGAAAGTTGGACATGGTATACTGGATAAAAGGAAGTGTTGTAAATGGGTCTTCAGTGATGTGCTGTTGACATGTTGCGGGAGGTTCTGTATAGTGGGGAGAGGTACTGTGTAGTCTTACATCTAGAACTCGGTCTTTTAGTGACTTTGTACCCCTGGGCTGTGAATTTCACAAATGCTTCTCAGTTTTGCTCTGTTTTGCTTTCACTCCTTTCAGTGGGACGGGATGACTAGAGTGAGTTGGGTAATTCCCTTCTGTCAGGTTGGTTAAGCTCCAATAAAACCCTTTTAGGTTAGGCTCAGGTAAATGAGGGCAGGCCTTGTTAAGAACAGCACGCTCTGATCAATGGCAACGTGGTTGCTTTTCCCCTTCTCCTGCAGGCAGAATGAGGGACTTTCTCTCCAGTCTTTACTGAGAGAAACTGCTAGAGCTCCTGGGAGTAAACAAAAACCCTTCTTGAGGGCTCACAAATGTGTATCTCTAGCCCAAGACAGGTCCCTGAGGGCTTCACCTCTCAGACTTGTCAATACTGAGCCTCCAGGAATTCATCAACCCCTGCTTAGTTTTTCCTACCATGGTCCTATTTCCCATGGAACTTATGGCTCATGGGTTCCTACTCTAGTAAGTTATAATTCTCTGTATCTGCCTGTCTCTATAATTCTGGGGAAAGCTGCTTGTCCTGTGACCTCAGTTCTGTGACAGATCTGAGAAGAGTTGTTCATTTTCACTTTGTTAAGCTTTTTACTTGTTATTAGGTGGAGTGACAAGTTCTAACCTCGTTACATGCTGGAACAGAAACTGGAGGTATGACGTCTTTCAATGTTCATGTTGATTTAATCCTCCAGTATCCCTACATTATTTTGCTAATATGTTTAAAATTTCCCATCATATATGGGTGGCACTACACGCCCCTATAATGAAGCACTTGTATTCGTTCCTCACTTTTTTTCTATACTGCCACTTCCAGAAGTTTTCACTCATGGTGTGGAAATGATACCAGGTGTCTGTATGACTGATTAAAGCCAAGTGTATTTGAAGGTGTCGGGGGGAGGAAAGATGCCCATTGAGGCCCATACTGCTCTTATGTAACATGAGTAATTTATGTATCTTAGCATTACTATCTCAGTAATCATTGCCATTGTCGGAACACTCATCCTGTAGGGTGTTAGAATTTTGATTCTAAGGTTCTTTGTGGGTCTAAATACTTGAAGTGTAGAAAGCTTGAGTTCAGGTGTAGAAATTTCTAATGGATCCAAGCAGATAATTATTTAAACCATTCAGGGTGCCTCTGGGAGAAGGCTGGCACTCCTGTTCTTACCTGAAGACAGCAGTACTACTTAGCTTCAAGGTTTATTGTTTTGAAAGAAGTCAGGCCGACTCTTGCTAGCTGGTCAGGTATAGACCTTAGTGGGGTCCCCTTTGTGCATCCCCTGTTTAAAGGCTCTACAGTCAAAATGGGGGTACTTCCCCCACTTTGATGCTTTTTACAGAATAAATTTATTTCTCCACATTGAAAATAATTGAATTGATAACCGTTTATTCTCAAGTGTAGGGCTTGAGAGTAGGTCTTGTTTACCTGATCCGCAGTCACATTGACAAAGAATAATGTCAGTTATTCATAGAACCAGTTATTCATCCTGTGTGGCTCAACAAATGTTTATTGAAGTCCTATGAGGCAATCATTTTACTCTGTATAGCAAGTTTAAGATTAGGAATAAAATGTGGCCCTTTATTAAATGCTTTATGTATATGAATAGAGTGGAATATTACACAGCTGTTGAAAACGCGATTTTTGTCCTAATATGGAGCAATATCCAAGATACAATATCAAATGGGGGGAAAAGTGAGAGACGTATATATGTTGCCATTTTCATTAAAATGGAAAAGGAATATATATATTCAGTTTTTGTAAGTATTAAAAATCAAAAGCACAGAAATTGATAAAACTAGTACCCTGGGCAGGAGAATTGGGAAAGTAAGGGACAGCATGGGGAAAATTCTTTTTACAAATTGTACAAATGTTATCCCTTAGTTAGATTTATTTTATTGTGAATTATGTTAATAAAATGGCCAAGATAAGATATCCTTTATAAAAAAGCTCTATCAGGGATTATTCTGATCACTGACTTAGATCACATGGAGGAAGACACAGAAAGACATACTGGAAGCACTTTCCCTCTGACCCCAGCAAGCTCGTATGTTTCTAAAACTCAGTAACTAAATAGAAAATTAGCAGTATGCAAATATATTTCAGAAGAAAGGCTCTCTATGGCGCAGGCAGCTTTTATTTGCAAGAAGCAAGCATCATAAACTGTGAAGCAAATCCCAAATTGAATTTTCTTGGTCCCCAAAATGTATTCTGGCTGACCTGCTGGTGAGAGACCAGGGGAGCCGCAACAGAAATCTCTTAGCTATTCATAAATTCTTTCTTTTTTTTAAAAGAATTGTTGTTGCTGTTGTTTTAAACACAAGAGTGGAGATGAACTCCAGAGCTCAGAAACCATTTTCATGCAAAACCAGGCGGCTCAGTATACAAATAAAGACCTAGATGGGAACCCTGAACAGATCAACATAAATACTCACATCTGGTATAAATAAACAACAAGATACATTGTTTTACGATTAATGCCCAGCTCATGAATAAGTACACACAATGGAGATAGAAATATTTAATTTGCGTTGTAGAACATAATTAGAAATTATTAAACAAAGTCAGAACACAGTAGAGATTTCTCAAAATGCATAGGCCCCATGTGCAGTCTGTGTTTGGAATTGGTTTTGTCCAACATCAGGGTTTTGTGTTTTGTTTTTTTTTAAGGAAAAACAATCAAGAAAAGCGGCAACCATAGTGTTTCTTTAAATAGTTCATGAGTGTCTCTCACTCTCTCTCCTTTCTTGCTTCCTTCTGGGAGTTTAATGCACTGTGATAAGATAAATATCTGCCTTTTAATGATGATCATAACGTATTAAAATGTCTCACCCTGTTACCGATAATGCATGAGATTATGACAGATGAAAAAAAGTAGAAGTCCCATTTTGTCTTCCCTGCTGATGCTGTTTGTTTACCTTTTGCATTTCCCTAGCTCAGACAGTGAAACAACAGTAGCTAATTTTACCGGATTTCTATTTGTTCCACTTTGATTTTTCACAGAGATGAAATCCCTACCAATTTTAGTTATTATTTTCTTCTTAGATCAGGAATCATAATTTTGTTTCATTAAACTTGACTGGACATATCACTTTAGCCTGCTTTAATCAACCAGGATAACACTGGGTAGAAAATAGGACAAAAGGGTTCATTAAAATAACAGAGATGGCCCAGTCTTGAGATGTGGGGAAGGACAAATCAACCACTGCTGCTCTGAGACACATGCAATTGTGTGCGGTTATCAGCACACATGGACAGCTTTGCTCACAGAATCAATGGAGTGATTTTTCTTTTGATTCTAATTGTTAAGGAGTGCTCTGAATCAAGAGGGTGGAAATTTCACTCAGACTTTATTTTTAAATTTTAGGAGTAAACAAGTCAAGAAGAAGCAAAGCTGAAGAATAACCAAGGAGACAAGTATAAAGAGTTCTGTGGTGAGATAAAATAAGCCCAAACAGCGTGATTCTCACCTCTGCTTTGCCAGATGATGGAAAGCAAAAACAGGTTTTTTTTTTTGTCCTCAGAGAGAACTGTCTCTTGCTCTGACTTTCTGTCTGAATAACCTTTCTAGCTGATTTATCTCCTTCTTAGAGACCAAAATGATAAGGATACTGAATCTCTTCCTCCTGGCCTTTCCTCTACTCCCCTGCTAGCAACTTAACTCTTATTTGTTTTGAAAATTAGCCATTTAACAGGGCATTGCCTTTACTGGCTATTTGTTCTGCTGACCTATGGGGGAAGCTGGAATCTACTGCAAATGGGCTTCTCTAACAGGTCTGTTATTGCATTATTCCTTTATGGGGGCCTCCGTGTAATTACACCAAATGTTGTTATAAATCCCACCGGAAGCCACCTCTCGGCTGAAGTCTAGAGGACACTTTCGGTGTATATCTCCCTCATCTGCCATTAGCGTGGCTCCACATTCTTCCCAGTGTATTAGAGGACACGCTGAATGGGGACAAGGACTACATGATCCAAATGGAGAGTGAGCGATTTGACAAGAAGCCAACCAGCACTTCGAGCAAAACTAACTGCCATCGAAACATTGCCTCCACAACAAAGGTTGAATCAAAACCCTATTCCCCTAGCATATGAATTAGAAGAACAATTGTCTGATTATGATTAAAAAAAGAGCATTACATTTTATGTTCAGCCATAATTGGTATTTATGACAATTTATGTAAACAGTAATGAAGCCTATGTGATTTTTGTGGGGAAATTGCATTATGACACCAATGATCGTTACTGTTAATTTTCCTGAAGATGATGGCAATCAGCAGGCATAGTTTCATTGTAAATAGGTTAATTTAAAATTCAAACACTGCTGGTATTTCAAAATGAGTTCACATTTGATTTCTGAAAGCTTTGGCCCAGTCTTTTTCTGTGTCAAGAAAAAATGCATGGATCATGTATATCAACATGTAAAACTTTCTTCCTCAGGATTGTGTATATAAATGTGTGAGATATACATAAATATGGATGTGTGTGTGTATATATACATACATAAATATATATAAGAATGTGTGTCTTAAATACAATACATCCTTTTAAATATCATTGTTTTTGTGCTGTAGGACTGAATCTGAAAAATTTACTACTGATATAATCAAGAAATAATTTTTTAGCTTGATAGGATAAGTGAGGAGCAACATATCAGTATATTCTATTATTTCTGTTGTGTATTTGAAGATTACATAATCAAATTTTTAACAAGATATTTAAACGTAAATGCATCTCTTTTTATTGACCTTGGGTTGCTGTCTAGTTACTGAGCTAAGCTGCTATTCTGTCAACACATATTTCAGACAACATCAACCAGTTAATTTTTTTTTTCTTTTTAAGATATATGCTTCCAAGTATTTAGATCAATTCCTGCCAACTCGTCCAAGCAAAGTGAAAGTGTCTAATTTTCACTTTTGACACTTTTAAAAAAGGGTAACTACCTTAACTTTCTTGTTTGTATATATATACATATATATGTATATATACGTGTGCATGTGTGTGTACCTAGTCGGTCAGTCGTGTCTGACTCTTGCAACCCCATAGACCACAGCCTGCCAGGCTCCTCCGTCCATGAGCTTCTCCAGGCAAGAACACTGGAGTGGGTTGCTATTCCCTTCTCCAGGGGATCTTCCTGACCCAGGAATCGAACCCGGATCTCCTGCATTGCAGACAGACTCTTTACCAACTGAGCTATGAGGGAAGCCCCATATATATATATATAAAAGTTTTGTTTTATGTTTATATATATACATATAAACATTAGAATAAATGTCATCACAAAAGGCATTTGGAATTATAAGAAAATTATCAGAAAAAAAGAGAAGAATCATTTTAAATGGTGGCCTGTGTCTGCTTTTTAAATCAACATTTAAGTAATCACAAAATGTATCTTCACAGATTTTGTAAATATGATAATATAAAAATTATATTAACGTAAGCTACTAATTTTTCTTAACAAATAAAATATTGTAGACTATGTGCATTGTCAGGATATATTTTATTGACAATAGAAATGAAACTTGTCTCCAAATAGCTTCTCTCTCTCTCTCTGTCTCTTTCTCCTTTTTTAAGGAATTTCTGGGTGGTCAACCAATTGTTCATAACTTCTTAACCTAATGAATGAAAATGTAATTGTGAATATTCAAAATGTATTGTAATTTTGATTACTTCTACCAGTTTGATCTTGAAAATTTCATTCTTTGTAGAAATGTTGTATGTCTATGCCCATCTTTATATGTCACACTTTTAAATAAAATGGTATTTCAAAAAGAACATACTCAGATAGTTTTGGCCTGGACTACTAATTTAAAGGAATAAGAATTGGAAAATATATTTTAGATAAGCAAAGGCCTGGAAAACTGGAGCAAATGTTTTCAAATTAAATTTTTGTAACCCTAAGTTCATTTTGTTTTTTATTGAATATAATAAAAAGTCAAAATTTTTATATGAATTTAAGTTAATTTATTGAAAAAGAAAATATACATATGGCTGTATATTAATGTATGTACTTTATCACCTCATCCAGTTATTCATGCTTCTCTCGAGAGAGGAAAATGCAATATGTTTAACAGGCTTGTTCAGGTGTAGTAAATTCTAACATTTTAAGGGGGAAATTCTGGAAAGAAATGTTAAAATTAAGAAAAAAATTGTATTTATTAAATATTCTGAGAATTGGGTGAAGGTCATTTTGCATTATTTCCTGTAGCAAGTATCCCTTCTATGGGAGTTTATATTGAGAATTACCACCCTAAAATATAACCAAAAAAACCTCAGTCTGTTACTGAATAGATTTTTTTAAACAATTTTAAATTTCATCAGCAATTCTTGGATGAAGCCAGATTCCTCTCTGGTTCCTGGGCGCCCCTCATTAACTGTGCTTCCATTCCAACACAGAATTACTCCTGAATCCAGACAAGGACAAGATCCTTAGTAAGAAACAGTGAATTGCTTAATTCAAACCCATCAACATATTTTAAAAACAGAATCAATACAAGAAAATAAACAGAAACATGTATACTGTTACTGAGAATTCACTAGCATTGAGTCTTCTGCTTTTTTTTTTTTTTTCATATGAACAGTGAGGACCTGTAGTTTCCCCTTCACAGAACAGTTTTGCAATATAATTTCAAGACTCTTCAACTTTTCAAACTTTCTGTAGCTCCACATCTCCTAGGGATTGACTATCAATAAAAGCTAGTTGGATTATTACTAGAGGAAAATGGGTTCAGCCTAACTGACCTGTCTGTTAAGCGTCTCGTTTATTAAGTCAACATGAATTAATTATCAAACAACAACAAAAGAAATAGGTAAAAGAAAAGCGGAAAAGAAAGGAAACATCACCTAATGCAAAATGTCACCGTGAACTAACTCTAGAAAGTGATCACTGTATCTTTGAACAAGTTTTCTTTGTGTATACCTATGACTGAGTATCCAGCTTGGTTTTAGGATACCATAAGTGGGTTCTGAATCAGTTTAATATCTATGCAGGTTGTTATAATTCATCTTATAGACTACCTCTCTAGTTTCAGTGAAAATATATTTCTAAGTTTAAAAATGAACTGTGCCTATAAAACTGGCCTTTAACTAGGTCTGCAGTCTCACAGAAAGGTATGTGTCAATAAAAGAAGAAAATATGGTATCAGTGTACAGCCATTCTTTCAATTAAAGAAGGAAAATCAAAACAAAAGTGGAAAAACAAACACAACAACAACAACAAAAACTCTCACTACCTGTACTATAGAGAATATGAAGAAATAGATCTCCAATGTGAATTTGCTTGTGCAAGATGTCACCATTCAGCTCTTTGTGGATGTTTAACCAGCTTCCCATACCCTTGTGAACAGAGTTGAGACCAGCAACATCTGGGATATATGGCACAATTGGTAGAAACAAAAAGTATCTATGAAGGTTTTCTTCAGATATGAGTCTCCTAATGATTTGCCCATTAGCAGGGCTTCCCTTGGTGCTCAGCTGGTAAAGAATCCACTTGCAATGCGGAATACCTGGGTTTGATCCCTGTATTGGGAAGATGCCCAGGAGAAGGGAAAGGCTACCCACTCCGGTATTCTGGTCTGGAGAATTCCAGGGACTATACAGTCCATGGGGTTGAAAAGAGTTGGATATGACTGAAAGACTTTCACTTTGAACTTTTCAGGATTTCAAAAATGTTTACTGGATACGGTTGATGAATTATATACCTTTAAAAGTTTTTACTTGTGATAGACCTTTTTAAATTATGTATTTTGATTAAAAGAAAACAACATGCCACCAGGTACCCATGTCCTTGCCCTCTTGAAAAAGATTATGTAAATGGATTGGATGTAGCATGCAGGTAGGATTACTGATATGTTCCACAGGTCATGTCCACATTGATCAGCTGGTTATTCATAACCCTAATTACTAATATGTTGAGGTGACAGTTTATTCCAATTAAGTAAAATCAGCTCTCTGTTCTAAGGGGGGAAAGTGGCTTACAAACTGATTTAGTTCTGGAGTTTTTGATCTAAGGATAGGCAGAGGTAGTCTAATTCCATTTGTTAATATCTATCATCACTCATGGCTGATGAGAAAGAAAGAAATCACATTCAAAGGTCATTCTTTTATTTCAAAAAGGAAAAAAGAATGTGTCTACAAAGATGACAGTTATAATACTTTACCTTTAAGAGGCAACCTTTGCAGGATGACTCTCTGATTCTGAAAATGCAGGCATTACTTTTTTCTTTTGTACTCTATTAAGAATTGTGCATGAAACCACTCAGAGTAGATGGGGACTAAGGGTCAACAGAACAGTTAGAAAGGTGACAAATAGCAATTCATTTCACTGTTTGTTTTCTAGATGATGGCTGCCTTTTTCGTCTGGTGCTCCCTGTTTCTGGGGTGCTACACAATGAGTTCTATGTCCTTTTAAATAGGGGCAGAGCTGCCACAGTGTAAACTAATAAATAGCACAATTGAAGTTTTCCTGGTCATGAAATACAGTGGATTCCTCTCAGTTACTTTATTCTTTTTAACAATTATCTTTTAAATAGAGAAAAAAAGAAGTTATTTTGTGACTTTATTCTTTACATTTATGGGTAATTTTTTTTAAGATAGTGCTGTTTTTCTATGTCTTTCAGGAAGTACAAATTTCTATTGCTTCAGGGACCAATAGCTCCTCTATCCTCAGGACTCCGCAACAAAAGAGTTTACATGTTCACTGTGAGTCTGGAGTATCTATGCTTCACAATGTCTTCACTCAGTTAACTCACTAATCTCTGTCTGTGACATTACTAGGTTTATGACTGAGGAAAAAGATGATACAATGCTAAATATATATCATTTCAGTTTCCATTCATTGGCCAAAAGACAATTTGGAGGGAAAATAAAATAAAATAAAATGTAACCATTATCCCAGGAAAGTCAGCAAATATTGTAAACTAGTAAGTAATTTAGTGCAGGGTATTATGGAAAAAAAGACTGGCCCAGAATTGTAATGATAGAACCTGGACTTTAAGAAAGGTAAGAAAGGATATAAGGCTATCAGAGAGTGACATCTTAACTCAATGTATTGAGAACTATACTTGTCCTAAAACCACCAGGTGTTATAATAGGACTATTTGAGAAAAAGAAGCTAGAAAATACATGGAAATTTGATTAGGAACAGAAAAAAAGGATGATTAGCATTTTTGGAAGAAATATCCCAAATCATAATATTGTTCTCTTGGATTCGGCATTCTAATATTTGTCACTATCTTAGAAATTGCTGTGTTTAGAGTATGCCAACATGAGCACAAGTAATACACACTGGAATTCTGTTGTTATTCCTTAGCGGTTTTCAGAAAATCTTAACAATCAACCAGTTTCAGTTCAGTTCTGTCACTCAGTCATGTCCGACTCTTTGCGACCCCATGAACCACAGCAGGCCAGGCCTCCCTGTCCATCACCAACTCCTGGAGTTTACTCAAACTCATGCCCATCGAGTCGGTGATGCCATCCAGCCATCTCATCCTCTGCCATCCCCTTCTCCTCCTGCCCCCAATCCCTCCCAGCAACAGGGTCTTTTCCAATGAGTCAACTCTTCACATCAGGTAGCCAAAGTATTGGAGTTTCAGTTTCAGCATCAGTCCTTCCAGTGAACACCCAGGACTGATCTCCTTTAGGATGCACTGGCTGGATCTCCTTGCAGTTCAAGGGACTCTCAAGAGTCATCCCCAACACCACAGTTCAAAAGCATCAATTTTTCGGCGCTCAGCTTTCTTCACAGTCCAACACTCACATCCATACATGACCACTGGAAAAACCATAGCCTTGACCAGACGGACCTTTGTTGGCAAAGTAATGTCTCTGCTTTTTAATATGCTATCTAGGTTGGTCATAACTTTCCTTCCAAGGAGTAAGCTTCTTTTAATTTCATGGCTGCAGTCACCATCTGCAGTGATTTTGGAACCCCCCCCCCAAAAATAAAGTCTGACACTGTTTCCACTGTTTCCCCATCTATTTCCCATGAGGTGACGGGACCAGATGCCATGATCTTCGTTTTCTGAATGTTAAGCTTTAAGCTAACTTTTTCACTCTCATCTTTGACTTTCATCAAGAGGCTTTTCAGTTCCTCTTCACTTTCTGCCATAAGAGTGGTGTCATCTGCATATCTGAGGTTATTGATATTTCTCCTGGCAATCTTGATTCCATCTTGTGCTTCATCCAGCCCAGCATTTCTTATGGTGTACTCTGCATATAAGTTAAATAAGCAGGGTGACAATATACAGCCTTGACATCCTCCTTTTCCTATTTGGAACCAGTCTGTTGTTCCATGTCCAGTTCTAACTGTTGCTTCCTGACCTGCATACAGGTTTCTCAAGAGGCAGGTCAGGTGGTCTGGTATTCCCATCTCTTTCAGAATTTTCCACAGTTTATTGTGATTCACACAGTATACAGATCTCTAAATGTGTATATGATTGACAGATATTAACTGTAAAGACAACTGAAATTAGTGTATTAATTAAATAGAATTATTTTGTTTTTCATTTGGAGATACATTTGGTATCCAGATTGGGTTAATCTTACAGAAATCTCTAGAAGGTATTCAGATTGGCTATTCATTTGTTTTTCACTCAATTGTCTCTTTAAAAATATAAATAAAAGTAAAATGTAAAGGCAATGCACCAGAAATAATCTAATTACTGAATCAATGGCTCAGGTCAGTTCAGTTCAGTCACTCACTCGAGTCTGACTCTTTGCAACCCCATGGACTACAGCATGCCAGGCTTCCCTGTCCATCACCAACTCCCAGAGTCTACTCATATTCATGTCCATTGAGTCGGTGATGCCATCCAAACATCTCATCCTCTGTCTTCCCCTTCTCCTCCCACCTTCAATCTTTCCCAGCATCAGGGTCTTTTCCAATGAGTCAGCTCTTCGAATCAGGTGGCCAAAGTACTGGAGTGTCAGCTTCAGCATCAGTCCTTCCAATGAACACTCAGGACTGATTTCCTGTAGGATGGACTGGTTGGATCTTCTTGCAGTCCAAGGGATTCTCAAGAGTCTTCTCCAACACCAGAGTTCAAAAGCATCAGTTCTTCAGGGCTCAGCTTTCTTTATGGTCCACCTTTCACATCCATACATGACTCCTGGAGAAACCACAGCTTTGACTAGATGGACCTTTGTTGGCAAAGTAATGTCTCTGCTTTTTAATATGCTATCTAGGTTGGTCATAACTTTTCTTCCAAGGAGCAAGCGTCATTTAATTTCATGGCTGCAGTCACCATCTGCAGTGATTTTGGAGCCCCCAAAAATAAAGTCAGCCACTGTTTCCAGTGTTTCCCCATCTATTTGCTATGAAGTGATGGGACCAGATGCCATGGTCTTAGTTATTTGAATGTTGAGTTTTAAACCATCTTCTCTTTCACTTTAATCAAGAGGCTCTTTAGTTCTTCTTCACTTTTTGCCATGTGTGGTGCCCTCTGCATATCTGAGGTTATTGATATTTCTTCTGGCAATCTTGATTTCAGTTTGTGCTTCATCCAGCCTAGTGTTTCTCATGATGTACACATGAAACTGTCAGAATGTTGTTAACCAGCTATTCTTCAGTATAAAATAAAAAGTTAAAACAAAAAAAATGACCATTGGATTCTCTGACCTTCTAAATGCAAGAATCAGGATAAGAGAACTTCTCAGTCAGCAATAAGGATGTATTCCCCAAAGAAAAATGGAATGGGGAGAGATTTTTCAGGCAATAAAGGCAGCTATTTAGGGAAACTCTTAAAGCCCTTTTATAACTCTGCTCTTCAGAATGTCAGGGCTACTACAAAACAGTGACACTACATGTCTCTACCCTCATTCTCCAGATGGGGGTGTTTATTGCAGTTGTTACCTCCTCGTTTCAACAATGCATATGAGGGGACTAGATAACTTGACTTTTGGAATAATAAATTTCTGCAGCTGGAAGAAACATATCTGGGTCTAATGTAGATACCATCTTAAGATCCCGGACTTGAGTCTGAAGCCCTGATTAGATCGGATAGTTGTGGTTTCTTTTTGAGCTAGGGTAAAAGCTAGTTTTTTTGTGTTGTTTTTTTGTTTTTTAAGGGAAGATGGGGTTTAAACACATTGTGTCATGCACTGTAATTATTTATATATTTCTGTCACATTGGCATTATATTTGGCCATATAACTTGTGATACTCCTGCCTGTGAGTTTATATTTATCCTTGTCTTTGGTGTCAGGCTTATTCAGGTGACTTGCTTTGGCAAATACCATGAGACCAAAAGCCACTTGTGAATGAAAACTTTAAGAGTACACACCAAAAATCTGATTTTACTTCTGTCCAAAACACTAGAAATATCGCCAATGGCAGATGCTCCCTTAGCCTGATATTAAGAGTATCTCCCAGTTACTATGTTATCATAAGCCTCTGATTTATATACACTGCCCCTTAGAAGCCCTCACTCTGAATTTATGAAATCATTGTCCTTCTCTTTGCCAGTTTCCAATCTATTATTTTTTTGTACTAGGGAAGGAAAAATAACTGTAATTTATCATTACTGTAAAATTAATAAACTCCAACCTAAACTGGATGACCAGTGCTACAGAAAAAATCTTACTATGGGATTCTACTCTTTAGAGCAGCTGCCATTCTGTGTATTTTTTTGTACTTTAACAAATATATTTATTAAGTATAATTGACATAAACTCAACTGTAAATAGCATGAACAATTGAATAAGTTTTGATGTGTGCATAATTTGAAAACATCACCACACCAAAATAATAACCTCAGTCATAACTCACAAATGTTTCCTTGTGCTCATTTATAATCTTTCCTTCCTGTTCTTCTTCCAATCCAAATGAATCACTTTTCCTTCTTCTTATCACTACAGATTAATTTGCATTCTCTAAAATTCACAGAAATATAATCATACAATATGGACCCTCTCTCTCTAATTTTTGGTCTCATTTCTTTTACTTACTTCTTTTGAGATTCACTTACGTTGCATATATATAATAAACATTTTTTTGTTACAGAATAGTATTTCATTTATAGACATTCCATTCTATATTTATTAATCTGTTAATAGATATCTACATTGTTCTTTTGTCTTTATTAAAATTAATGCTATTAAAACATTCATACTTCAGTCTGTAGAATAGGTTCTAGGTTCATCCGTCTCATTAGAACTGACTCAAAGGTGTCCCTTTTTATGGCTGAGTAATATTCCATTGTGTATATGCACCACAACTTCTTTATCCATTCATCTGTTGATGGACATCTAGGCTGCCTCTGTGTTCTGGCTATTGTAAATAGTGCTGCAGTGAACAATGGGATACATGTATCTTTTTAAATTTTGGTTTCCTCAGGGTATATGCATAGGAGTGGGATTGCTGGGTGATATGATGGTTTTATTCTTAGTTTTTTAAGGAGTCTCCATACCGTCTTCCATAGTGGCTGTGTCAATTTACGTTCCCACCAGCCGTGCAAGAGTGGTCCCTTTTCTCCAAACCCTCTTCAGCATTAATTGTTTATAGACATTTTGATGATGGTCATTCTGACTGGTGTGAGGTGATATCTCATTGTGGTTGTGGTTTGCATTTCTCTAATAATGAACGATGTTAAGCATCTTTTCATGTGTTTGTTAACCATCTGCATGTCTTCTTTGGAGAAATGTCTGTTTAGGTCTTTTCCCCACTTTTTGATTGGGTTGTTTGTCTTTCTGGTACTGAGTTGCATGAGCTGCTTGTATATTTTGGAAATTAATCCTTGGTCAGTTGTTTCATTTGCTATTACTTTCTCCCATTCTGACGGTTGTCTTTGAAGTAAGTCGAAAGAAAAAGATAAATATCATATTATAATGCATATATGTGGAATCTAGAAAAATGGCACTGAAAAATTTACTTACAGGGCAGCAATAAGATAAACCGACATAGAGAATATTGTGAACATGGGGAGAGGGGAGGAGGTGAGATGTAGGGAATGAAAGATGGAAACTTGCATTGCCATATGTAAAATAGATACCCAATGGGAATTCAACAGGGACTCTGTATCAACCTGGAGGGGTGGCTTGGGGAGGAAGATGGGAGGGAGGTTCAAAAAGAAAATTCATGTTGAGGTTTGACCAAAAACAGCAAAATTCTCTAAAGCAATTATCCTTCAATAAAAAATAAACTAAAAAAAAAAATATCATACTTTGGATGTGTGTGTGCATATATATATTTATTCTTGAGTAAATGCATAACAGTAGAACAGTCTGAATCATATGATGGTTATAGGTTTTATTAAGAAACTATCAACTATTTTTAGAGTGTTTATAGTAGTCTTATCATTTTACATTCCTACCAGCAGAATGTGACAGTACCACTTTGTCAACATTATCTTCAATTGCTGATTTAAGCATTTATTTTAGCCTTTAATTTTAGTCATTCTAGTAAATATATAGTGATATTTAATTGTGGTGTTAATTGTACTATTAGTGTAATGGCTAATAATGTTGAGCATATATACTCTTTGAGTAGGGTTTATTCAAATCATTTGAGCATTTATTTATTGGATTATTTGTATTCTTGTTTTTCAGTTTTGAGAAACCTTATATAATGAATACAAGTCTTTATTTTCATTCAGATTTATGCTTACCTGTATTATCTCCCCATCTGGGGCTTGTCTTTTCATTATTCTCTCTGGATTGTCAAAGAGCAGAGGTTAATCATTTTGATGAATCCCAATTGATCAGTATTTTTTTTGTGTGTATCATGCTTTTGGTGTCAAAACTGAGAATCTTTGCTTAACCCATAGGTATATCTTCCTTTCTATGAACTTTACAGTTTAATTTTTAGATCTATGATCGACACTGAGTTGTTTTTCAGTACGTGATACAAGATATGGATTAAGTTTATTAGTTCATATAACAATACTCAACTTTTCCATATCATTAGTTGAAAGAAGTGTCCACTCTTTACTGAGCTGCTTTTGCAGTTTGGTCAAAATTCAATTGTATATGTGGGACCCCATTGTGGACTCTGTTTTGTTCAGTTATATTTTTCTGTCTTGCTACCAATAACACATTGTATTTATTACTGTAGCTTTGTTATAAGCCATGGAATAAGATTCTGTTGGACTTTTGAACTTGTTCTTCTTTATCAAATTTGCTTTGGTTACTCTACCTTTTTAATTTTTATGTATTCAGAAATAGCTTAACAGTTACCTTAAAAAAAAAAAAAAAGTTGCTGAGATTGTGTTTGGCATTGTACTGATCAGTTTGGGAAGACTGACATTAAACCAGTATCAGTGATCAGTGAAAGTCGGTCAGTCATGTCTGACTCTTTTTGACCCCATGGCCTATACAGTCCATGGAATTCTCCAGGCCAGAATACTGAAGTGGGTAGCCTTTCCCTTCTGCAGGGGATTTCCCCAGCCCAAGGATTAAACCCACATCTCCCGCATTGCAGGCAAATTCTTTACCAGCTGAGCCACAATATACAGCCTTACAATCCATGAACAAAAGTGTATCTCTAATGATTTTGGACTTTTCAAATTTTTGTTAGTAAAGTGTTAAATTTTCAGTGTATAGTTTTGTACACTTTTTATCAGGTTTATTACTAGTATTTAACATGTTTGATGCTATTGTAAATGGTAGCTTTATTTTAATTTGTTTCTTCATTGTTATCAGGCAGAAATAATATTGAATTTTATACATTCATTTTAGTTCCTCTAATTTTGCTAGTAGCAGTATTAGTTCTGTTAATTTTTATGTATGTGATGATATCAGATTTTCTATGTAGATAAGTAGCATTCTGCAAGTTAAGACAATTTTTATTCCTTCCTCTCTAATCCGGATGCTTTTTACTTCTTTTTCTTTCCTTATTGAACTGGGTAGAACTTCTGCTACATGTAGAGTAGATGGTGAAAGCATACATCTTTTCTTTGTTCTTTTTTTTAAATTAATCAGTTCATTTTTATTGAAACTTTGTTGATTTAAAATGTTGTGTTAGTTTCAGATGTACAGCAAACTGATTCAGTCATATCACATTTCAGATTCTTTTCCCATACAGGTTATTACAAAATATTGAGTTTAGTTCCCTGTGCTATACAGTAGATTTTTCTGTATCTTTTTCTTGTTCTTAATCACCAAAGGAAACGTTAGTCTTTAACAAAGCATTACTCCTTAAAAGGCACATACATTTTCAAATATTATGTATAATGTTAGATATGGGCTTCCCTGGTAGCTCAGTCGACAAAGAATCTGCCTGCAATGCAGGAGACTGGGGCTTCCATCCCTCAGCCAGGAAGATCCCCTTGAGAAGAAAATGGCAACCCACTCCAATATTCTTGCCTGAAAAATCTCATGGACAGTGGAACCTGTTGGGCTACAGTCTGTGGGGATGCAAGAGTCAGACACGACTTAGTAATATTTATAACACATAATGTTAGATGTAGGTTTCCATTATCAAATTGAGAATAGCTTATTCAGTTCTTAGGAAACAAGAGTTTGCTTATTTTTTAACCATTAATGAATGTTGAATTGTATTCTTTTTCTTTTTTTGTTTTTTAATTTCATGGATTAAGTTGAATAATTTCATGTTAAATTCTGAACCTCTAGAATAAACCTCACTTGTTCATGTTAATTAATATTTTTAATATATTTTTTGGCTTTTACTTTTTAAAACTTTGTAAATAATTTTTTTTCATCTGTTTTCATGAGGAATGTTGGTCTATAATTTTATTCTACTTGTAATGTCTGTACCTAGTTTCACTACCAGGGTAATGCTAGTCTTATAAGTTGAGAAGTATTCCTCTCTCTTTATTTTTGTGGTAGTTTGTATGGAATTGATATTGTGCCTTCCTTAAATATTGAGTAGAGATTGCCAATAAAATTTAGGTTTAGAGTGTCTCTGTGGCATAGTTTTAAACTATAAACTCAATCTATTTTATGGAAACAGAGGTGTTCAGTTTTAGCCTCCTTTTTGTTTTTCTGAGTTCAGGTGGTATTATTTGTCTCAAGAAATTTATTCATTTCACCCACATTATTAAATATTGGCTTAAATTTGCTTATCATATTTCCTATCCTTTTAATAATGGTATAATGATTGCTTTATTTTTGTCCACAAGAAACACTGGAATGATTATTGATGTTGCATCTCTCACTCTCAATATTGTTAATCTGTATCTTTTCTAATTTTTTCCTGATTAGGCTGACTAGTGGTGTATCACTTTTATTGATTCTTTTCATAGAATTGGCCTTTGGTTTCATTGATTTTTCTCTATTATGTTTCTGCTTTATAGTTTATATTTTGGTTCTGATCTTTATTATTTCCTTTACTCTGTTTATTTTTGATTTGATTCTCGTTTTTGTTTCTTAAGGAGTAAGCTGAGCTTATTAATTTGAGACCACGATTTTGCTCTAATATAGGCTTTTAGTACTAGTGCTATAGATTTTTACCCTTGTTTAAAAGATATATTTGCTGATTATAGAATTTCAGGCCTAGAGTGTTTCTTTTGGTACTTTAAAGAAGCTTTCCATGTTTTCTTAGTTTCTTTGTTTCTGATGAGAAATCTTTATCATCCTTTTACTTTTTTCCTTTTGGCAAGAAATAACATGGTTTTTTGTTTGTTTGTTTGTTTGAAGCTACTTTTAACATTTGTTTCTTGTAAGTGGTTTTGAAGAATTTGATTGTCATATTTCTTAATGTAGTTTTTCATGTATCTTTTGCTTGCGGTTAATTGAACTTCCTGAAATTTTGGCTTTATATTTTTCAACAAATGGGAGAAATGTTGGCCATTATTGCTTCAAATATGTTTTTTAAATCCCCTCCTTTCTCTTGTGTGCTATGTGTGTGCTCAGTTGTGTCTGACCATTTATGACCCCATGGACCATAGCCTGCCAGGCTCCTCTGTCCATGGGATACTCCAGGCAAGAATACTGGAGTGGGTTGCTATTTCCTTCTCCAGAGGAGTTTCCCCAACCAGAGATGGAATATGCCTCTCTTGTATCTCCTGCATTGGCAGGGGAATCTTTATCACTGTGCCACCTGGGAACCTTCTTTCTCTTCTTAAAGGACCCCAATTGTGTACAGTAGTCACTTGAAAATAATCTAGAGTTCAGTTATTCTTTCTCTTTTTGATTATTTTTCATCTCTGTGATTGCTTCTACTGCAGTATATTATAATCAGCTTAAGTACTTTTATCTCTTCATCTTGCTAAATCCTATTCACCTTTCTCAGATCAGGGCTTTTTCAGAGGAACAGCATTGGATCATTTGATTTCAGTCATTTTCCTCAATTATATCTCACCTCAGTTTCTATGTTTATGACATAATATTTATCAGTTAAGTTGTAATGTAGGTTGTTTCTCCACAAAGAAACATTCAAAATATAATAGTTCAAAAGATAGAGATATTTTCTAATTAGACTCTGATTTTGTTTCATGGGTGGAGCTCTTCCTGTCTCTTATGTATATACTCTGGGAATTAAATAATTCTTCAATGATTCCTATAGCCATATCAGAAGTACAAATTTTGTTAAAAGGCCTCCTAGGGTCTCTGCAGAGCTTTCATACTTCATAAGCTTGACAGCCTAAGGTTTGTTGTTATTTGTTTTATTTGCTTTTACCTAATGCATTTGTTGATGAAAGTGAAAGAGGAGAGTGAAAAAGTTGGCTTAAAGCTTAACATTCAGAAAACTAAGATCATGGCGTCTGGTCCCATCACCTCATGGGAAATAGATGGGGAGACAGTGGAAACAGTGTCAGACTTTATTTTTGGGGGCTCCAAAATCACTGCAGATGGCGACTGCAGCTATGAAATTAAAAGATGCTTACCCCCTGGAAGGAAAGTTATGACCAACCTAGATAGCATACTGAAAAGCAGAGACATTACTTTGCCAACAAAGTTCTGTCTGGTCAAGGCTATGGTTTTTCCAGTGGTCATGTATGGATGCGAGAGTTGGACTATAAAGAAAGCTGAGCACTGAAGAATTGATGCTTTTGAACTGTGGTGTTGGGGAAGACTCTTGAGAGTCCCTTGGACTGCAAGGAGATCCAAGTAGTCCATCCTGAAGGAGATAAGTCCTGGGTGTTCATTGGAAGGACTGATGCTGAAGCTGAAACTCCAATACTTTGGACACCTCATATGAAGAGTTGACTCATTGGAAAAGACCCTGATGCTGGGAGGGATTGGGGGCAGGAGGAGAAGGGGACGAGAGAGGATGAGATGGCTGGATGGCATCACCGACTCGATGGGCATGAGTTTGAGTAAACTCCGGGAGTTTGTGATGGAGAGGGACAGCTGGTGTGCTGCGATTCATGGGGTTGCAAAGAGTCGGACACGACTGAGTGACCGAACTGAACTGAACTGAATGCTTTTACTTAATTTCCTAATAATTAATATAATTTATCAAAAAGTTGGTAGACTTTGCTCTTAGAGACTTGCATGTACTATTACATGTTGAAAAGTCATTCTCTATGAGAATATCACAATTATACACATCTTGCAATCAGAGTCATGGACTACCTTTGCCCCTGGCCTTTTTCAACATAACAGAGTCAGGGCAGTTGGACATAGTGTCTAGATCTGAAGCAAAGAACAATCTTATCTGTAGCCTTAAGATAGAGTGTCTCCTCCCAGGCATAGGTCTGGCATGCTTACTGCTGCTGCTGCAGCTGCTGAGTCCCTTCAGTCATGTTTGACTCTCTGTGACCCCATAGATGGCAGCCCACCAGACTCCCCTGTCCCTGGGATTCTCCAGGCAAGCACACTGGAGTAGATTGCCATTGCTTTCTCCCGGCATGCTTACTATCCATTATAAAATAACTCAAGAGTTCATGTGTTGCAATGAAACCCACTTTGCATGCAGTTGTCTTCACATTGTCTTGTAGGAAATAAGACATAGGTAGTTGGTGGAAAAAATAAAAAGTGAAATCTTTAGCTATAGCAATTGCTATAAGTAAATGTTAATCTTTGACTCAACATTCTTGCATCTTCTACCAGCATCCATGAAGTGACCAACCTGTTAGCTTCTAAGTAAGATAAAACTTCAGACCCTTCAGTTAATCTTTTGCACATATTTTTCTCTAGCACATTTTTCATGCTTTATTAATTTATTTGCTTTGTCATTCCCTTACCACTTCCTCTCAGTTCAATGGTGGTGTAGACTATCTGAAATAAAAGGGTTATTATGAAAATAATACTCTTATTTTGATCTTTGATCCAGAGCTGAGTCTTCTATTTCAGTTGAAAAGTCTTATAGTAACTTGTTCACTTTCAATCTTTCTTCTCTCTGGAGTCCAGAACTTGTTGGCTTTTCCAATGTGTGGAAAAATCTGAAAGAGATGGGAATACCAGACCACCTGACCTACCTCTTGAGAAATTTGTATGCAGATCAAGATACAACAGTTAGAACTGGGCATGGAACAATAGACTGGTTCCAAATTGGAAAAGCAGTACATCGAGGCTGTATATTGTCACCCTGCTGATTTAACCTATATGCAGAGTGCATCACGCAAAATGCTGGGCTGGATGAAGCACAAGCTAGAATCGAGATTGCCAGGAGAAACACCAATAACCTCAGATACACAGATGACACCACCCTTATGGCAGAAAGGGAAAAGGACCTGAAGAGCCTCTTGAAAGAAGCCTAGCATGCCGCAGTCCATGATGTTGCAAAGAGTCGGACATGACTGAGCGACTGAACTGAACTGAAGGAGGGTAATATCTGTATTCTTTTCTAATTCTGTTGCAACATTAGTGAACTTTTGCCTGAAACTCATTTTTGTTATAATGTCTTATTGAAGGCAGGCAATAATCACTATGCCACACTAGCTCTCAGGCTCTTTTTAGCCACTCACCCTATAGCTCCAGCTTTAATACAACATAATCTTTCTTCCAAGGCATTTCGGAGAGAGATCGATCTAATATTTTCATACTATACAGCATGGAGTTTCATCTTTTTTGGCTTTTGGAACATATTTTTTCACTGCCCACTACTTAAGGGCTCAGCTACTAAGCTAGTGTCACACATCTTAATATTCTCACTTTTATTTTATGGCAGCCACTGATTTGAAGGTAAAGCTTCTGTATTTTGCTAGATAGTATGCTGATTATTGAATATAGCTACAGAATCAATCTAATTAAAAATTATAATTTTATATGTGTGTGATCATTCTCTCAGTGGTGTCCAACTCTTTGAGACCCCATGGATTGCAGCATACTAAGTTACTCTGTCCATGGAATTTTCCCAAGCAAGGATTCTGGAGTGGGTTGCCAATTCTTCCTCCAGGAGAGCTTCCCGATCCAGGAATCGAACCTGCCTCTCCTGCATCTCTTGCAAGTGGATTCTGTATCACTGAGTCACCTGGGAAGCCCATACATACTGTGTCATGCTAAGTTGCTTCAAACATGTCTCACTCTTTGTGACTCTTTGTGACCCTAGCCTGCCAAGTGCCTCTGTCCATGTGATTCTCCAAGCAAGAAAACTGGAGAGGGTTGCTGTGTCCTCCTGACCCAGGGATCCAAATTACATCTCTTATGTCTCCTGCATTGGCAGGCAAGTTCTTTACTGCTAGTGTCACCTGGGAAGCCCAAGCCCATACATACATGCATACAAATATAAATATGGAGGTAGGTGATTAATATCTCAGTAATATGATGTCCAAAGTAGATATTTCTACCCACAGGTAGCTTTTCTCCAGACAGCAATTTAAAGACCCAAGATTATTTGATTTTGTGATCTGTTTTCTTACACATGATTCCAAAATCACTATATCATTTAAGTCAACATAATAAACATTGAGAGACTATCAAAAATCATAATTATATCCACAATTTTATGCAAGGAGAATTTTATAGGCCAGGATTGGTGGCCACCTAACTACAAGGTAATACGGACATAGGCTAACTGTTGATCCAGTAAGAATAGAACATTGCTTGGTGAAGAGTCTTCCACTCTCCGCAATAATGTATGTATATGTTTATAGGTATGAGTGTTAAATATTATGCTTCATCATTAGATTATAAGCTCCATGAAAACAAACATTATGCATATTTATTTTGTAATTATGCTCAGTTTTGTGTGCAATGCAATATTTGTTAAAGAATTGAGTGAAAGAATTAAGGAGATTTAATACGACCACACAATTTTAGTGATAAAATAGAAGTCACAGTATAGTTTGCTTTTTCAATTCACATAGTTCTAAAGTTTAAAAAAGGTTCTAAAACCTAGATTTACAGAATCTTCATTCAATGTTCTAGGTAACTTTATAAATATTCATCAAGCAGTTTCAGTGGCCAAAATTATAAATACATTCAGATATGTATGGTCTTTAGACTTATAAGAACTTGAAAATTGTTAACATGTTAAGAAAACATTTCATAGTTCTATTTAAAGAGGATTCAGTCTCAATATAGAGGATTATGTCTCAGATTCAGATTATCTAATATGTACTAGGATGTGCTTTGCCCAGATATTTCAACGACAGTCAGAAAAAGTCAGTTTACACACAATTTTCTTTCCCAGCTGGTCCATTTGTTCATCTCAAGCATGTTGACCATCTTATTTTTTTTTTTTTTCTTCCACATACCTTTCTCTTTAACCTCAGACTGGCTTTACATATAAATGTATGTTTTATTTCCTTCATAATATAATCCTGTAACATATTCAAGGAGTTTTCTGTAGACCAAGGTAGTTTGTTTATTTTGATCATTGAGCAAAATACTCCCTGGCCATTGTAGCCACAGTAATTCTCTTGGTATGAAAAATTGTATGTGCTGGTATGTTTAGAACATTAGCTAAAAGCAGTGATGCATTTCCACATTGGGTGAACAATGATGAGAAAGTCTCAAAGATAGGTCAGATTGAAGATTATGGAGCACTGTCTACATTTCTTTCTGACAAGGTCGACTTCAAGGGTGACATTAACAACTTATTCTCAGTCTAATGACACATTTAGATTAAAGTTTCCAATGTACGCAGCCTCCATTTTTTTCTTCAATTCATTGCTAGATAAGATGCTTGATAGGTATCTCCACAGTAACCTTTCAGAATCTATTTACTTAGATGAATCAAAATAATGAAATGCCAAATGAATTAAGAATGATACTTTTATATCAACTGAAAACAATTTAAATAGTCCATATGCATAAGTTCTGTGGCATGAATGATCTTTTCATTTCATACTTTTAAAAAATGAAGAATGTGTTAGTTACTGTTGCTGTTTACCTGTGAGGAAGCGGGGAAATGACTGCACACTGGGACTTTGCAGCTACCCTTTTCCTATAAGACTCACTTACCTCTCACCGAGGCCAGGAACACAATAAGAATACACAACAGGAAGCTTTATTTAAATTTCTAAGCTTTAAAAAAGTCCTATTACAGAAAGTTATATTTTCTTTTGTTTTCTTTCCTTTTGAGAACTGATAGCTTGGATTTCAGGAACATGTAAAGTAAAAAAAGGTCGATTTTTAAATTGCTGTCTTTTTGTGATTTTGCAAAGCTATCATTATTTGCATCTTTTTGTTTATATTCTGTTCTTCCCTAGTCTTCTTTCCTTCATGAACTCTACCTGCTTAGGATGGAGAACTCAGCAGCTGCCTGCTCTGAGGTTTCTAGCAGAGTGTTCTCTGTGAAAGCGCTGACAAAATTATTTTGCATGCACCTCCCCATGGTGAAGTCCCAGTGAGAGTCCCATGGATTCAAACACCTTGGCTAGTCCTCACATTTCTTCCCATGAATGTATGTTTAAAGTCCCACATAGATTTCCACGGTAGGAACTATGTCTTATCTTTCTTCCAAATTTCTTTCTAATAGTAGTTAATGTAATGTTGCATGTATGACGAGGATTCAGCAAATAGATACTGTATTGGATCATTAAAATAGAGTTGCTATTTATGACCCTGGAATTATCTGCATTATTGACAAGAAGAAGCTAGCATAAATGCAACCTGCTATTTGTTGAAAGGTTGCTGAATGCCATTTTGTCTAACTTTCCATTTATTCAAGATGGCTCCCAGCATTCTTTCATGTTCAGTGGATAGCTAACGTGGGACTACAACGGAGAAGCATGGGCAGATGAAATGCCATACTCATTATCATGTGTAAATGTCAACAGAGTTCATGTTTAAAAAAAAAAAACACCTTTTAATGTGAGAATAGGCATTGGGCCATGCTTCCTCATGTACCATCTGTCACATCACCTTTGAAGTCCTACTGAATTCTCATCCTTTGAAGTCAGACACTCATCCTTCTACACAAAGGAGGCTGCTGCATGCAGCAGCAGCAAAGAGATGAAAGCCTGTGTGCCTCAGCTATGCTGAATATACCGTCAATGCTTTAATTTAAAGAGCTAATATTCACCTTTGACATAGAAAATTAGCCTTTGACTACAGGTTTTCTGGAAGTGTGTTTGAGGGCACAGAGATGCAACCATTACAGATATTTTCTCCCCGTGTAATGGTTTCAACTGTAAATTTTTCTCCTAGATGCTTATAAGAATATGATAGCAATTATAATAAACAACATTAAGAAAAATCAGTAAAGTTGAAAAAGAGCCTTTCTCTGATCAAAGCTTAGAAACACTCCTCTAAGTCTTCTTTTTGACCAGGTCTTATCCTTGGATCCTGTCTTCAGCCTGTTGAGAAGAGTGTTAGAAAGAATCCTGATAAGTCAGTTTAACAGGAATCCCCCACCCTTGATATCTGATCAGATACAACCACCCACCCTGAATATCTGTTTATTGTTGTTGTCCAGTCTCCGAAGCCATGTCTGATTTTTTTCACACCATGGACTGCAGCATACCAGGCTTCTGATACTTCACTGTCTCCTGGAGTTTGCTTCAAATCATGTCCATTGACTCAGTGATGTCATCCAACAATCTCATCCTCTGTTGCCCCCTTTTCCCCATGCCCTCAATCTTTCCCAGAATCAGAGTCTTTTCCAATGAGTTGGCTCTTCACGTCAGGTGGCCAAAGTATTGATGCTTCAGCTTCAACATCAGTCCTTCCAATGAATATTCAGGGTTGATATCATTTGATATCAAGAGTCTCCTACAGAACCATAGTTTGAAAGCATCAGTTCTCCAGTGCTCAATCTTCTTTATGGTCCAACTATCACATACGTACATGACTACTGAAAAAGCAATAGTTTTGATTATGTGGACCTTTGTAGGAAAAGTGATGTCTCTACTTTTTAATACACTACAAAGCTATGACAAACTTAAGATATTAAAAAGCAGAGACATTACTTTGCAGACAAAGGTTTGTATAGTCAAAGCTATGTTTTTTCCAATATCATGTGTAGATGTGAGATTTGGACAGTACAAAAGGCTATGTGCCAAAGAATTGATGCTTTTCAATTGTGGCTCTGGAGAGGACTCTTGAGAATCCCTTGGAAAGCAAGGAGATCCAACTAGTTAATCCTAAAGGAAATCAACCCTGAAAGTTCATTGGAAAGACTGATGCTGAAGTGCCAATATTTTGGCAACCTAATGTGAAGAGCTGACTCATTGCAAAAGACCCTGATGTCAGGAAAGTTTGAGGGCATGAGGAGAAGAGGGCAACAGAGGATGAATTGATTGGGTATCATCAACTCAACGAATATGAGTTTGAGCATACTCTGGGAGATGGTGAAGAACAAGGAAGCCTGGCATGCTACAGTCCGTTGGCTGCAGTTACTGTCACAGTGATTTTGAAGACTAAGAAAAGAAAATCTGTCACTGTTTCCATTGCTTTCCCATCTATTTCCCATGAAGTTATGGGAATGGATGCCATGATCTTAGTTTTTTGAATGTTGAGTTTTAGGCAAGCTTTTTCACTCTCCTCTTTCACCCTCACCAAGAGGCACTTTGGTTCCTCTTCCCTATCTGCCATTAGAATGTTATCATTCTTACATCTGAGGTTACTGATATTTCCCCCAGTGATATTTATTCTAGCTTATGAGTAATCCACGTGATATACTATGCAAGTTAAATAAGCAAGGTAACAGTATATAGCCTTGATGTACTCCTTTCCCAGTTTGGAACCACTCTATTCTATGTCCGATGCTAAGTGTTGATTCTTGACCTGCATTTAGATTTCTCAGGAGGCAACTCAGGTGGTCTTGTATTCCCATCTCTTTAAGAATTTTCTGCAGTTTATTGTGATCCACAGTCTAAGGCTTCAGCATGGTCAATGAAGCAGAAGTAGATGGTTTTCTGGAATTCTCTTGCTTTTTCTATGATCCAACAGACTTTGGCAATTTGATCTCTGGTTCCTCCGCCTTTTGTAATCCAGCTTGTACATCTGGAAGTTCTTGGTTCACATATTAATGAAGCCTACCTTGAAGGATCTTAGTGTTACCTCATTAGCTTGTGAAATGACTGCATTTGTACAGTAGTTTGAACATTCTTTGGCATTGCCTTTCTTTGGAATTAGAATGAAAACTGACCTTTTCCAGTCCTGTGGCCACAGCTGTGTTTTCCATATTTGCTGGCATATTAAGTGCAGTGTTTTAATAGCATCATCTTTTAGGATTTGAAATACCTAAGCTGGAATTCCATCACCTCCACTAGCTTTTATCTTAATAATGCTTCCTAGGGCCCACTTGAATTCACACTCCAGAAGTTATGGCTCTAGGTGAATAGCCACACCATCGTGGTTATTTGGGTCATGAAGACTTTTTAGTACAGTTCTCCCTTGTATTCATGCCACCTCTTCTTAATTCCTTCTGCTTTTGTTAGGTCCTTGCCATTTTTGTGCTTTATCATGCCCATATTTGATGTAATATTCCCTGTGTATCTCCAATTTTCTTGAAGAAATCTCTAGTCTTTCCCATTCCATTGTTTTCCTCTTTTTCTTTGCATTTTCACTTATGATGGCTTTCTTATCTCTCCTTGCTGTTCTCTGGAATTCTAAATTCAGTTGGGTATATCTTACCCTTTCTCTTAGCTATTCATTTCTCTTCTTTTCTCACCTATTTGTAAGTCCTCTTCAGGCAACTATTTTACCTTCTTGCTATCTGATAACCCTGGCTTATCTTCAGAAAACCTTATTAAATTTGTTTAGCCAAGAATTCCCCTATACTTGATGTCTCCTCTTAGTAACTTTCCATCCACTGAACCTCATTTTGTAGTTGACTAAATCCCCACATATTCTTGCTGCATTCAGAATTAAGCCTTGTTTTACGGAGGTCTCTGTTTTCTGCTATTACTGTAGTTTTTAATAAAATCAGATAATTAAAGATAGATATAGTGTACTCCTTTCGTTGACTATACAAAATATTAGGATCTCTAATAAGTATGTCTCTGACATTAAAACTGCTTCAAATTTTTAGGATGGAATTAGGTTTTCAAATAAAGAAAGCATTCTGTGTGTTTTATCCTTCTGTCAGAAGTACTGACAATCGGAATGTATTTATTGAATGTCTGCAATGCATTGTACAATCTGCTAAGTCTGGGTATAAGAAACTAGTATCAATACAAGAAAACCCAATCCTCCAAGAACAATTTGCTTGGTGATGGACCCTGTGTATAAACATAAAAATAAAGTATATAATGCAGATATGTAGCAATGAGGTGCTATGGACATTAATGTCACCTTTGGAAGGGGTTGAAAGAAAACATTGTGGAGGTGGTGGGTGATATTAGAGGTGAGGTATCAGATAAGTAGAATTATCTATGAAAGATGGAGTGGTGAGTTAGGAAGAACAACAAGGAAATGAGGAGGTGGAACTGAGGGTATTTTGGGTAAAGAAACATTGAAAGATCCCAGGTGTGAACAAATGTATGCTGGTGGCTCTCAAGGAGTGATCTTTGGAAGAACCTTGGATTAGAACCACCTGTGTTGATGAAAAATACACATTTTGAAATTGTCCTTAAAAGTATTTAATGTATCTCTCTCACTAGTACTAAAAAATAAGAATCCTAAAGGTACTGACTGTTTTATTTGTATGTAAATAAAGTTTGAGTTTTTAGCTTAAGACACAGAAAGCACACTCTTGCCCCTCAATATAATTCAAAATAAACAAACATTTTCCCCAGTCATCACTAATTTGGCACACAAAAGGACTCAGCATCTTTCAAGGACCAGGTGATTAAGACTACTTAGGGACTTTTTTTTTTTTTTTCCAAAGGAAAAACAATGAATTGGTACACATGTATTGCAGAAACATGGAGGACTAAGATATTTGAAGAAACATTCTGGAAAATTCTTGCAAACATAATTCAGAAATTGTTGCTGAGCTCACAAGAAAGCAAAAGGAATCTCTTAGGAAAAATAAGTACACTTTAAAACTAACTAGACAATAAATGTTAGTGACTTGAAGCAAAAAGGACTTGTACACAAAGAAATGATAACCCGAAGGTAAGCAGCACCAGTTCTGGAAGCCACAGAAAAAGTCTATGTTTTCTGTGATGTTCAGGTGCTGAATTTGAGGTGAAAAATTAAGCCGGTTTACTCAGAATAAAAGTTGTGGTAGGTCCAGAGTCATCACTTACTCCCAACAGAACCCAAAGCAAAATTTTTTTGGAATAAAATGCTTGGCATTCCACAGGTTAATTTTAATAAAATATAATTTCCAACTCAAAATCACCAAATGTACAAGTTATCAGCTATAAGAGTAATAATAATAATAACAGAGCCAATGTAGGTTCTAAAGACTTCATGTATTAAGACATTAGAGTAAATTGTGAGTTAATTGTGCACAGAATATTTATAGAAAAATATGAAATTAAAAATTCTGCCAAATATTACATCTATTCAAAATTGTGCTATTGTTGCAAATCAAAACAACTCACAAATATGATGATAACCATTAGAAACATATTTAATGAAACAAATCAGAGATAGTAGAGATTCAACAGGTTTAATCACATGATATAAAGATCTATTACTGGTGAGAGTCTTTCGATGATTCTATTTAATTGAATTCAGAAAAAAAGTTGTAAAGTATGGGCTTTGTGCAAAGCTTAATTCTTGATTCTTAAGCACATTGACATGTTTGTTCCTCCCTCCATGGCCTGCTGAGACCTGGTCAACA
This sequence comes from Cervus canadensis, assembly GCF_019320065.1. Classification (NCBI taxonomy): domain Eukaryota; kingdom Metazoa; phylum Chordata; class Mammalia; order Artiodactyla; family Cervidae; genus Cervus; species Cervus canadensis. Next base: position 32,378,909 of record NC_057408.1, read on the forward strand.
CAGGTTTTCTGAAAAATAATTTCCCTTAAAAGGAAGGACCAAAAATAGCTTGTGTAACATGGACAGAACTGAATGCTCTGACCAGATAATGATCTCCTATGGTTAGTGAAAATAAGTATCAAGGTGAAGCAGACACATTTACTTTCAAAGCAGGAGACTATTTTTCAATCACAATGTCCAATTTAATTTTCATTAATGTTATTAAGAGAAAACAATTTACTGCAAGAAATGAAAAGTAAACAAACAAAATTTAAAAAAAAAAACAACAGTGCTGTTGAGCTCTGTGGAGTGCTTCTGATTTAGGGGTTAAGTATTCCATGCTAATAATCCCTCTAGTTAGCAAAAGGAAAATTAATGAAGTCTAATTTTGCATGAAATTTTGCATTTAGATTTTTATAACTTTGTGCTTTAATACTGCTTTTCTTTAGGATTTATTTTAGTAAGTTTTAATGGCTCTCTGATGCCAACGACTAATAAATAATGGTGAATTTTCATTTATGCCTAATTGGAGTGATAAGATCAACTTGCTCATTGAGAGACAGCCAGATCATCCAAGGTGACTGGAGGTCAATCCAAAAATGATTGTTTTAAACTCTGTTTCGAGTTTGCTGTCCTTTCTTTTGTCTCAAATACTGGGCAACTGCTCCAAATCTTCATTTCAGTGTTTGTGTAGTTATAGCTCGTAGATGGGAGAAAGCAATGGCACCCCACTCCAGTACTCTTGCCTGGAAAATCCCATGGACAGAGGAGCCTGGTGGGCTGCAGTCCATGGGGTCGAGAAGAGTTGGACACAACTGAGCGACTTCACTTTCACTTTGCACTTTCATGCATTGGAGAAGGAAATGGCAACCCACTCCAGTGTTCTTGCCTGGAGAATCCCAGGGAAGGGGGAGCCTGGTGGGCTGCCGTCTATGTGGTCGCATAGAGTTGGACATGATTGCAGCGAGTTAGCAGCAGCACCAGCAGTAGCTCTTAGATAGCAGATGCCCAGAAATGCTGAGCAATTCTGAAATACAGGAACAAAAGAACAATGAGATGTGTATTCTTTTCCTAACACAGGTAGATGTCGTGCTGAGAGGCATTTTTATTTTAATATCTATATGTCACTAATATTTATCCATTGTTAGCACAGGCTGTGGAATTCAGAAATTAAGCCTGGGGTTTCTAAGAGCCTAAATCAAAATGCCACAGTTCTCAACAGTTTATTGTGAAGTATGTGAAGCAAAAAACAAGTGATACTTCCCATCCTCCAAGAAGATTTCACGTGTCATCAGCCCCTTTTTGAAAAGATATAATTATCCAACTTTCACACTCCACTGCTAATTGCACAATTCAAAGAAACAGTTCATATTGAATCACTATATTCTTAACTTATGAATTTTTTTTCAGGTCTTTACATCTTTTTGTACACCTTTCAAAAAGTGGTTAATTTGGCTTTCATTAATACATGAAACTTTGTTGTGCAATGGTATTGGTGTTTAAACTTACTTAATGTTAATAACTCATCTTCACTGTATCTCACTCTTATCCCTGCTTCTGATTTATTTACCTTTGGCCATATTCTCCCAATCCACTTCATCCTTCAAATCAAATTCATCCTTCAAAGTCAACTTGAGGTCCACCTTCTCCATGTTATTCTACTCATTGCTCTTCCTTTGGCACTTCTCTCCAGGTCTATGGTGTTGACTTCATATTGTTGAGCAGATAGTTGCTGTGCTTTTCCTGATCCCACTAATTAAATTAGCACTTCTTCAAAAGTAAGTATTAGCTGAGTAATTGTTCTTTGGCGCACACAGCATCTAACACAAGTACGGTCATATGTTGTGACTGTAGTTAAAAAAATGAACTGAATGAAACTGAGTGAAATATAATTGAATTGAATGGAGGCATTTATTTTCCAGAGTATTTTTAAGTTGTGTCTTCCAGATTTTAATTTCTAGAGTAAGTGATTTTCCTATCAGTAGGTATGATGCATAACTTTTATTTTTATCAATTCTTTAACCATAAGGTCAAAGTCCCTAGAGAAACTTGTAGCCAGAAAATATAGCAACATGAGAAAATATTTATATTGAGTGAAAAATCCCTTTTATCTCATACTTCTGTGCACATATGAGATTTAAAAGGCATCTAGTCTGTCTTTCTGTTTCTCTGATATGGACCTGAGGTGACCTTTCATAGGATGTTAATAATTCAGTGGCTACTTGATGAGCTCTATCTCCCTTTAGCCTCTGATCATTCAACCTTGAGTACAACTGAAAGCCAAAGGAGATACTTAGCCCTTAGAAACTTTCAGTAGTCAATTTCAAATCTTATGATCATAAAGTTCTTACAGTCTTTTTCATCTGAGGCTTTTTTGAATGCAGTATACCCAATTACTAATTACAAACAGATCAGCCACCGTGCCATAATGTATTATTTGTTCACCCTTTTCTTTCTCTGTCCATCTGTCTCCTTTTTATTGCTCTTACTTATTTTTTTCTTTCTCTCTATCTCTCGTTATATTTAATTTTTGAAAATCTGAAAAAAAAAAAAACTTGTAAATCGAGTAATGGACAGGGATGAGTAGAAGGACCAGAGAAGTATTAAGGTCCTCCTTTCCTTAGAATTAGTATCTATGCCAGTACTATGAACAGTTAATTTACCATGTCAGGGTCTTAGGTTCTTCTATAATTACAGTTGAATTTCATGGCTTCCAATGTCATATTTATACTTAATGATCCATGAGTCTAAATTTCCGTACATCTAAGTATCCTCTAGGATAGGTCTTAAAGAATGATTTGACCTTGGGAAAACCTGAAAGCTAGATGGAATTTATTTTTAGGGCTACTTTTCCCATTTCTGTTCTTGGCTCTTCTGATATCATGGTCCTGGAAGCAATGTCTCCTTGCTCTAATTCTGTCCAAGGACCCGTATATTACCACCAAATCAGGACTCTCTCTCAATCACTTTCCCTGTTTTCCCTCTTGAGTAATCTCCATCATAATATCCCCATTCTTTATTTCTTGACATCAGGGCGGATACAGAAATTTGCTAATCTAAAAATCAAATTTATAATAAAGTGATAGAATGCAAATTCCCATGGGAGAAGCTGCAATGAAAATATTACCAACCAGGCAGAGGGGAATGCTGCAGACAGCATGTATTTCCCTAAGAACCCAAAGCCAGCTGGTGAATTTTCAAGTATTGTGTCAGACCAGTAGGGGAGCTAGTTTTGCTAACAAGCATCTTCCCCTGAGGCCACTGACCTCTTCTACTCCCAACAGATCAAATGGGTACATTTCTACTGTAGTCACTGCCTAAAATGTTTTAGGATCTTTAATGCATGCAGGGAAGACTGAAGGGCACTGTGCTCTCAGAAGACTGAGAGCCTCTGAAAGGAGATATTGGAGTCAACTTTCCCCAGTAAAGAGATGTGCTTTTATCACAGATATTTGTAGGGCAGTTAAGTGCATGAGCTTTGTAGACAGATCTGGGTATAAACCAAGCAGCAATGCCTCAAGGGGTGACTTGGAGCTTTGAAAATCCCCAAATGGCTATCAGTTCTTTTCTCATAATCAAAACAAACCCAAATAAAAATAAAAACTAAGTGAAAACAGTATGATTGTTATGTCAATACAGTTTTATGATACATGTAGCAATATAGTACACCAACCAGATTATCATTGTCCTAGAAAAAATCATGTGGCCACCATCAAAATCTATATTTTAATTGTCTGCAGTGACAATTAAAAGGATGGGGATCCATTACTTGCAGGCTTGCCATTTCAGTGCCAAGAAGATTGGCAGCTAAGTCCCAGAATCTACATCATTTGTTTAGAGGCTTCCTCTGGAGTGGAAAAAGGTTACTTTGACTATAGTTATGGGGAATTGCCATTCCTTCCAGCAGCCCTCAAGAAATAACTGAGCACTACTGATGTATGCATATTTCAGCTCCCATCCCCCTGGACTGGATAAGGCTGAGGAAAGTAGTCTGCTGTTTCCAAGAGTGTCCACACAAGATAAAGGTCTAGTCCGAGATAATGATAGCCTATTACTTACTATGACTACCTCCCCTTCAACTTCTTAATTCCCTTCTCCTCTAATGTCATTTCTTGCAATTCTCAGTTGACTACTTCTGCTCAAATCTTTGAGTAGGGTCTGTATCTAAGGGAACCCAAACTAAGACAGTCAGGACTTGTCAGTTATCAGGAGTGTATCCTTGGGAGAGTACACCTCCATTTGTTTATCTTTAAATGGAAGGAACAAAAATATCATCCTAGTAGATTATTTTGGGAGGATTTAGTAAAATAATACTTGTAAAGCTTTGGCTTATTTAACTTCTATACAGAATACATCATGTGAAATGCTGGGCTGGATGAATCACACGCTGGAATCAGGATTTCTGGGAGAAATATCAACAGCCTGAGATATGCAGATGATAACACTCTAATGGCAGAAAGTGTAGAGGAACTATAGAGCATCTTGATGAGGGTGAAAGAGAAGAGTGGAAAAAGGTAGCTTAAAACTCAACATTCATAAAACTAAGATCATGGCATCCAGTCCCATCACTTCATGGCAAATAGAAGGGGAAAAATTAGAAACAGCAGCAGATTTTATTTTTGTGGGCTCCAAAATAACTGTGGATGGTAATTGCAGCTGCAAAATTAAAAGATGCTTTCTCCTTGGAAGAAAAGTTATGACAAACCTAGACAGCTTATTCAAAAGCAGAGACATAACTTTGCTGATAAATGTCCATGTAGTCAAAGCTATGGCTTTTCCAGTAGTCATGTATAAATGTGAAAGTTGGACCATCGAGAGGGTTAAGCACCAAAGAACTAATGCTCTTGAATTGAGTTAGAAAAGACTCTTGAGAGTCCCTTGGAATTGTCCTTGAGATTGCAAGATCAAATCAGTCAATCCTAAAGAAAATCACCTTGATTATTCATTGGAAAAATTGATGCTGAAGCTGAGGCTCCAACACTTTGATCACCTGATGTGAAGAAGCAACTCATTGAAAAAGACCCTGATGCTGGGAAAGATTGAGGGCAAGAAGAGAAGCAGGCAACATAGAATGAGATGGTTGGATAATATCACTGACTGAATGGACATGAGTTTGAACCTAGTCAGGGAGATAGTGAAGGACAGGGATGCTTGGCATGCTACAGTCCACAGGATCTCAGAGAATCAGGCATGACTTAGCAACTGAATAAGAATAACAAGAAAGCTTTTGGCATAATGAACAGCAAATACATGCTAAGACTTCAGTGAATATTAAATCTTCAGTTATTCTTACTTCTCATGATTTGTAATTGGGCAAACCCAGGTGGCACAATGGTAAAGAATCCACCTGCCGTTGCAGGAGATGCAAGAGATATGGGTTTGATCTTGGGTCAGAAAGATCCTTTGAAGTAGGAAATGGCAATCCATTCCAGTACTCTTGCCTGGAAAATCGCATGGCCAGAGGACCCTGGTGGGCTACAGTATGTGGGGTCACAAAAGAGTCAGATATAACTGGGAACACAAACACAAGAACAGAGAAAGCTTACTAAGGGAATGCAGAAGTGCATTTAAAATATATGTATGTATGAAGACATTAACCACTGGTACACTGTCTGCAACCACAGGTTTTTGTAAGTTTTTACGTACACTCTAGTATTCGTGCCACTGTATAATGAACATTTTTAAGATAAGAATTTTCCTTTGTGCATTCAATTCTACTGACCAGGATATCAACCTCTGGTTTTCTTTCAGGCTGTATAGGAAACAAGTACTGCAATGTATCCCAAACTCTAAAGTGTAAAGTTCTATATGTTTATGGAGAGAAATAGGGCTGTCATGCTGGTTTCATCAAAGATGAACAACAGATATTGACAAGTCTACGAGTTCCTTTTGTGTACCGGCTAACTCCCCTAGATTCATAAGTCAGGATATGTTCAAATTGATGACACCACTTGGAGTAAGGAAAATAAACGAAAAGCCTCATTTCTGGTAAATTTATCCTGCTAACCAGTCTATTGTAAAATTGCATTCAATACAATATAGTAGCAAAACAATGGAAATGGTATTGAATATTTAAAATTTTCAACAAATGTAAGAACTTTGAGTCAGTGTGGATAGCCCAAAGATATGTCTGTGTGTATTTACTGGTGAGAAAGTCATAATGTATTTACATAAATTAACTATATCATTCAAATCTTTGTTACAAACCTACTATTGGCTGAAATATTGACTGTTATAATTGTGGTTGTTATTATAATTTGTTATAATTTTTTAGAATATTCTTCTCCTAGAGATATACCTATTAAATGTCCAATCAGAAAATATTTATAGTTGCATGCAATTAAACTTATGTAACAGTCAATGGAACATTCTCTTGAGAAAGCAAAATGATAGCAAATTAAGTTTTCAACATGCATGCAAGTGTGCTGTTATTCAGTCATGTCTGGTTTTCTGTGACCCCACATACTATAGCCTGCCAGGCTTCTCTGTCCATGGGATTCTCCAGGCAAGAGTAGTGGAGTGAGTTGCATTTTCTCCTCCAAGGGATCTTCCTGACCCAGGGATTGAACTCTTGTTTTTCTTCTGCGTCTCCTGTATGGGCATGTGATTCTTTATCATTGAGCCACCTGGGAATCCTTTTTTCTTTTTTTTAAATAAATCGTATTTAAAAATGGTGAACATGTATTCAGAGGCAAGTTTTAAGAGTCAGATGATATATTACTTTGAATCAAATTTAATTTATTTGGTCAGTTTTTCTGTCTATATGATTTTTAAAAACATGAGTAAAGAATAAACCAAAAATGTCAAACTTTAGGTTTGTAACAAAAGCGAATCTTCCCCATTGTTTTCTAGAGAGCAGCATTAATCTACATCAATTTACGTGGTACCCTCCCCACACCATATAGCAATCTGATTGCTTTATACTTTCACACTGTTAAGAAAACTGACCTATTATTCTTTTAGTAAGAAATACTGGAGAACTAACATATTCACATACACACATTTCTTGTGAAGCATGGTACAAGGAGGGGTGTGTATATGGCTGTTTGACAGAAATGGACAGAGATAAATCAGATAACTTTTTGTACCATGATGTGTACACATATCGAAACACTAAAAGAAGGTGGTAGTAAAGTACTGATGATGTGTGGTGGATATGGCTCGTTTAGGTGGCCAAATGCAAAATCAAAGAGAAATATGAGGCCAGCTTCCAAACGGAAATACACTTTCACCTCTTGCTCCCAGGTAAAAGGAATGATTTCACTTGAAATCATTGAAATGAATGATTTCATTTGAAAAATATAAATAATAGTGTGGATTCTCCTCATCACTACATACAGGGCCTTAACTACTCTATGTGGGTAGATAGGAATTTATTTGGATTTTATATACACACACACACATATATATATATATATATACATAAACATAAACAATGAATGTGAGGTAGAATTTTTGTGTGTCTCCAGAGCAGCCAGTTCTTTTAGTTTGCACAGTCTTCATTATTGTGTTTTCATTTGCATGAGTTGGCTGATGTGTGTGAGTGTATTTTATGGGGATGAGGGCAACAGAGTCGTTACAAAAGAAACGCATATGTTTGTGGGTGATTAGATGAATAATAGTTTTATTACTATCCGTTAGAGAGAGTTCTCTGCCTTGTCCCCCCAAGGTGTGAGTGGGAATTAAAGCGAGTTGGCAATTACAAAGCTCCCGCTGCTGAATGTGAGAACAGGCACTGCAGTTATTGGCAGAGACTCCCCACCCCTCCTTCCTTCTATCTTGAGGCTTAAGACAAGTTTGGAGGCCAGTCGTTTCTCCTCTGCACTCTACTGGCTGTTGCAGCCTGAAGCTAGCTTGTTATAACCTACTTAGGCAGTGGGGAACTGTCACTCACCACTTCAGAATCAATGGTTGCAGATGGAAGGTTGGACGCAGTGCCTTTTCCCCCTGCAGTAACAAGCAGTTAATAGATTTTATTATAATTATTTTAACTGCACAGGCTCAGAAGGAAACTTAGATTAGGTATGCAGGTTTGCTAATCAAAATCACATACACTTGCATACAACAAAGGGCAGTGGAATCTTTTGAAGGCATCGTTCTCAGAGCTGAGTAACATTAATGACGATACAAATAATAAATTCATTCCATGGGGAATTTGTTTGCATGAACCTGAAATGTCGGTTCATCAGAATTTTGCTAAAGGAAAGAAATATTCACCAAGCTGTCATCAAGGGAGTGACGTTTTGTTGATATGTATGTACATAGGACTATGTCTCTATGGATATGTGCATACACACATATATAGTTGCTTTCATATAGCTCAGTTTTTTCTTAATTCTTCCAGGGAGCACAGAATGTTTAAATATTTTAAAAAACTGAGGTTCATATATAAAATCAAAGGAAGAAAACAGTTTCTTCTCTGTTTATCAGTTATAATTACTGATCTAGAATCTGCCTTAATCCAAAGATTGTTCTGTTAGAGGAGGCAAGAACATTTTTTGCCATAATTTTTAAGTCTATATTTACCTGTAACTGCGTACTGAAATTTCATAATCACATTCCATCTCCTTTACTTTTCAATTTTTATGCTAGGAATTAAGAAAAACTCAGAGAAAAATTAATGAAATGAAAATCAGAAATAGGCTGAGAAGACTCCATTGAAGGACTAATGTAACAGATAATTTTAGGGTTACTAGGAAATCCTCCTTATTAAAAAAATGCTTCCCTTGTCTTTGAAATTCCACCAGTAGCTACTTCATTCTTATAGGCAGGAGACCTGACACATTCTTTTGTTGTAAGAAACAAGACACAGTCTTACACTACTGGCCAGTTTTGTGATACCGTGCCCTTCTCTTTTCTTCTCAAAGTCTGCCTCCCAAGATGAAGGCTGAAAATGCCGGATGCTCCACTTCCCAGCTCATTCTTTCTGAAGCAATGACCATATGAACCAATTCTAGCTAATAAGACATGGGGCAAAACCTACTAGAGACTTCTGGAGAAAGCTTACCTCCATTATAAAGCACAAGGAATCCTCACCCATGCCCCTTTCTTTGGACATTTTCACATAGACAAAATGAGGGTTGCTATAGAAGCTGTCTAGTAACCAAAAGAAATTATCACTCACTCAGTTATGAAGACAAAACAGAAATATGGGACAAGATCCTAGCAAAGATATTGGTGAACCAGTAAGGCTCTGTAGCTATTCATATCCAGGGCAATTTTTTGTGGCAAAACTTTCCAGAAAGCATTTCTTTCAAAATGTTCTTTCTCAAAATTAAAGTTAGATCAATAAGAATTATGAAGTTTAGCAGATACCAGTTAAAAATATAACATATATACTCTTGATAACATTGTCATTTAATTAAAAATTAATTTAATGTATACAAATCAATGAATCTTTGTATATTATATTAAATTGTAGCTATGTCTGGCTTTATTTAACATTTGGTGTGCCACTCTCTCCCACTTTTTCTGGACCCAGGGTGATGCGGGCTATTTTACAATCAAATGTTTGTAAAAAATCCTGGGTACGATAAATCAAATTGAGTATCAACAAATTTTGTACTTATTGTTATAATGTCATTAAATATTAACTATTATGTGATTTCCCAGTTCTTATTTTCCTTTTGGGTTTGAAAAAGAGAAAGGAGTGTTGACTAAAGAAACCAACTTTGATTTAATTGGCAAATATAAGGTGACTCTTTTTCCTTTCCTAATACAACCTGACAATTCAATTAGTTTCTTTCTAAAAGTGAAGAAAGAACTAGGGTACAGACAAATTAGGATGATGTTATGGTTGAATGGTAAAAGTTTTCTTAGTAATAATTCCATTTTATTCTTCCTTTTAAGAAAGGATGCATGCGTGCTAAGTTACTTCAGTCGTGTCCAATTCTTTGTGACCGTCTGCAACAGTAACCTGCTAAGCTCCGCTGTCTGCAGGTTTCTCCCGCAAGAATACTAGAATGGGTTGCTATGCCCTCTCCATGTGATATTCCCAACCCAAGGATCAAACTTGTGTTTCTTATGTCTCCTGCATTGGCAGGCAGGTTTGTTTGTTTGTTTTTTTTTTTTTACCATTAGTGCTGCCTAGGAAATCCTCAGAAAATACAGGTATTACATTAAAAAATGAATAATTTACTTTTTAAATATGAATAGATATGGTCTTATTGAGAGTTTGAGCTTGATTTTTTAAAAGTAGTTTTGATTCAATTAAAATTACAGTAAATAATTTAAGTTTTATATTAAAAGAAGAAAGTTATAAGCAGTCCTTTTCTTGACCAACAGGACCCAAGTTGTATGTGATAGAATTTGGGTTTCAGAATCCCCCAAATGGTAGGATCTCTGATCCACCTGTAAGTGGTCATACCCTCTTCTTCACTTTAGCTTCTCTCAAGCAGGTGACACACCATCTGGAAGGAAGAGTCAGAGCCATATTCCAAAGCATATGGTTTCTGATTTATCCCTAGTAGAGGAAGCTCTTAGGCTGACATTACCAGGCGTTATGCATTTATTCATATTTTAGCTATTCTTCCTGATAGATCCACTCAGTGGGAGTTTTCTTTATTTCCTAAGAGGCTAATAAGTTCTCACTCAGAAATTCATCACTCACATACAGGCATACTCATTTACTTACTCCTTTATTAAATAATTACATTATTAACTTCACAAATTATCTGCTGCTGTTGTTTAATCGCTAAGTCGTGTCTGACCCTTTGCAAACCCATGTACTATAGCCTGCTAGGCTATTCTGTTCATGGGATTTCCAAAGCAAGAATACTGGACTGGAGTGTGATTTCCTACTCCAGGAGATCTCCATGACACAGTAATCAAACTCAGGTCTCTTGTGTCTCCTGCACTGGCAGGTGGATTCTTTTCAACTGCGCCACCAGGGAAACCCCTATACATGATCTACTCTTGAGTCTTATGCTCAACAGAATACAATGATGATATAGCCACAACATCTTGTCATCAGAGTCTGTTATCCCAAAAGGAGAAACTAGCATTTGAAGTTAATACCCTGAGAGTGGCATGGGCTAAGGTAAGATAAAAAAGACATGTGGATCAGGCCTTGCTAATTTTCTTAACAGTTTTAGAAACTTCTCCCATTGTAAAGTTGAAAGCTCTGAATGATAGCTGAAATAGAGTACAGAAAGCTCTAATGGCTTCTATTTATCAGTGGTTCTCAAACTTTAGGATGTATCAGAATCCTTGGAGCTTATACACAGATTTCCACTCCCATGATTTAGTAGGTCTAGAAAAGGGTTGGAGAGTAGCTTTACTAATATATTTCATAGCTGCTGCTGCTGGCTTTGACACCACATTTTGAGAAGCACATTCATGTTATCGCTTGCTGCGGTTGTTCTGATGAAAATTTAGGATATTTGGGAGATGTGAATAGAGATGTAGGAGAATGAGATCTCTAGGAAGATATTCTTTGCAGGACCCTCTGTCTAAGCTGCACCGATGCATTCCTTCCGTTTCTAAGAAACTTTCCAGGAGATAGTTGGATCACACGCAATCCAGTGGGACAGTGAAATGGGGAAGAAAATTAATTGTTAATGGGATTAATTGCCTGGTGGTATCCCTAAAAAAGAGTGATTCAGATATGTCAAAGGATATCTACACTTCAGAATTAACAAACACTGTATTGTCTCAATTTCCCGTGTCATTATGCTCTCAGCAGGGGAGCATCATCCACTCTTATGTTAACTAGTTTGCTGCAGAAGAGACAGAAAGTGGCTTATGTGTCTTTCCCTCTAGTGTCTGTAGCTCTCTGATATATGTTGCTTTTCTATATATCCCATACCATTTCATATAGATTCCTTATTGCAAAAATGAAGATGTGTCTTTGTTAATTTTCTTTTCTTTTTTTGAGGGGTTGCATCAAGAGGCACACCCTCTTAGTTCCCTGGCCAGGGATCGAACCCATGCTCCCTTCAGTGGAAGCATGGAGATTTAACCACTGCACTGCCAGGGTAGTCCCTATTAATTTTCCTTTAATCCTCTTGGGTTTCTGTTTATTTATTTATAAAGTGAAAATGGCAGATTTCATCCTAAAGTATTCTTGTAAGTATTAAAAGTGCTTCTATATGTAAGGCATATAGATACTGGATGGTACATGGTAATCTATTGAATGTTAGCTAGAGATACATGTTTAGCTTTTTAAAAGCATGGCTGCCATCTATGGGGTCACACAGATTCGGACACGACTGAAGCGACTTAGCAGCAGCAGCAGTGTACTTAAAAAAGCTAATTTTTCTATATTTTAAACATAGAAAATTTGGAAGAGTTTTACAGTGAACTATACAACTATATACAACTATATACAACCATAAAGATTGTTAATGCATTTTAAAGTAAATCTCAATTATCAATACATTTTCCTCAAGTATTTCATCATTCAAATGATTAATTATAGCTTAAATTTTAAACAGATTTTTCCTTTTGAACTAAGAAATCTAATGAGATCTTCAGTATATATTGACTGGATTTTGATGAATGCAAGCATCTTTGTAATCCGATCCCTTACTTTATGAAGACACAGAACATCAGCGGCACCCCTGAAAGTCCCACATGCACTTCTTAGTCAATCCCTGCCTGTATCCCAACTGTCCCAGGTCCCCACCTCTAAACTCATGAGTTCTAGGTGTTCCATATCTTTGCCAACATTTGCTCCTGACCCTCTTTTTAATGATCGCGCATAGTTACTGGTGTCTCATTATGATTTTAATTTATCTGATGACTAATTTGTGCCGAGCACTTTTACATATGCTTATAAGTCATTTCCATAGCTTTTCAAATATTTTGCTATCTAACAAATTGTTGGTTGTCTTTATTTTGGGTTTTAGAAGTTCTTTATTTCTTCTTGATACCAGTAGTTTAACAAATATCTTTCTAGTGAATATTTTGCCCCAGTTTGTGACTTGCTGATTTATTTTGACAGTGTATTTTGATTAATAGAATTATAAAACTTGATGAACCATGAATTCAAAGTAATAATTTCTTTTTTATTTTATCATTATTGGTGTTTTCCCTGCTTAAGAAAACTTTGATTGCTTATAAATTCTTGGTTCCTTTCTTTTTCCATGTCAACTTTGGAGTAAGTTTTTCAATTCTTACATTCCTATTAGAATATTTATTAGAACTGTGTTAAATTTACATTCAAATAGGACAGAATTATTATCTGAACAATACTGAGTCTTGTGTTCTTGACTATAATGTGGCATACCATTTCTTTAGACTTTCATAATTTATTTCATAATATATTGTAGCTCTCAGTAAAGATGTTTTGTACATCTTTTGTTAAATTTATGCATACATGGTTGATATGTTTTGATGGTACTACAAATGAAAAACTTTTATAAGCTTATTTTTTATGTTTTTAACACTAATATAAAAATATTCATTTCCTTTTTATAAATTAAGCTTGTATTTTATAGCACTGATGGTTCTACTCTTTCCTTTAAAAATTTAGGCATTTTATATATTTTTCTTATCTTATAGCACAAACTAAGACCTCCACTGCAGCAAAGAGTAGAAGGATTAAGAACGCATATTCTTGCCTTGTTCTATATGTTAGGAAAACTGCATCCATTGTTTCAAGAAGCATGATATTAACTATAGATTTTTTTTAACATATATTTTTATTCAGGTAGAGAGAATTTCATTTTAGTGTTTCATTTACTCAGAAGTTTTACCAATAGTGTTAAATGATTTAGTGTTAAATTTTATCAAAATTTGCTGATGAAATTTCTAGAGCTTTAATCCCTTTGTCCAAGGTTTGAATTCTACAGCTTTCTGCCTTGCTCTTTGTACTCACACATTTTCAAAAATGTAACTCTTATCTGTTTTCCTATTGAAGACAGTTGTCAGACTTGTAGGAAAATCGAAAATGGAAGAGAACCTATTTTCACTGAAGCTATATATATTTTTTAAAATAGCATAAGAAAATAAAATAAAATAAAATAGCATAAGATCTTATTATTAACAACTATATACCAATAAGTTATGGGATCTAAAATAAACAGATTCCTAGAAATATACAATTTACCAAGATTGAATAAAAAAATTATAAAACAAATGAATAGGTCAATAAAAACTAAAGATATTGGATGAATAATAAAAAAATTGTACCAACATAGAACACTCCAGAGCTAGATGGCTTCACTAATAAATTCTGGCAAACATTTGAAGAAAAAGTATTCATAGCAAACCTTCTTAAACTCTTCCAAAAAATATAAGAGGGAATGCTTCAAACCCATTTTATAAGACCAACATAACCCTGATACCAAAAATAAAGAAAGAAAGAAAATGACACTACAAGGAAAAAAAACTATAAACCAATGCCTCTGGTGAACATGGATGTAAACATTCTCAACAAAATATTAACAGAGCAAATTCAATAGCACGTTAAAAGATTATATACCATGACCAAATGAGATTTATCCATAGGGAAGCAATAGTGCTTCAACATAAGTAAATCAGTATAACATACATTAACAGAATAAAGGATGAAAATCACAAGATCACCTTAAGAGATGCAATAGAAACAGTTGGTAGCATTCAAAACCCTTTCATGATAAAAACTGTCACAAATTAGGTATAAAAGGAACTTACCTCAATAAAATAAAGTTCATGTATGAAAAACCTACAGCAAACATATTTAAGGATAAAAAATTGAAAATTTTTCTTCTAATACCTAGAACAAGGTAAGGATGCCCACTTTCACCACTTCTATTCACATAGCACATCTGTAAATCCCACCCAGAGTAATTAGATTAAAAAAAGGAGAGGACATCAAAATCAGAAAGCAAGAAGTAAAACTGTATGTTTTCAGATGACCTGACCCTAAAGGTAAAACACTATAAGGACTCCATACAAATATAACAACAACAAAACTGTTAAAACTAATAAATGAATTCAGTAACATTACAGGATACAAAATCAAAACAAAAAAGCCAGTGCATTTTGTAAAGTAACCACAGACTATTTGTAAAGTAAGTTAGGAACACAATTCCATTTACAATAACATAAAAATAATAAAACAGAAATAAACTTAAGGAATTTAAAAATGTGTGCATTGAGAACTACAAAGCACTGATAAATGTAGATACAAATAAATGAAAATCCATCCCATGTTCATAAACTGGAAGAATTCATATTATTGAAAAGACCATATTACCCAAAGCAATTTACAGATTCAATTTAATTCCTATCAAAATTCCATAGGGAATTTATAAAAAAATTAGTGAAAACAATTCTAAAATTGATATGAAACTATAAAGGACTCCAGATAGTCAACTCAGTCTTGAAAAGGAATAGCAATGCTGAAGCTATCATGCTTCTCAATTTCAAACTACTTTACAAAGCTACAGTAATCAAAACGATAAGGTGCTAGCTTAAGAACACACATCAACACCAATAGAATAGAATATAGAACATAGAAATAAAGCAACACATGTACGGTCAATATAGTCAACTGATCCTCAGCAAACATATCATGATGAGATGGTGGGAAATGATCACCTCCTTAAAAAACAGTGTTGGGAAAGCAATATAGCCACATGAATGAAAAAGAACCGTATCTCACACCATACAATAAAGTTAACGCAAATGAGTGAATGTATTAAGCATGAAACCTGAAACTGCAAACTTTCTAGAAGAAGATATCAGAAAACCTGTTTGAGAAATGTGTTTATTTTTGGCTCTGGTGGGTCTCTGTTGTGGTGCACATGTAGTGCTTCTCGTTGTGGTGACTTTGCGTGTTGCAGAGCACAGGCCCTAGGCATGCGGGCTTCAGTAGCTGCAGCATAGAGGCTCAGCAGTGTGGCTCACAGGCCCTAGAGCCTGGGCTCAGTAGTTGTGCTGCTCCACTTTATTGCTCTATGGCACATGGAATCTTCCCAAGCCAGGGATCAAACTTGTGTCCCTTGCATTGCAAGGCAGATTCTTATCCACTGGACCACCAGGGAAGCTCCAAGAAAGCTTTTTGATATTGTCCTTTGCAATGATTTTGTGAACAGTACATCAAAAATACAAAAGCAATGAAAGCAAAAATAGACAGGTATGACTACCTCAAGCTGAAAACAAACACATAAACAACTTCTGCATAGCAAGAGAAAAATCAACAATATGAAAACACAACCTACAGAATGTGATAAAATATTTATCTGAAAAAAGTTTAATGTCTAAAATATATAAAGAACTCATATAATTCAACAGCAGAAAAAAACCCAAACCAACTGAACAAATGTACTGATTAAAAAATGGGGCAAGGAATAAAAAGATTTCTCAAAGTAACACATACAGTCAGGTTCTCGATTTCACTCATCATCTGAGAAATGCAAATCAAATTCACAATGAGATACCACCTCCTCAAACCTGTTAGAATGGCTTTTCAAGAAAAATTAAAAATTAAACATTGGCAAATATGTAAGGAATAGGATGCCTTGCACATAAATATTGATGGAGTTGCAAATCAATATGTTCATTCTGGAAAACAATATTGAAGCTCCTCAAAATATTAAAATAAAAACTGCCATATGATCCAGCAATTCTATTTCTGAGTATAGATATACTGTCATGTTCATTGCAACATTATTCACAATAACCAGGGTGTGGAAGCAGATTAAATATTTACCAGAAGAACAAATCCAAAAGATGGTATTTACATGCAGTGAAATATTATTCAATTGTAAAAAATAAGGAAATCCTGACATTTCTGATGCCATGGTTGAACCTGGAAGACACTATGCTAGGTGAAGTAAACCAGACACAGAAAGAAAAATACTGCATGATATTACTTATATAAGGAATTTAAAATAGTTCAACTTAGAGAGCAGAATGGTGACTTTTGCATAGAGACAGAAATGAGGAGGTATTAGTAAAAGGCTACAAAATTTCAATTATATGAGGTGAATAAGAACTAGAAATTTACTGTGCTGCATAAAGTCCATAGTTAACATTGTATAAAGAGTGTGCTAAAAAGATAGATCTTATGTTAAAAATTATCATCATCATTATCATTATTAATAAAGAGGACAGTAGAATATTTTTCAAAATGATGGATTTGTTTATGGCATAGATTGTGATGATGGTTTAACAGATATATACTTATCTCTAAATTCATTAAGTTCTATATATTAAATATGCATAGTATTTTGTATGTCAATTATACCTAAACAAAGTGGTAAAAAAAAAAAAAACACCTAGGGAGAAAAAGGATGAACTTGGGGATCTAGGGTTCCTTAACAATAAAAGATATATGAAAAAGGATAAATTTCTCTCCACCTTTGGTACTTGCTTAGTAGATATAAATACTTCCCTACTCTCCACTAACCACATAGAAGCTATTGTTGATCTACACATGCAAAATGGCCTTTTTATTCAATTATGACAATGATGGTTAGAGCTATGAAATAATATGAAGTTAACACTGACACCTAATGTATTTAAATGCTTGATCATGGAAGATAACACTTTCTCTTCAACAATTATTTAACTGACTTCTAACTACAACTGCTAATAACCATGCATTTCTGTATAGGATTGTAGTTTCAAATATTTTATTCCTCTACTTTGTACAGAAATATTGTCTTTACCTTCTCCTCTTGCCCCCAGAAACAGTCTCATATTTCCTTGGAATTGGACATGACCATAGCTCCCCTCATGGCTCATAAGGTAAAGAATCCACCTGCAATGCAGGAGATGTGGGTTTGATCCCTGGGTCAGAAAGATACCTTGAAGTAGGAAATTACAACCCACTCCCGTATTCCACCTAGAGAATTCCATGGACAGAGGAGCTTGGCAGGCTCCACGGAGTTGAAAGAATCGGTATGACTGAGTGACTCACACTTTCACTTTCTAAGTGAGGCGGTTAACCCTTGTATGATTATTTTTTGGATTATATTTTTCCCAGAACAGAAAAGACTTGTATTTGAATGATTTTCCATTTATCAAAGTTTAGATTCAGTTCTTATTGATATTTACAGCATTGAGATGTAAAAAGTAAGCATCTATTTTTGAGATGCTTAAAATTTTGTCTTTCATCATTAGCATATTCCAGGGCAAAATTTCTTAAATTGAAGTTGCATTTTAAATTGGTGTATATCTTCTCTACTTTGCATAAGAAGGCATTTTAGTTGACATTAGAATGTTTTCCAAACGCTTGAAGTTCTCTTTCTTCCTGTACACATAGTAGAATTGTGCTTTTGGCATCGGATCACTGGGGCCATGTAACTAGCTCTGGCCATTGAGTAATAAAGGCCAAAGAACTCAATTATACACCTGGGACCCTACAGAGCTTCACTATATCATAGAGATAGCAATGTTTCAAATCATGGCTTCTCCATCAGGCTGTGTCTAAGTTGGGATGTCACTCAGGAGAGCTTCCAATCATCCTGTGGAAGATGAGCAACTAATAAAATCATTATACCTGTGTTGTTTTTAGCCACTGAGATTTGAGTGCTGCTTTCTGTTGAGCAACGATGTGTGCTAAGTCACTTTAGTGATATCCTACTCTTTGTGACTCTATGGACTGTAACATGCCAGGCTCCTCAGTCCATGGGAATTCTCCTGGCAAGAATACTGGATTGGGTTGCCATGCTTTTCTCCCGGGATCTATCTGACGCAAGGATGGAACCCGCATCTTGTGTGTCTCCCACATTGGTAGGCGGGTCCTTTACCTCTAGCGCCACCTGGGAAGTCCTTAAAGTCTGATCTACTGGAGTGGGTGAAAGTGAAATTGAAGTCGCTCAGTCCTGTCCGACTCTTTGCAACCCCGTGGACTGTAGCCTACCAGGCTCCTCTGTCCATGGGATTCTCCAGGCAAGGATACTGGAGTGGGTTGCCATTTCCTTCTCCAGGGATTGTCTCAATCCAGGGATCGAATCCGGATCTCCCACATTGCAGGCGGATTCCTTACTGTCTAAGCCACCAGGTTAAATTTCAGAATTTGCACAGACTAATGACATCATTACAAAACTTCCTTCTAATTATAACATTTAAAAATAATAATAAAAATGGTTATATAGACGTTATGTTAGAATTTTGAAACAGCGTAATGAACAAAAAATAGTCATGGTCTCTGACCCTAAAGAAATTTCAGTCTGATTGAGGAAATAGGCATTAAATGACATTATATAATCCTAATTTATGCATCCCTTTATATTTGAGCTATGTTTCAGCTGAATCAGAACAAGGAGAGGACATTAAGTCCACTCATATTTCTTTGTATTGATAGGGGTGTGCCTTGAGACAGGAGATTTCATATTCATAGAGAGACAATTCACATGGTACAATATTTAAATAAGTAGACAAAGTTCTAGTTCTAGATGATGAGTCTATATTTAAACTAAAACAGTGATGGTAGTGATTATAAGAAGCCAACTCAGATGCCAAGGAGTGAGTCAAATAAACTGGGTTTCTGCACAGGTAGGCAACTCCAATGGAAAACTATGAGTTTTGTAAAAAAATTCAGGTAAGAGCCAACATGGCACAAACTACCATGATCAGAGATGATGCCACATTCAAGGCAGCAAGACTAATTCAGTTCATCATTATTTTTTTTTTACCATGTTTGCTAATACGCTTTCTGAAATATTGAAAACAATCTGAGCCTCCTACAAGGTGCATCAAAAACTACACCTCAGTAATGATCGAGAGACAAAGAACAACATTTCAGAAGTAGGATTCTTCTAAAGACTATTGTATAGAATCACTCTTCACCAAAAGTTTCTGTTCCATATTTATACATGCATATTAATTGAAAGAGTAAGTTAAAAATTGAAAAGTGGAGTCAAGTCTATCCAAAAACCGTGAATGGGATTGTTGTTGTTCAGTTGCTAAGTTGTATCTGACCCTTTGTGTGACCCCATTGACTGCAGCACACCAGTCTTCCCTGTCCTTCACTATCTCCCAGAGTTTGCGCAAACTCATATCCATTGAGTCAGTGACACCATCAAATCATTTAATCCTCTGTCACCCTCTTCTCTCCGGTTCTCAATCTTTCTCTGCATCAGGATGTTTTCCAATGAGTCAGCTCTTTGCATCAGGTGGTCAAAATATTGGAGCTTCAGTTTCAGCATCAGTCCTTCCAATGAGTATTCAGGGTTGACTTTCTCTAGGACTGACTAGTTTGATCTCGTTTCGGTCCAAGGGAGGAACTCAGCCTTCTTCATGATTGAACTCTCACATTTGTATGTGACTATGCAAAAAACCATAGCTTTGATTATATGGACCCTTGTTGGCAAAGTGAAGTCTCTCCTTTTTAATACACTGTTTTTCATAGTTTTTCTTCCAAGGAGCAAGCATCTTTTAATTTAGTGGCTGCAGTCACCATCTCCACAGTGATTTTGGAACAAGAAAATAAAATTTGCCACTCTTTCCACCTTTTCCCCATCTATTTGCCATGAAGTGATGGACTGGATGCCATGATCATAGTGTTTTGAATGTTGAGTTTAAGCCATGTTTTTCACTCTGCTCTTTCACAAGTTTATTTTCCTTTTGTTTGATGAACTTATAACTTTTATAAGTTGTCTTACTATCCCAAGTCTAGATGCATTCCCCCTTATAATGGCAGTCACTTGGATCTCTTCACTGAATCTTTCATTTCCACATGAATGGAAGCTTGGACTTCATACAGTTATCTTCAGAGCATTTGTGTTTGATGTCATTAGACATCTCTTTGGAAGCTGGTAAACTTGGGTGGCAGAAAAGCTGTCAAACCACTACAAAATGAGCCAAGGTTTATGGTGCTTAATATTTTTTCAAGAAATGTATTTATTTTAATTTACATTTAGATGAGGTTTACAGAGAAGATGGCAGGAATTTCAGTCAATTTGTAAAAAGAAACAGGCATTTTAGCCAATGAGATAGCAAAAAGCAATAGTATCCATCTTTCTCTTTACTATTTTGGACCACCATTTAAAATAAAAATAAACCACTGAGAATTCTCAAGTGAAATAAAAAATATACATATATTTTCTTAAGTTCATATGGAATAAGGCCAAAAGTTTTCCAAAGAGATAATTTAAACATATTGGATTCAAATCTCTAAAGAAATAGTTACCAACTAGGTATAATGACTGTGATTTCACCTTTATTGCAAACATTATTATTTTATTCCAAAAAATAATTGCAATTGTAGTTATGAAAATACATATGATATAGAACCAAGATACCTATGTATTTTTTTAGTTTATTTTCATAATTAATTCTCTATAATGGCTATCTGAGCTTTAGTTTTTTTCATCAAAAATATAAGAGATGATATTTTGGCTAGAGATTGTTATAAACTTGAATATACATAAAATTTATGGGAGGTATATGCACACATTTTAAAGTTATTTCTAAATATTTGTTATCTTTATGCATAAATATGAGAAATTCTATCATAAGACCTAAGGAAAAATGAAGGGATTTTTCAGAATCATTGTTAGCAATATTTTTAAAAAAGAATAATTGCAGTACAGAACATTAAAAATAGAGCTTACCAAGGTACACTAACAAATTTATTGAAATGGGTTTTCTTTTATTTATGAGGTTATCAATCTGTTGATCTGGTGAGTGTCTTAGCCATAACAAATCTTATTTTTGATAAAGATTTTGCCATGATTTCTCATAGCTTTATGCATAAGATTTTAGAAATATTGACATATATAGATTTAACTTCTTTAAAAGTAGATGAATAATTACTTATAAACAATACTGACTGTGTAAACTGTAGTGGGGTGATTATTAGGATCAAAAAGTCACTTGGAGAACATGCTAAATGTAAAAGAAGTATATGTGTGGAGAAACACACATGAGGCAGGAAAATCAGTAAATTACTGAAAATCACATGTGTAAATATCTGGCACACACATCTTTACTAGTCAGTTTACTGTTATGTCTATGTGATTTGAAAGCCTTTTGGAGATAAAAGGATTCCAGATCTGGCATAGAAATTATATGAGATCACTAAAATTGCCCAATTTTTTGATCCTAGTTCTAGAGTTTCCATTTCAATAGATCTTGTTAGAGGAAAAAAAATTCTTTGATTTGAGCAGTGTTGCAGTTTATTTCTATATGCAGTGATGTTTGGGAACTAGTAAGATCATGTAGTAAGATCATTCCTTTATTTGTGCTTGCGGAAAAGTAAAATGAGTTGTCGGTAGACAACACTGAAGCTATAAACTGAACTCAGAGTCAAGATCATGTCTTTTTCTTGCTGTGTAAGAACTTCCACTAAATTATGCACTTGTTTTCTGATCCTCTGTGACTAGTTAGGTAACATATGGGTTGTCAAATTTTATAAGGTTTTATTTAAGGCTCTAGGGGAAGATCTCCAATCTTACTGTCCAGTAATCGGTGGGTTTCAGGAGGAGGTCACATCTTATATCTTTATTAGATAAAAGTTTTAGTTATCTGATAACACTTTGGTTATCTGCAGTGCTGTGCTGCCAAATGTGAAACATGGTTTGGCTCCCCTCCCCGCAAAAGCCCAAACCGTGTATGTGTGCCTATGTGTACACATACATATTTATCTCATACATTTTAGAAAGTAAAAATAAATAAATATGTCACATAAATTATAAATTATAACAAAATATATACTACTTATTGCAGATTCTATATAGTCAGTTGATACTCTCTGGATGGTGTTTTGATTTTTACTGCTTTTATAGCTGAGGTCCATCTATGACTACAAATGACTAATAAGTACAGTTTGGACAGTTGGTTGATATTCTGTGTCTGTTTCCAAGTAAGAAGAAATGAATAATGAAGACATGCACAAGCTTCACATTCAGAAATGACATCTAAATTTTTGGATAGTGGTTTCAAATGCTGGAAAAATGTTTCCTCAGTTTTTGTGCTGTTTTCAATATAAAGGCTATATGTCATGACACATTAAACTTTTATATATATATATGCACACACACATATATATATGTTAATAACACTTGCTCCACCACTTTATTACTTCAAGACAATCAACAAAACAATAAGTCAGGCCCTAATTTATAGGATTTGCTTATTTCTGTGAATTTCAATCTATGGATATGATGCAACTAAATGTGGGGTTGGGAAGAGATGAGCAATAGGAAATCATTGTATGTCTTTACCACTGTCAAGATGGAATAAACATTTGTTGGCAGTTGTTTAGTTGTTAAGTTGTGTCTGATTCTTTGCAACCCCATGGACTGTGACATGCCAGACTCTCTGTCCTCCGCTAACTCATGGAGTTTGCGGATTTATGTCCATTGAGTCGATGATGCTATCTAACCAACTTATCTTCTGTCTTCCCTTCTCCTTTTGCCTTCAATATTTTCCAGTATCAGAGTATTTTCCAATTAGTTGACTCTCCATCAGGCAGCCAAAGTATTGAACCTTCAGCTTCAGCAACAGTTCTTACAATGTATATTCAAGGTTGATTTCCTTTAGGATTGACTGATCTTCTTGCTGTCCAAGGAACTCTCAACAGACTTCTCTAGCACCACAACTCAAAAGCATCACTTCTTTGATGCTCAGCCTTATATGGTTCAACTCTCACATTCATACATGACTACTGGAAAACCATAGCTTTGATTCTATGGACATTTGTCAGCAAAGTGATGTTTCTGCTTTTTAATATGCTGTCTAGGTTTGTCTTGATGAAAGTGAAAGAGGAGAGTGAAAAAGTTGGCTTAAAGTTCAACATTCAGAAAACTAAGATCATGGCATCCAGTCCCATCACTTCATGGCAAATAGATGGGGAAACAGGGGAAACAGTGGCTGACTTTATTTTTCTGGGCTCCAAAATCACTGCAGATGGTGATTGCAGCCATGAAATTAAAAGACACTTACTCCTTTGAAAGAAAGTTATGACCAACCCACACAGCATATTAGAAAGCAGAAACATTACTTTGTCAACAAAGGTCCATCTAGTCAAGGCTATGGTTTTTCCAGTGGTCATGTATGGACATGAGAGTTGGACTATAAAGAAAGCTGAGCACTGAAGAATTGATGCTTTTGAACTGTGGTGTTGGAGAAGATTCTTGAGAGTCCCTTGGACTGCAAGGAGATCCAACCAGTCCATCCTAAAGGAGATCAGTCCTGGGTGTTCATTGGAAAGACTGATGCTGAAACTGAAACTCCAATACTTTGGCCACCTGATGGGAATAGTTGACTCATTTGAAAAGACCCTAATGCTGGGAAAGGTTGAGGGCAGGAGGAGAAGAGGATGACAGAGGATGAGATGGTTGGCTGGCATCACCGACTCAATGGACATGGGTTTGGGTGGATTCCAGGAGTTGGTGATGGACAGGGAGGCCTGGCATGCTGTGGTTCATGGGATCGCAAAGAGTTGGACATGACTGAGCAGCTGAACTGAACTGAACTGAGGTTTCTCATAGTTTTTTCCCCAAGGACCAAGCATCTTTTAATTTCAAGGTTGCTGTCACCTTATGCAGTGATTTTGAAACCCAAGAAAATAAAATCTGACACTGTTTCCACTTTTTCCCCATCTATTTTTCATGAAGTGATGGGACCAGATGCCATGTTCTCAGTTATTTTTAATGCTGAGTCTCAAGCCAGCTTTTTCACTCTCCTCTTTTACCCTCATCAAGAGGCTCTTTAGTTTCTCTTCACTTTCTCTATTATAGTGGCATCATCGGCATTTCTAAAGTTGTTGATATTTCTTCTGACAATCTTGATTCCAGCTTGTGAGTCATACAGCCTGGCAATTTGCATGGGGTACTCTGCATATAATTTAAGTATACAGCCTTGTCATACTCCTTTCCTAATTTTCAACCAGTCCATTGTTCCATGTCTTGTTGCCTCTTGACCTGCATACAGATTTCTCAGAAGACAGGTAAGATGGTCTGATATTCCCGTCTCTTTAAGTATTTTCCACAGTTTGTTGGCATCCATATTGCCAAATCTTTTGAGGAGTCAATGAAGCAGATGTTTTTCTGTGACTCCCTTGCTTTCTTCATGATTCAATTGATGTTGGCAAGTTGATCTCTGATTCCTCCGTCTTTTCTAAACCCAGCTTTTATTGTCTGGAAGTTGTCAGTTTATATGCTGCTGAAGCCTAGCTTGAAGAATATTGAGAATAACCTTACTTGTATGTGAAATAAGTGCAATTGTATGGTAGTTTGAACATTCTTTGACAATGCTCTTCTTTGGGACTGGAATAAAAAGTGACTTTTCCAGTGGCCACTGCTGAGTTTTACCAGTTTTTTGACATATTGAATGAAGCACTTTAATAGTATCATTTTTTAGGATTTTAATTGGCTGGAATTCTGTCACCTCCACCAGCTTTGTTGGTAGTAATCCTTCTTAAGGCCCATTTGATTTCACACTCCAAGATGTTTGGTTCTAAGTGAGTGACCACATTGTTGTTTCTGGGTCATTAAGACCTTTCTTGTATAATTCTTCTGAATGAACATAACTATCCTAAAAACTGTAAATGGTAACATACAATAAAATATTTAGGAAGATATGTTGGTGGGTATTCTTTTTAATTAGTTTTTAATGTTTTATTTGTTTTATATTTAAGTGAAGTGAATGTGATTTAATTTTAATACTAACTCTTTTTAATGATTGGCTTTCAGTATTCCAGAAAATTTAAAAATTGATGTTTATGAGCCAGTATGTCCAGTATACCACCAGTTTATTTAACACTTTGGTTGAAAATATAAAGAAATGGGAGCATACTGATATGAAAAGTGAACCCAATTGTGGGAAATAAATGATGCTCCAATTAAAAGCTGCTAACTTTAAGATGCAATGCAACTTTGAAAGCAAAATTTCAGCATAAGAATTTATCTTTTAAGGTCCTGTCATATTTCATGTTAAATTGAGGTCACTGGACTAGATATAGGAAATCATATTTCCTTCTGGAAGAATGATTTCACAGCAAATTATGGAGTCTGAAAAACTATTTGTAAGAAAGCTGGAGATAAACATGATACAAATAATGCATGACAACCATGACAGGATTAATAGATTGACCACTATTCTTGCTCCCTGCATTGTTCTGTTGTTGAGATCCTATTCCAGTTTTAGAATAACTTATGCTTTTTTTTTAATATTTAATTAAAGGTGAACTTTACAAACACCATCCATTCCCATGTTTTTCTGCCTTGGCTAGCTCTTAATGAAAATGGGTACAGGTTATGAGATGGCTTTGTTGCACTTGCTATGAAATATCAAAAGAATTCCTAAGAGCTTATTGTCTGTAAATACGATTTTACAAAGAAGTAGAATATAAAAGAAAAATATATGTTTCTAAAGTTTCCTGTTACCTTGTTGTCTTTTCATCAGAAAATTCATTTAGCAACTATCTACACAGTTCAGGAAAGTTCACAATGAAGGTAAACATTTAATCAAGTTATAAAGAATGAATTCCTCAAATATGGAACACTTTAGGTAGAATGCCCATGGAAAAGTTAATGACGTTTTTTCCTACTGCAACCAGAAGTGTTTGTTTATTCACTCGAAAGTCTGAGCTGTGTTTTGTCAGAAACATATGGTGGGCTTTGCGTGCTGTGGGCTCAGTCATGTCTGATACTTTGTGACCCAATGGAAGGTAGCCTGTCAGGTACTTTCAAGGCAAAATTATTGGAGTGGATTGACATTTCTAATCCAAGGGATCTTCCGGACCCAGGAATCAAATACCCATTTCTGGTGTCTCCTGTATTGGCAGACAGATTCTTTACAACTGTGCCACCTGGGAAGCCCATTGTGGCCTTTGGAGGTTACTAAAGATGACCCAAGAGAAGGGGATATCATATTTCCTGCCACAGAAGAATTAGTAATCAAGTTAGGCAACTCATCTGATTCATAGGAAACCACTAGAAAGATTTTAGGATAAGATTTAAGCATACTCTAAATTAAATGCTTAAAGATAAAAATTATGTGATATGAATGATATAGTTTGAAATATATGGCAGCCTTGTAGATCTTCATAAAGAGAGAAAATGTGCACATGAGTGAATGAGTCAGTGTGTAAGAATTCATAGGTAAAAATTCATAGGTGGAGAATTAAGTCTTAAGACGTTCTCTGGGATTTGATATTTTGCCAAACTGTTCTTTGGGATTTTACCAGCTCATTGGAGAAAAATTGAAACAAAACACATGCACAAAACAGTTAAGTGTCAGTAGAAACTGATATCCCTAACTCATATACTAGGAAGCAGTAATCAGGTGTATATTAGGAAGGGAGGTCATGCTGGTCCAGAATCATCTGGAAAAGCCTGGCAGAGAAGTAAGGATTCAGTTCAAACTTGCAAGTTGGTTAGTACTTTTCTTTGCTCAGTAGGACAAATAAATTGCAGAAAAGCTGAACAAAAGAGTCAATAATCTGAAGTGAGAATGGGATCAGAAAAGTAGTGATGAGCAACTGAACCAACAGGTCAATAATGGTGATTTAAGAGTCAGTGCTCAAGGGGCGCAAAGGACTAAAGTGCAGTAGATTCTGGAAGCTGAACTAAGAAGTTGGGACTTCATCCTCAAGGGCAACGAGTGGAAAGATTTATTAATTTCTTCTGGAGAAGGTTTCAGGGTTAACAATGTCATGCTAACAATGTCAACATATTTTTTTTCAACATGTCCTAAGGCACCAGTGTTTCTTCTGAACTGACCAAGACATCTGATGCCCTCAGTAGTATTTTCAGCTTCTTTTTGCAGCAGTATCTGGTTGGCTGAAACCCTTTATGGCTGTAACACCACATAGCACTTGCCCGGGTTGAAGACTAGAACGGGGTAAGTTAGATATTTACCTCAAAAACTAAATTTATTTATTTATTTATTTTTTTGGTTATTTATTTATTTATTTTCTTTTTTCTTTTTTTTTTATTTATTTATTTATTTATTTTTTGGTCATACATTGATATGAATCAGCCATAGAGCACAAAAATGTACTAATCAAGATAAATATTTATTTCAGTGTATTATTTAAAAATAAAAATCAATGCAAAGTTCCATATGAAAAAAAAATCAAAAAATAAAGACAGAATCAATATTTATAGTAAGTATTTTCGTGCCCTCTCTATCTCTTTTGCTCCTGTCAGGATGTGAGGACACAAGATAGAAATTATTACTCCTATGTGATTGCCATGAACAGTTGAAACTCAGATAAGTTAACTCACTTGCTTAAAACATAAAGAACTGCAAACCTAATTAATCCTTTGCCAAAGGAGTATATTTTCAGCTCCAGTTGACTGGCATGTTCTTTTCTGTATGCTTCCTGAATCGATTTGGGGAAGGGGAAATTCAGAGAGCTCAGAGCATTTATGATGCTTACTAACTTAAACCTAGGAATCTTGTTCTGTTATCATGTTGATTCCATGACACATACTTCCACCTGAGTTTACCTGTTGGTACTTAAGCCATAGGGGGATGTGGGCAGGGAAGCATAGGAACAGGTAAACAAAATCGTCTTCAAAGAAGAAAATTAAAGAATTTTTCACTTAAAAAGAGACTGAGAACAAACTACAGTCTAAAGTAAAGACTGTAAATCATAGTCTAATCACATGCAAATAACGTATGACTCTTACACCTGCATATGACCCCTCAGGGATTAAAACTAGCTGAATCCATTGCCTTTTGGCATAGTCCCTGAATTGGATTTACTAGTAAAACCAACTCAGATAAATTTTTATTTATTATTTAGCCAATGAGAATGGTTCCAAAGCCTCTAATTAGCAGTTTTAATCTCTCTAAACCCCCATCATATTTGGATCCAGGATTCTCATCCACACATTGTGTTCCCATCTGCATTTGCTTTGATTTGCCACTTGGCCATTCATACTGACCCCATCTGCACAATGGTCTCTGCCAGCCCAGAACCTGGTCAGTGGCATTAGAGGGATGGATGCTGGACCAAAAGATAGCAATGAGAGTTGTAGGCAGTAGCATCAGAGCAGAAGAGGCCAAGGCCTGAAGCCAGAGCTGATATTCAAATCTATTGGGCCTAGGAGTTCGGACTGAAGTGCTAGGTGCACGGCAGGTGGAGTGATGAGATGGCTGGGCAGCGGCAGTTTGGAGTTGGCAAGGTTCTGCTCACAGTTTGAGTGCAGCGGTCTTATTAGCATGGCTGAAGTAGTAGCTTAATCTACTGAAGTTGCTTGACAAATGTATTGTCCCACTTTCAAAACTCAAATAAAATCTCAACAGGAAAGCAAGCCTCCTGCGTGTGAAAAGGTTTTGCTCTTGGACCAAGCACTTTTGCTTCTAGTGAGAGAGAGAAGGAGGGATAGAGCATTACCCCATCCCACCAGGGCAGCAATAAACCTCTATTTACCTCAGCGAACCAACCCACAAGATGCAAATAGGGGCCTTGCCTATACCACAGATATATTGTGAAAATTAAATGAAATAATGTTCATGACACAGATTTAAAGAGAAAAAAGTCTCATACCTTAGAATTTTTGTATTAAAATAGTGCTTGTTTTGAATATGCTAGAATGTGCTTCTCCTGAGAAGGGATTTAGAAGTAATTTGACTTATTTTTATCTTGAACCATTTGCATTTTGCCCCCAAATTCTAGGTAAGATGTTATTTTGTCTATTCCCTAATCTTATCTTTTGTGTGTTTTCTTATTTCTGTGCTGAAATTTATGCTATTTTTTTCCTGCTTGAAAAATTTCTTTCCTTATATTTATCTGTCAGAATTTTACTGACTTATTCAAGTTCTACCTTAAATTTAATTTTCTCTGTGAAAAATTTGTCTCCTTTTTGCTACATGAAACTTTGAAAACACAGTCTTTGAATTTTGTTATGCTACAATATGCCTTATCCTTATGATATAGTCATTTATGTCCTTGAATTATTTCTTCTCACAGATTTTAATCTTCTTTTGGGCAAGTTCCCTATAAGGCCTAGGGAAAGCTTCTTCTCATAACTCTTCAATAGATTTGTTCAGTATAAACCAGAGATTCACCCTGGACTCTTCTACTCCAAATTTCCTGTGCAAAATATATCTAAGAAAAATCCAAGCGTGTCTTCACCATTCTTAAATAGTGGGAATTTCACTTTTTGTTTTCTTTTTTGTAAGTGAAGATGGGAATATGACTGCGGTCATTTCTGAAACAGAAATTTTAGTAAACTTTCCCCTGACTATGAGAAAACTGGCAGAAAGAGTCCTGTAGAGGGCTTTCCATGTAACCTTAGGACCCACACTGAAGTGGGCAGGCTATAAGTTGCAAAAACATATTCATCTGAGTCACTGATACTAGAAAGTATTCAAATCTCAAAACATAATAAATAGCAGTGATATATATGAAACCCCCTTGCATATTTTTGGTACCCAGTAGGTGTTCAGAATATGCTAAACTCAAGGCAAAAGAGACAAAAATAACAGACATGACTCTCATTAATGGTGCTAAACAGCGAAACAGGAAAAATGAAGAGTGAAGAGTCACCTCAGTTGATTACTCCTTCCTATATCAGACCCAGGACACACTCATTCTGAACCCAGAGAGCTGGTGAGATAAATACATATGTGCGGAAGCTCATCATGCTTTTCGTTAACAAATTGGTCAGATCAGAGTGGATCTGCTCAGCTTGGTTTGGTGCCCAAGGGGAAGACATGCTGTCAGAATTATTCATCATCTTAAGTCTAGTGAGAAGATGGGAGAGTAAAGTTATAACATTAGTTCCATTTATCTTAGGTCAGCAGTTTGGTATTATCCATCTTCAGACTTTGGGCAAGATTATCAATGCCCATTTTCTGGTTGTAGCTAATTCAGTTCCAATGAATTCCTAATGAGACACTTTGAACCAGCTTTCCTGTGTTCTGTGCCACTTAACAAGACACGTGGCTAAACCACTCAATTACCTTATACCTTAGAACTTAGAACTTATACCTTATACCTTAGAACTTAGCCTGAAATTTGCCCCTATCACTTGCCTTAGTCTCTGCTTGTGTCTGTTGTCAATGCCTAATTATTAATTACATCCCTTTTCATTCTCAAAAGTATCCACATTTTGATAATAAATGATACAATCATGTTACTTACCAAGTAAGGATCCTGAGCAATTAATCCATGAAGTGTTTTGCTTACACAGATTTCTATAATTTTAAATAATGGAAGATCATATACCTGAAATGAGACACATATAAATATATGCTATATATTTGAATGTCATACTTTATCAACATTACTATATTTCACAGGCATAAATTCACAAACACCTTTGCACCGTTAGACTCAACTCACAGGACTGGTTGATCTACTCCCTCATCCTCTACCAATGTTCTTTGATAGATAAGACTAGACAGAAGAACTTTACAGAATGATATAGAACCTTGTTTTGTTGTCTTTGTTTGTTCTCGCCCTTTCTAAGCTAGTAAGAAAGGGAAGACTTTTTCTTCTGAAAGTCTTGTCTTTGAGAGTTCATTGGACTTCAGTCTTCTTGAAGTAATATTCCTCAACAAAATAAAATTTATAACTGCAAGAAATGTAAATTTAGCTTGTGGGTAAGAGTGAGAGCATTAAAATAAGAAGAGCTGCCATGGATAGAGACAGGTTGACAAATGCTACTGAATGAAGGAGAGATAAATGTTAAAATATGAGAAAAATGAGAGAATGTATTCAGACTTGCTAGGTCATATCCTTGGCTTTGAATATTTGTCAGATGTTGTGACAGCCTCATGGTATGACTTTTAGAAATAAGCTTTTGTGTTTGTTTAAAAAGAAAATCATATCCTTAGTCAATGAACTGGAGGTAGATATATTAAGAAACAATTAATAAAAAGCAAAGAAATTGAAAAGGATGATAAGGGAGAGTTTGCGAATACAAGCCCCCACCCTACACACACCCGGTAGCATGCTCCTGGGCACGTGTTTGGATGGGCGACAGGTTTTAGTAAGTTTAGAGGAAAACTAATAGCATAGACAAAGATGTATGATGTCTTTAAAATTGCTTTGACTTTAGCCTGTGCCTTTGTCTCTTAGATTGCTCTTTTTAATGATGTTAAGTAATCTCAACTACACTTTGAAGTTGGGTAACCCACAAAGTTCTTCTTTTGAATAGCTTTGAAGTTAGTTAGGCAAAGCCTTAAATTGAAGTATAATTCAGGAGTCTTGAATGTGGTATATATCTTCAGTCTCTGTGATATGGAAAGTGGTCAGACAGAGTCTGTATACGAAAAGCACAAAGTCAAATGGGCAGTTGAAAAGTTTTCCTGTGGAGATGACCACAGGTTTAATTTGTCAGATTAATATGTTTCATAGTCTATGTATTGCTAAAAATCAAAAGTATTATCAATTTATTTAAAAATAGGTATTAATATGGTCTTGATTTCTTGAGAGTTATAAATAAAAGTTACAATACACTTTCACTTTGGGCAGGATAAAACAAAACCTGGAAGTGAAAAGTAGACTGACAAGTGGTAAGCTAAATGGTGAGGATTTAGATGAATGTGACTGTTCAAAATTTCAAGTTCCTAAAAAGCAGGAATTAGGGGACACTGTTTTTTCTTGCTTTGTGCCCAGCACTAGCATCACATAAATTCTAGCTCTTCGTATAGGCTTTCCTATTGGGGAAATGCAGGAAGTCACTCACAGAAGTCATTCATCTTATAGTGGAAATTGCTACTAACAAGACAAGATTATGGACACTATTTGGGAAAATACAAAGAAATGAAAATAAGTTTGTAAGCCAGACTGAATTTACTAAGAGAGAGCACTAGATCTAACAATAATTTGGCATACCCACTAAAAATTAGGTACAGTGAGGAAACACATGGTCATGAAATTTATGAGAGGTACTCAAATGCAAATGAGAGTAATGCAAATTTAACACAAAGCAGGATATTTAAAGCCATTTGACTGACTAAAGTTAGTGTCTACATTACCAAATGTTGAAAGATCAGTAGGATCTCTTGGTGCTGGTGGTAGTAAAAACTAATATGACCACTTTGAAACACAAATTGATATTATTCTGTAAAATTGAACACTCATATAAACTATAAGCCCAGTAATCTGAAATTTTTGTTCATAACTTGGGACAAAATGCTCACACATATTCACCAGAATGAATAAAAGAGAATGTTCATAGCAGCACCATCTATAAAAGGAGAAAACCTGGGGAAACACATGCACACTCACACACACATATGTGTGCAAATTCTCAGGAGAATGTAATAACACAGTAGAATAGTATATACTTGTGAAAGTGAACTACAGTTGCATGCACCAATTTGAGTGAGACTACTTAATTCAGATATTGACTGAAAAAATAAGTTTCTGAAAATTATATGTTAAGAAAATAGCTAATACTATCAAATACACTCTCTGGGATCTGGCATTTCTCCATCCTTTTGTGTCTTATGAAAGCTTCTACAGAGAATACATTTTTCATGTGTACTTGCCCAGGGAACAAAGAGCGTCCAATACTTTTAGAAGGAAGTGGCATTAAGACAACCCAGAGAAAGCAATGTCTGACTGAAGTAAGGCAAGTGGTCGTTTATGAAGGTGTCCAGGCTTGAGAATTGGGCAAGGACAATGAAAACAAAATTTGAAAGGCCTCCAAGTCAGCCATTCCCTCCATTTTTATTCTCCCAAGAGCTGCAGTGAAACATAGCTTTAAGAGATGAACTTGGATATACTTCAGCAGTCTCTGAATCTGTTCCTGCCAGGATGAGCCAGGCCACTTCCCTATTTTGGTGCTTAACCTAATTTGGAATCCTCTTTTGCAAAATGCCTTTACCACCTGCCTGAGGTGAAAGGAGCAAAGCTCATGCCAACTGACAGAAATGTTTTCTGCAAGGCTGAGCTAACAGGGCAACCTTACATTATCTTTTGCTGAATAAGGAGATTATTTTTTCCAACAGAGAAGGCTGAGAATGTACTTTTCTTTATTCTCTCAATTGAAACTCAGGTTAAGTGGAGAGCAGCCAAAGCAGCAGATTTCACATATTGGGGGTGATACTGATGTATTTCTATTTTGAAGAATGAAGGAATTCCTGGGAAAGCAAAGTGTTTTCTCACAGAACATCACTAGAAGACAATACAATTCCTTCAGCGGCATATCTTCTCTGGATCAAATAATTTCCATGTGCTAACATCCATGCCATTACTTCCTATTATTTAATAGTAAATAAACCCCCAAAGCTCTGCTGGACAATTGCAAGGATCTTTAGTTTCCTATATTCAAAGCATGCATGCATGTGTGCTCAGTCATTTCAGTCATCTTTGACCCTTTGTGACCCTATGGACTGTCACCTGCCTGGCTCCTCTGTCCATGGGATTCTCCAGGCAAGAATACTGGAGTGATTTACCATGCCCTCCTCCAGGGACCTGAAGCATAACCTTCACTGTCTCACTAAGTTCATCATCTCCTCCGTCATCTACATCATGTTCCTCTAGGGCTCAAATACTTCCAGGGCCTCTCCACTATCTACAGGATAATATTTGAAGTTAACTTGACATTGAGTCTTCCACATGCAGGCCCTGGTTTATCTTTACAAACCAAAACCCTGCTTTTGTCATTACAAAAGTTCTATGCCTAGATCTCTGTGGCCCATCAATATTACTGATGGCTACTCCTTTGCCAACTCTACTGTTTTATCATGTAGTTCCCCCAACTGACCTGGAGAAGGAAATGGCAACCCACTCCAGTATTCTTGCCTGGAGAATTCCCCCATAGACAGAGGAGCCTGGCAGGCTACAGTCCATGGAGTCACAAAGAGTCAGACACAACTGAGCTACTATCACTCACTCACTCACTCAACTGAATATAATGTATCCTTTCATAAAATCCTATCTACCCTATGTCTTCTGAATCCTTTCTACAATTTTTCTAGTTACTTCAGCATGTCTCACTTTTCCTCTCTCCACAGCTTTTACATCATTTTTGGCCCCAAGAGAACCCAAAACTATGCACTATGTCATAATACATCTTGACTTATTGTGTGTATCAAGTGTGTTCATTTCATTCATTAAATCAACTACTGTGACTATATTATTACCTTCTGAAGTTCAATTTCTGGGTCTTAGGCTTATTTCTCTCCTCCTACCAAACATCAGTGCAATGACCATGTTCATGCTGACATTTGAAAATGATTTTGCATTAATTTAAGCCATCAAGAAAAATAATTAAATGAAAATCATCTCCATTAGCAACACTATAAAATTCACATTGACTGCAAGAAAGATCAATTAGGGGTGCAATTTAAAAAAGAAAATCATTGATGTGCTCAGACTCTGAACAAGTAACACAGAGGATGCCTTAATAAATTAAACAGTATCCTCAAAAAATCGGTGTCTACTTAGAACCTCAGAATATGACGTGATTTGTAAATCGAGTCTTTGCAGTTGTAATTAGTTAAGTTAGGATGAACTCACACTGCCTTAGGATGGGTCCTAGATCCAATGACTGGTGTCTTTGTAAGGAGAGATGAAGATATACTGAGACCCCAGCAGGGAGGGAAGCCAAGTGACAAGGGAGGCAGAACCTGGGGTGATACAGCAGTCAGACAGGGAGGCCAAAGACCGCTGAGAGTCACCAGAAGCTAGGAAGAGGTAAGAGAGGACTTTCCGCTAGAGCTTTCAGAGGGGGCATACCCCTGCTGACATCTTGATTTCAGACTTCTAGCCTGCAGAACTGTGAGAAAATAAGCTTCTATGTTTAAAGTTATCCAATTCATGGTAATTTGTATGGCAGCCCTAGCTGAGTGTTATATTAAGTGTCCTGAATGTGAGTGAGGCATATCTTTCAGAATAGAGATTTTAACATGAGCTGAAAAGCAGTTTTGTCAGAGAATCTTTTTTTTACAGAAAGCTTTAAAAATAGAATAACTTCTCATTTTTCTGGGATGGTTTTGATGTGATCCTACTTGAAAGGAGGTGAATGAACCAAGTGACCTTTGAAGATCTTCCTCAATCCTTTGATGCTAGGATTTTATGAACTCTGCTCACTTGATAATCTGGGCCAGCTTTACTTACACACTTATGTTTCCAGAACAGTTCTCCATCTCAAAACTTCTCTTACAGGCAAACAGATTTCTTCATGGCCTCCACTCCCCTCCTTCACCACACATACACAGCCATGTGTCTGTTCTTGATATATTTGTTCTCGCTAATATTTCTTGAAGGATGTCCCTATTAAGAGTCTTCTATGCTGCTTTATTCACTATTTTAGGTGACATTGCTTGATAAAGTGCTTTTCTTTCATTCTTTCAGGCAGTGGGGAATAAACTATGCCAACAGAGTCAATATTGGCAGTCTTAGTTTGAGTTGCTCTAACAAATCACCATAGACTAGGTTGCTATCATAACACTTGTATGTCTTACATCTCCAGAGACTGGAAGTCTGTGATCATGGTACGAGCATGGATGAGTTGTGATGAGAACCAGCTTCCTGGTTTTTAAATAGTTGACAATAGAAAGAGTGGAAACAAGACCTCATATCTCTTCTTATAAGGGAAGTAATCCCATTCATGATGGCTCCATCCTCATGACCTCATCACTGTCCAAAGGTCCCATCTCATAAACCATCATATTGGGGTTAAAATTTCAACATATGGCTTTTACAAGAACATGCACATTCAGTCCATAAAAGTGGCATTTCTTAACATTTCTGTTTTAGTCATAAATGGGTAATTACAGTGGCTTAAAGCAAAAATGTTTCCTGATCACTTAACCAACATGTCCATCTTGGGTCAATGGGAGACTCTGATCCACATACTGCTCATTTGAAAATATAGATCAATAGAGCTCCAACATTCAGAACATTTTGGAAGTTAGAAGGAAATATGAGGATCATGAGCTAGCTCTAAAAGCTTCCACTTCAATATGAAACATACATCTTATATCATATTTCATTGACCAGAGAAAGTAACACAATTTCAAAGGGACAGGGAAATGTAGTCCTACTGTGTCTTCCTAAATGTTGTCTTTTATATACAACATAAATCATGGCCGACATTCCAGACCACAATTCAGATTATTTGTTATTTGACTTTATATCTAACATAAGAAGTACTCAGCTATGGCAACTTCCTAGTTGTAAAGGAATTTATATTTCAGCCCACAATTCTCTCTAATAAAGGAGTCACAGATGTGGACAAGCATTTAAGCTGAACCTTTAAGAGTAGTAGGAGTCTTAGAGTGGACACTGGAATGCAGAATGTTCTGAGTAGATTAAGCACAAAAAGTAGAGTTTCAAGGCCAAACCCATGCAAGCACATAAAATGTTTGGAGCCAGGGAGGAGGATATAGGAATTTCATGTGACTAGAACATCAGTATCAGTAATACTGAGGCAGTTAAAAGAATTCCTCCATT
Organism: Cervus canadensis; assembly: GCF_019320065.1. Classification (NCBI taxonomy): domain Eukaryota; kingdom Metazoa; phylum Chordata; class Mammalia; order Artiodactyla; family Cervidae; genus Cervus; species Cervus canadensis. Next base: position 32,416,140 of record NC_057408.1, read on the forward strand.
TCCTCAAATTCTTATGCTTGCATTTTCTCCTTTTCATTTTTTTTATTGGCAGATAATTGCTTTACAATATTGTGTTGGCCTCTGCCATCCATCAACATGAATCAGCCACAGCTGCATTTTTCCATAGAGTGCCACATCCTATCCGTAAAAGACTGGGATGCTGAGTTTGCACCTAGAATCCCTCTATTAAATCCACTTCTACTTGAAACTGTGTAAAAACTTTTCACCCCAGAGGACATAGACGAAGATGAAACAAGTGAGTCATGTATGGTGCAAAATTTAAAGGGATACTCCGATTCAAAAGCTGACCTTGTAACTGTGCAAACAAGAGAATACCCTTAAAGGGAAGCATCCAGACCAGGGTGCAAATTAAAAAAAAAAAAAGTTTGAAATATTTAAAGCATAAGTAGAGACTCATTATTTCTGAGTTTCCTTTTTATGTAGACAAAAGAAATCTATATAGGGGACTCCTTCTAGCCATGGATCCATTTCTTCTGTGCTAGTTTTTCTCCATTTGCATCCACTCCTACCCCTCAAAACACATTGCGGGGGTGTGTTGGCCCCCCTATACTTCTCTGCCCTAGCATGTGCTCCTATAGTGTATCCTGTCTTCCATATTTCCATTGGCCAGTCCCTGAAGACCTTTGACCCCAACAAAGGACGTCAGTTTCTGTGTGCGATTGTTGCAATTCTCAACAATGGAGCCTCATTATCTTCCTTTTGTTCCCCTAACCCTCCCCATGATGCTTCCCTGGTGGTTCAGTGGTAAAGAATCCACCTGTCAATGCAGGAGATGAGGGTTTGCTCTTTGGGTCAAGAAGATCCCCTGGAGAAGGAAACGGCAACCCACTCCAATATTCTTGCCTGGAAAATCTCATGGACAAAGGAAATTGGAGGCTGCAGTCCATGTGGTCACAGAGTCAGACACAATTTAGCAACTAAAACAACAGATTTGCTCATAACTCTGTAAAAACTCCCTTCATTAATTACATTTAAAGCTGTAAATTCTGTTTCCTCATAAGACTCTGACTAACGCTGTCTATCTGATTGGAAGCTTTCCTCGTAACACAGAATTGATGAATTTGTCTATTTTCCATAGGTGACAGGTAAGGAAAAGGACAGGTTCCTGCTGTATTTCTCCAACTTGATTCATGCTGATTTGCCTGAGGCAAGTTTCCAGGTAGATCATATTTGTATCATCAATTATTACAATGTTGTCCTGATCTCAGTGATATAAAAAGGCCCATCTTTCATCTTATCCTTTAAAAAACCATACAAACACAAGATTTAAAATAAGAAGACAATGAAGAAGCTCATGCTTTTCTCAGTATCACCCAAAGTATCTCATAAGAGAGAGAATGGCTGTTTCCACGGTGATGAGACGCACCAAAAAGTTTATAAAGGAAACAAATTCCCCTTGGGCAGTAATCAGTGGTCAGACAGTATCTGACAAGCACAGCAGAAATTTAGCTATTGCTCTAGGGCTGTTCTTAGTTCTGGTCAATTCCTTTGCTAACTGGGATATGAAAGGAACCCAAGTGAAAATAGTCCAGAGGAAAAAAACAAGCAAGATAATGTATAACAAACTCATTATATCTGCAATGTTTAAGGCTTTTCCCTAGAAGATTTTCTTCTTTTTGCCCTAGAGCACTTGAAACTTGTGAAGATTCATTTAATGTAAAGGCAAAATAACATAAGTCAAAATAATATTTTGCATAACGCTTATTTTAAGTTTAAAGTGTTGCTACAATGAAACTGAAACTATAGTGAACTTAAAACAGCAGAGTAAACTGCAGATGTCCCATAAAAATATATAGGCAGCAGCCAACTGATGCAAGCAAATAAGCTTTATGGTATGAAACGATGGACTTGCGTTAGCACCTAAATTCTATGCCTCGTTCTGGCGTTCTCGTGCAGTAGTAGCATCTCTTCCTAGACTTTTTCCTCAATAAGAAACAGCAGTCCTACTTCCTGACTAATTAGAATGGTTTATAATTAGAGTCTGGCCTGTAGGAAGGGATTAATCTCTCTAAGAGGTGCAGGAGATTCAGCAGCTTCTGTTACTGAGGGTTTTCATGCCAACTTTCATTATTTATTTATTTTTATTGTGAGTTTCACTTAATAAGGCGGTTTCATTCCACAGATTTCCTTTTGATATCAGGATTAAAGTAAATTTTTAAAATTCTCTCTCCTCTACATAGAAAGCTTTAGGTTTGGAATAGCCATCGAATGCTGCAAGATTAAGAATCTGCTGGTTTTCACATCTTCATCCGAAAGCAAGTAATTCTGATTGCTCCTCCCTTCACCCCAAAACCCTCACCTACCGCTTCTGATCTCAGCCTATTCTTCAAGTGCAATGACGGTGCAAGAGATTCAGGTAGATGCTGGGTTGCTGCTGCTTAGTCCCTCCATTTGTGTCTGTCTCTGTGCTTACCTATGGACTGTGACCCACGACGCTCCTTTGTCCATGGGATTCCCCTGGCAAGAATACTGGAGTGGGTTGCTATGTCCACTCCAGAGGATCTTTCCAACCCAGGGATCGAACCTGGGTCTCCTGAATTGCAGGTAGATTCTTTACCACTGAGCCAACAGGGAAGCACTAGATAAATGCTATGAGGTATGAAAAGAGCGAGGTAGACCTTTTCTAAAAGTTTACAGGTCACCAAATACTGTGTTATCAGGTTAAAGTGGACAAATCATGAACGATTAAGTGATATATGAACTCTACATGCAGTATGAAATAAATTTTCAGAAGAAATTTTTCCAATCTTGCACCAGCCACTAACTAGAGCTATGATTTGGAGAAGTCATTTTCCTCATTAACATAAAAAATAATACCATCCCAGTGATTTCTTTCTGGTCTAAAAGTTTGTGGTTCTTTGATTATTTTACACCAGGTATCTTAGAAATGACATGGACTCTGGAATTCTTTCTGGGCAATGTGGCCTCACACTCCATAAAGAGGTTGAAGTTAGCTTTTTATCACAGAAAGCACATTTTAGCACATGTCTCCTCTCTGTCTCCTTCTGGAGTTGATAAAGCACACAAGCACAATTCTTTGTGAGACCTTTTCTTCATTTTTTATTTTAAAAGTAGGAAAGTGGCAATTTTAGGTACATTGTGTATTACTGAAATTGTATAAGATAGAAACAAAAGGTATAGAGGCTGTGTTTTTTCATATCCCAATTCCTCTGGACTCAATACCATCCCCCAGGATGGCAGGGAGAGGGTATAAGCTTTCATACCCACCTCTCATGCCCAACCTACAGCAGCAGAAATCATACCTCATGACAGAGAGCTTCGTTCTGCTGCTGTGATGAGATGTTAACTCAGAACTGAGTAAGATGGATATGTGTAAGGGCTTCCCAGGTGGCTCAGTGGATAAAGAATCCACCTGCAGTGCAGAGACATAGAAGATGTGGGTTTGATCCGTGATAACCCACTCCAGTATTCTTGCATGCAGGATCCCATGGACAGAGGAGCCTGGTGGACTTCAGTCTGCACGGGTCACAAAGAATTTGAAACAACTGAAGTGCCTCACAAACGCACGGAGATGTGGAATGAGGATAGCAGATGATGGGCAGTCAGATTTCAAAACAATGAACTCCTAAATCCTGACAATTTTTATTAATGCCATTTCCCTCCTTCTACTGTGTATTCTTATGTATTTTATTCATGCTTAAATTTTCAGTATAAATTCTTCCTTTTCAAGGTCATTTAGGGAGTTCACTGGGACATCATACTCCTGGCTCTAAGGCAGGCAGTCATGGTCTTCCCCCATGTGTAAAGTGGCTAAAAAGCATACACTCTTCAATAAAACCGCCTGGCCTCACACCCTAGCAAGCCTGTTCACTAGCTGTATGACCTTAGATAAACTGTTGCTGTTCAGTAGCTCAGTCATGTCCAACTCTTTGAAACCACGTGGACTGCAGCACGCCAGGCTTCCCTCTCCTTCACCAACTCCTGGAACTTGCTCAATCTCATGTTCATTGAGTCCGTGATGCTGACAGACTATGTTTCAGTTTTTCCATTTGTAATGTGGGACAATAATACACCTGCCTCATAAGATTGTGGTGAAAATTTATGCATCATTGGTACTTATAACTCACACCAAATAGCACTGGGAACTTAATAAGCATTAAACATTCAGTGATGTCAGCTATTTTCATGTGACATTAATATTCCAAGGTGTAGGTCATTTTACATAGTTTGACTATAAGCTCCTTGAAATTCATTTTTATTTCCATCTTCCTGGCACTGGTAGAGCATCTTGCAGATCAGATACTGAACAAGTATTATCCAACCAGTGCTTAGCAGGGGTGATTCATACCAACAAGATTTAAGACGTGGTCAAAGGAAGTAACTTTTATACATTTTTTGAAAAAGAAATAATACATTTGTGGAGGTGACAGGACAAAGGCGCTTAGGTTTGGGTGTCTTGTGAGAAATTGAAGCAAATTTGGGGCTTGGGTAATAAATTAGTAATGCAACATGATTTCTTTATACAGGTTTTTCATTTCTGAATTCTGAATGATAATGCTGTTGTTCTACCTCCTAGTGCAGGGAGTGTACCCTTCATGTGGGAGATTTATTTCCTGTGTTTAGGGAGACAGTGGGGAGAGTTAAAATGTCCCTCTTGTATTAGCTATTTCTTAAGCATCTTTAATTCAAAGTAATCAATATCACATTGAGGTATATATTGGGGCAGCATGTCCTGAGATCCAATGATATAATGAATGGTGCTAGAATCAGACAGTTTAGAAGAGTATGATATAGAAAATGTATACCTTTCTATTATAGAACAAGTTGTTGTTGTTTTTTTTCCTACAATCTCATCTTTTGTTTAAAAATAATCTCAAATAATTCTCTTGATTACAGAATAAGACTGGTCTCTTTAGATTTGGCCTGGCTTTTGACTTAGGTACATAAAAATTATTACTTTAAAACTTAGACATTTGCTCTGCTAGAAGTTTTCATGAAGGATCTCAGATTGGATTTATTTATTGAAGCATAACTGCTTTACAATGTTGTATTAGTTGTTTCAGGTGTTTAGCAAAGTGATTCAGTTATATATATATGTGTGTGTGTGTGTGTGTGTGTGCGCACACACATATATATATATAATTTTTTCAGATTCTTTTCCATTATAGATTATTGTAAGATATCAAATATAGTTCCCTGAGCTATACAGTAGGTTCTTGTTGTTATCTGTTTTATATATAGCAATGTGTATCTATTAACCCTAAACTCCTAATTTACCCCTCCCCGCCTTTCCCTTTGGTAACTGTAATTTTGTTTTCTATGTCTATGAGTCACAGTGCATTTGTAAAGTGATCCCCAAACATTTTGGCATCAGGGACTGGGTTTGTGGAAGACAATTTTCCCAGATTGAGGTGGGGGGAATGATTTCAGATGATTCAAGCTTATGGCATTTATTGTGCATTTTATTTCTATTATTATATCAGCTCCACCTCAGACCATCAGGCATTAGATCACAGAGGATGGGGACCCCCAATTTGGTGCACCTATAAATTGGATAAATGCAACATTTTGCCAGTTTCCATTATATTCTAGGCTTCCTTGGCCTGCCCAAAAGTGATCTCCCATACTCCATTTTAAGGCTGAGAACTCAAAAAAGCAATACCAAGCCACTTTTCCCAAGAGAGATTCATAAACATTGATCCTATAATCAAACATAATTACTTAAAAGTGGTCAGTCAGAGCTGATTAAATGAGCAACATTCTCAGATATAACATTCTAGGCAAAGACTTGGCCATATAACCAACATTTCTAATTATGTCATGGAAAAGGATGGTAAAGTCTTTATTGAATCTATGCAAATAATTGTGCTCTACGAGTAATCAGTAAGCAAATCCAAAGTCCATAGAAACTAGGTATGGAGACAAAGAATAAAAAAATATTGTTGTCTAATATCCTAAGGCAAAGTAGCCCCAGAACTCTAACAAATAGAAACATGTCTGAAAGAGTTAGAGCATTAACCACCTCTAGGTACATCCCATACAGGGTATAGTTTCCTTGTGTTAAAACAATACACCCTTAAAAATTTAATTTAGGGAAAAAGAGACATCTCTTTTGATTTGACAACTCTCATAAAAATTAATATTGACATATCAAATAAATCTAATTATTTCTGACACTTGTCTTTTATAAGCTTTAACAAATCTTTTTGATTTTTAGGAAACCTCAGGGAATTTTTTGGTGCAAAAAATATCATGACAGTTTTACTTTATTTCAACTTACATTAGCATTCAATTTGGGGGATGTGAAAAAATAGAGTTGTCATGAGATTTGAACATTTAAGATAGAAATAATATTTGTTTACTCATTTGAAATTGATAAAAAAATATTTAAAAATAAACATAAAAATTTACACAGTTGGAAAGAACTTAAGTTCTTTCATTAGTAAGAGGCTTCTGTTGTTGTTTTTGTTGTTGTTTTAAACAATTAAGGTCCAAACAAATTGAATGCAAAGCACAAAATACTATTCTGATAAACTACAAAATCTATACACAGATTGAAATAACACAGGCCAAGGCAAGACGCAGCAATCAAAGAACACAAGCCCATCAAGTCTGAACATACTTTGCTAAGATTTCATCATATGTCATAGCTTTTTCACACTCATTATTTGCATACACTATTATCCAAAGCAAATAAAATTCCCTTTCTATGAACCTTCTATTAATCACTGTATACATTCAGATTTTTGTCCATCTTCATCCTACTTCTTATTGTGGAACAATCACATTACTCTAGAACAAAACTATTATCACTTTAAAAAAACACATCTTGTCACTTTACATACAACATTGTCTGTTTCTGTCATTATTAATCCTAGTCCACCCTCAGTTACTTATAGTAACTAGAACTTTTAACTAAAGTAACTTCTGTTTCACTGAAAAAAAAAATGGAGGTAGATGATTGTAAACTATCATGCAGCAGCAATTTACAGTAGAGTAGCAGAGACCAGGCTACTGCCACCCGCCCCTCCTCCCCCCCAACACACAGAGAACATAGCTTCCTGAAGCCACATGCATCCCTCAGAAAGCAACTATTCAAAGTGGCAACAATATACACAGTCGTCAACAAGCCAAAGATCTGTTGAGCATCTAGGTAACATAAAAATAAACAAAAGCACATAAACTTAAACTCATGTTTAGTAATCAATGTTTCAGTGTTCTATCTTACCCAGAAATGATCCACATATCTAGTGAATGTGCACCAATTAACTTGATCTAGTATCAGTCCAAGGATTTAAGTCACCCAAAGATCTTGGAAATTTTCTTCAAGCTGACAACTACGAAGCACAATTACTGTTGAAACAAAATTAATTTGAATAGGGATTCAAAACTCAGATTTACATTTTTCATAATGTTGAACATTAAGTAGATGTAATGCTAGCTTATTTGATGAGTAAATTGTATTTCTTCAAGTAAAAGCATACACACAAAAAAGAAAAATGTACACTTGCATTATGTTTAACACAGATAAATCAAGAGAACATAGAGCTGTTTTCATTTAAACAAAAATATTTAAGTAGTCTCATTTTCCAGACTTATCTAAATTATATTCTCTTGAATTCTTAAAATATTTCTAAACTGTTGTTTCTGTAAAAATACATTTTTTTCCCATTAAAGTACAGTTTCCCTATTTTCTGGAAATGTTAGGAATATTTAATTTATATAAGTGCTTATTTATCTCTATAAGCCAACCAGAACAACTTCCTTTAAAAGACTTTATAGTCTAACTTATCAACATCATCTAGAAGTAGCAAAACATTACAAATGTATACAATCAGAGGTAAGGACCCATCTGAATAAAATTGTAGATAATAAAGCACATAGACAAATATTGAGAGCTTCAATTCTAAAATCATCTAAGGATCAAGAATAAATAAAGAACCATAAAATCTTACTGGTCTACCATAGAACTGACCTCCTTCCCAGCAAGGAAAAAAAAAGTATAGTTGATTGTATCTCAAAATAGACAAACAGAAAAGATTTACAAATGAGATTTCCTATCACCTCCCATCTAATGTGGACTAGAAATTGCCAAATGGTCAGACCATGAAATCCAACTCCAAATTACAAAGATTTATAAACTGGAATCTTTATTATCTCTTATCCAACAGATAATACATTTCTGAAAATAACTAAACTTTGTACAGAGATCATCAAACAATCAGACTATAAAACAAACAACAACAAAAATTCCCAAACATAGCTGCCAGTAATGGGAAATAACTTATTTTCCACAAAAGAAAAAAAAAAAATTAAAACCACTAATTTAATGAGTAATATTAACATTAGAGAAAGAGAAAGTTACCATTAAAGTTCTATTACCTCTTTGGAGTCAACCTGAGAGCTAAGAAAAAATTTATCTGGATATAAACTACCCCCAAGTTGCCCTCTTCTCTTGAACAAGATTACCTGGTCATGGTAGGTGAACCCATTAGGCACCTCATTCGAAGATCTTTGAAACTGTAAAAGTTTTCTGAGGAAGATAAAATCATGACTCTTTCAGATATAAAATGTAAACAATATTAAAGATTTGGTATTTCTTCTATGAGAGAATCAGATAGATATTATTACTGTTCAAAGGGAAAAAAAAATCTCTCACACATTTCTAAAGAATAGCAAACAGGATTTTTTTTTTTCCCACAATGGGGAAGCAAGTCAATGAAACTGTACAGGAAAAGTTGTTGTTGTTCAACTATTGGAAGTTGGGTCTGACTCTTTGCTACCCCATGGACTGCAGCAGGCCAGGCTCCTCTATCCACCACTAGCTCCCAGAGTTTACTCAAATTCATGTCCATTGAGTTGGTGATGCCATCCAACCATCTTATCCTCAGCTAGCCCCTTCTCCTTTTGCCTTCAATCTTTCCCAGCATCAGAGTCTTTTCCAACAAGCTGGCTCTTCACATCAAGGGGCCAAAGTATTGGTGCTTCAGCTTCAGCATCAGTCTTCCAATAAGTATTTAGGGTTGATTTCCTTTAGGATTGACTGGTTTGATCTCCTTCAAGTCCAGGGCACTCTTTAGAGTCTTCTCCAGCAACACAATTTGAAAACATCAGTTCTTCAATGTTCAGCCTTCTGTGTGGTCCAACTCACATATCCATACGTGACTACTGGAAAAACCATAGCTTTGACTAGATGGACCTTTGTCAGCAAAATAATGTCTCTGCTTTTTAATATGCTGTCTAGGCTGGTCAAAGCTTTCCTTCCAAAAAGCAAGCTTCTTTTAATTTCATACTACTGAAAAAGAAAAAAAGAGTTTGCTTATTTAGCAGTTGTCTACATTTACAAAAAGATAAAATATTAATAATAAACAGAGCTAGCATCTGAGAGATCAGAGGGGCATGCTGTAACCAACTATAAGTTTGCACTGAAGTATAAGCTTACATGTATTATTGTATTAGATCCTCAGCTACTCAGTGAGGTCTGAGGAACAGTCATTGTTATTTCCATTTTATAAGTGGTAGAATAGAGTAAATGGTTACTCTTGTGGCTCAGCTGGTAAAGAGTCCAGGTGCAATGCAGGAGACCTGGGTTCGATCCATGAATTGGGAAGATCCCCTGGAGAAGGAAAAGGCTACCCACTCCAGCATTCTGGCCTGGAAAATTCCATGGACTGTATAGTCCAGGGGGATCTCAAAGAGTCAGACTTGACTGAGCAACTTTCACTCACTCACTCAGAATAGAGTAAATAAGGCAAGAGTTCATAAGTATTAGAAAAGCAATTTACATTCAGGTTTCAAACACAATGCTTTTTGTTCATCTGAGCTAGACATATGTCTGTACTAAGCGCTTTGCAGGACTTAAGAGAAGTGAAAACTCCCAACTGATGAACTTTGCAAATGTAAATAATCCAAGTCATACAAATGTGCAAGAGGTGATACAAATAAGTGTCAATTAGTGTTAAAGGGCTCAGAGAATGATACGATCACTTAAAATCTAATCTTTTTGTCTAAGTACTGTAATTCAAGATAGTGCATTTAATTTATTTAATACATTTACTTTCATAACAGAAATAGAAAACCAGCACAATGTGTTGTGTATATACATATATATATATATGAACTTATATATATATATATATATGAACTTATTTTCAACATCTAGCCTAATTTTTCTTTTTGGCCCTAGCATTTATCTAGTCAAATAAGAGGTGTACTAGACTGCAACTCCCCCTAGAAATATGGCTTCATACTTAGTTATTTCCATGATCAACAGAAACTTCCTGTGTCTGACTCAAGCATCTTCAGTTTGCCTTAAGTCAGTTCCTCCTATGCTAGGTCACATAGTAATAGTGGATGGTTGACTGAGAGGTCATTGAAATTGGCATCAACCAGGAAGCAGTCCTTGAAGAGAAAGAAACTGTAATCTGGAGAAAGACATTAAAACAGATTGTGTTGTATGGTAAGGTCAACTTAAATTGTTGATAAGCTAACCCTATCTCTAGTTGTCCTTCTATAAAAATGAAATCCGTTTCTTTGTTCTATAAGCAAGACTGTTTTCCATGCTTCTTTTAGATTTTTGTTTTCAGGTGTTCAGAGGTTATCATCACAAAGATGGAAAATAAAGGAAGTAAACTGAGACAGAATTATAAAACACATTTAAAGAAGCCTCAAATTAGAAAAGGCTTAAACTTGTGGTGAGAATGAGTGAGAAGATGACCCAGCAAAAATTAAGGTGACCAAGACCAAGTTAGGTCTTATACATTGGGAATGGTACTTGGTTTCTCTCTTTACATTTCTCACCTCTAATTCTTTTGTCTTCCTTTCACTGTCTGCAGATTTTCTCTTATGGATTCAATATGGCTATCTTTACATACTGGAGCTAAATGCTTTCTTGTTTCTAGTTCAGAAAAGAAAAATGTGAAGTTCACTTCACAGTTGAAGAGATCAATTGTTAAATCATGAGTACCCCTCTGCATCATTCATCATGGTGATCTTGATGGGATATCTGAATGTATTAAGCTAATAATGGTCAACACTAGATTTGGTAGTTGGGTAAATCTCATCCAAACTTCCAGTACAAAAATGGAATGAGGACATCTTTCTATAGAAACTATTAGTCTTCATGGGACTATTGCCCCTCGTGGATCACTGCCTTGTTGTGGTGAAAGGGCTATGAGCCATGTCATGAAGGGCCACCCAAGATGGACAGGTCATAGTGCAAAGTTCTGACATAATGTGGCCCACTGGAAGAGGAAATGGCAAGCCACTCCAATATTCGTGGTGTCAGAAGCACATGAACAGTATAAAAAGGCAAAAATATATGACACTGAAAGATGAGCCCTGCTGATTGGAAGTCGTCCAATATGCTACTGCAGAAGAGTGGAGGGCAATTACTAACAGCCCCAAGAATGAAGCAGCTGGGCCAAAGTAGAAACAACACTCAGTTGTGGGTGTGTCTAGTGGTGAAAGTTAAATCAGATGGTGTAAAGCAATTGCATAGGAACCTGGAATGTTAGGTCCATGAATCAAGGTAAATTAGACCTGGTCAAGGGATTCCCTGGTGGCTCAGAGGGTTAAGAGTCTGCCTACAATGCAGGAGACCTGAGTTTGATCCCTGAGCTGGGAAGATCCCCTGGAGAAGAAAGTGGCAAACCACTCCAGTATTCTTGCCTGGAAAAATCCCATGGATGGAGAAGCCTGGTGGGATACAGTATTCTTGCCTGGAAAATCCTGTGGATGAAGGAGGAGCTTGGTGGGCTACAGTCCACAGGGTTCAAATAATCTGAGATGGCACTCCTGAGTGACTTCACTTTCAAGTAGAAGATGGCTTTAGAAATCAATGCATTAAAACGGAAAAGAATGAGAGAATTTAAATCAGACTACCATTATATCATCTTCTGTGGGCAAGAATTCCTTAGAAGAAATAGAGTATTGGTGTTTATCTTTCTGTAAATCCATGGCTGATTCATGTCAATGCATGGCAAAAACCACTACAATATTGTAAAGTAATTAGCCTCCAACTAATAAAAATAAATGGGAAAAAAAAAGAAAGAAAAAAATAGAGTAGCCCTCACAATCAACAAAAGAGTCAGAAATGTGGTACTTGAGTGCAATCTCATAAACGACAGAATGATCTGTTTGTCTCCAAGACAAACCATTCAACATCACAGTAATTCAATTCTATGTCCCAACCATTGATGCTGAAGAAGGTGAAGCTGATGAGTTCTGTGAAGACATACTAGAACTAACACCAGAAAAAGATGCCCTTTTCATCATAGGAGACTGGGATGCAAAAGTAAGGAAGTAAACAGATACCTGGAGTAACAGGCAAACTTGGCCTTGGGGTACAAAGTGAAGCAGGCCAAAGGCTAACAGAGTTTTACCAAGAGAACACGCCGATGATAGCAAACTCCATTCTTCAACAACACAAGAGACAACTTTACACATGGACATCACCAAATGGTCAATACTGATATCAGATTGATTACACTTTGCAGCTGAAGATGGAGAAGCCCTACACAGTCAGCAAAACAAGACCTGGAGGCAACTATGTCTCAGATCATCAGATCCTTATAGCAAAATTTGGGCTTAAACAAAAGAAAGTGGGGGAAATCACCAGGCCACCCAGGTATGACATAAGTCAAATTCCTTATAATTATATGGTAGAAGTGATGAATAAATTCAAGGGATTAGATCTGGTAAATAGAGTACTGGGAGAACAATGGACAGAGGTTCATAACATTATACAGAAAGCAGTGACCAAAACCATCACAAAGAAGAAAGGAATGCAAGAAGGCAAAGTGGTTGGCTGAGGAAGTTTTACAAATAGCTGAGGAAAGAAGACAAGCAAAAAGTAAGGCAGAAAGGGAACGATATGCCCAAGTGAATGCAGAATTCCAGAGAATAGCAAGGAGAAATAAGGCCTTCTTCAAAAAGCAATGCAAAGAAATAGAGGAAAAGAGTAGAATGGAAAAGCTTAGTGATCTCTGCAAGAAAACTGGAGATATCAAAAGGACATTTCATGCAAGGATGGGCATAATAAAGGACAGAAACTATTAGGACCTAACAGAGACACAAGAGGTAAAGAAGAGGTGGTAAGAATACAGAGTTCAGTTCAGTCCAGTCACTCAGCCATGTCTGGCTCATTGCAACCCCAAGGACTGCAACATGCCAGGCCTCCCTGTCCATCACCAACTCCTGGAGTTTGCTCAAACCCATGTCCACTGAATCGCTGATGCCATCTAACCATCTCATCCTCTGTCATCCCCTTCTCCTCCTGCCTTCAGTCTTTCCCAGCATCAGGGTCTTTTCAAATGAGTCAGTTCTTCACATCAGGTAGCCAAAGTATTGGAATTTCAGCTTCAGCATCAGTCCTTCTAATGAATATTCAGGACTGATTTCCTTCAGGATGGACTGGTTGGATCTCCTTGCAGTCCAAGGCACTCTCAAAGTCTTCTCCAACATCACTGTTCAAAAGCATCAATTCTTCAGTGCTTAGCTGTCTTTATAGTCCAACTCTCACATCCATACTTAACTACTGGAAAAACTATAGCCTTGACTACATGGACTTTTGTTGGCAAAGTAATGTCTCTGCTCTTTAATATGCTGTCAAGTTTGGTCATAACTTTTCTTCCACGGAGTAAGTGTCTTTTAATTTCATGGTTGCAGTCACCATCTGCAGTGATTTTGGAGTCCCCCAAAATAAAGTCTGTCACTGTTTCCTGATCTATTTCCCATGAAGTGATGGGACCAGATGCCATGATCTTAGTTTTCTGAATGTTGAGTTTTAAGTAAACTTTTTCACTCTCCTCTTTCACTTTCATCAAAAGGCTCTTCAGTTCTTCTTCGCTTTCTGCCATAAGGATGGTGTCATCTGCATATCGGAGGTTATTGATATTTGCCTCGGCAATCTTGATTCCAGCTTGTGCTTCATCCAGCCCAGTGTTTCTCAAGAATACACAGAATTGTACAAAAAAGGATCTTAATGAGCCCTATAACCACGATTGTGTGGTCATTCAAGTAGAACAAGATGTCCTGGAGTGTAAAGTCAAGAGGGCCTTCAAGGGAAGTCCAGAAAAAAAATCTACTTCTGCTTCACTGACTTTCTAAAGTCTTTGAGTGTGTGGATCACAACAAACTGGATTTTTATTTTTTAAAGAAATAGGAATACCAGGCAATCTTACCTGTCTCCTGAGAAACTTGAATGAAGGTCAAGAAGCAACAGAGAACATTGCATGGAACCACTGATTCAAAATTGGGAACAGAGTATGTCAAGGCTGTATATTGTCACCCTGTTTATTTAACTTATATATAGAGTACATCATGAGAAATGCTGGGCTGAATGAGTTACAAGCTGGAATCAAAATTGTCAGGATAAATGTCAATAACCTCAGAAACGCAGATGACACCACCCTAATGGCAAAAAGTAAAGAGTCTCTTGATGAGGGTGAAAGAAAAGAATGAAAAAGCTGGCTTAAAATTCAATATTAAGAAAACTAAGATCATGACATCCAGTTCCATCACTTCTTGGCAAATAGAAGGGGAACGAGTGGAAGCAGTGGCAGATTTTTCTCTTCTTGAGCTCTAAAATCACTGTGGATTATGACTGCAACCATGAAATTAGAAGACACTTGCTTCTTGGAAGAAAAGCTGTGACGAACCTAGTGTGTGTGCAGGCTCCTGTGTCCATGGGGGTTCTCCAGGCAAGAACAGTGGAGTGGGTTGCCATGCCCTCCTCCAGGGAACCTTCCTGTGTATTAAAAGGCAAATCCATCATTTTGGTGAGAAAGGTCCGAATAGTCAAAGCTATGGTCTTTCCAGTAACCAAGTATGGATATTTAGAGTTGGAACATACAGAAGGCTGAGCATGGAAGAATTGATGCTTTCAAACTGTGGTACTGGAGAAGACTCTTGAGAATCCCTTGGACTAAAAGAAGATCAAACTAGTTAGTCTTAAAGGAAATCAACCCTGAATATTCATTGGAAGACTGATGCTGAAGCTGAAGCACCAATACGTTGGGCACCTGATAGAAAGAGCCAAATCATTGGAAAATACTTTGATGCTGTGAAAGATTGAAGGCAAAATGAGAAGGGGGTGGCAGAGGGTGAGATGGTTAGACAGCATCACCAACAATATAGGCATGGATTTGAGCAGTCTCTGGGAGCTAACTAAGATCAGAGTAGCCTGTTGTGCTGCAGTTCATGGGGCTGCAAAGAGTTGGACAGCGACTGAACAACAACAAATTAGTCTTATTTTCTGAGTGGAGAAACATTGGATATAAGTCAGAAAAGAACCATCTACACCCTGTAAGTTGTTTTTAGAGTCCTATGGCAGAGGCAGAATATTCTTCTCAGTTACAGAAGCCATGAACATTAGTCTTGTTGCTAAAGTTTAGGACACTATATCAAATCAGTCAATCTGTTTCCCCCTTTGTCAAATGAAAGTAAAGTTTACCTCATATAGGGGGAAATAAATAATTTGAAATGTTTTATAAAGTGTCTATTTCTATGCAAGTTATTTATTCTGAGATTGCTATCTTTGTCTCTCTTTTCTCAGTTTTAAGAAAGAAGATTATGGCTGTATTATTATCGACAGATTTAACAAATGAAAATAAAATTAAATATTTTGAACTACTTGTAATCATGACTCTTAAAATGTCAGAGAAGATCTGAGTGACCTGAAATGACCTTGTTACTAGAGATAGAGAATCTCCACACTTTCTGGCTCTTCTGCCAATAAAATTCAGACTTTTCTTTTGAATGGATCTCAGACATTTAGCAGGAGTCCAGTGTGAGTTCATGCTTTGACCATTTTGATTATTTACTAAGATAACATTTATTTTGTTCTTATAATCTTCTAGGAATCTTTTAACTAGAGAACATTGAGTTAAAAGACATTGTCTTCAGTTGCCTCAAAATAGGCAATTAGTTGCATTTGTAAGTTGTCATACTGCATGCTCTCATTTTGTTTATGCATTCTTATCTCTGATTGTCCTGATAATATTTCAGAATCAATTGTAGAAATCACCAAGTGAGTCTGATTCCTCAGACGGACCACTAGCTTCCCTGACAGTTTTGCAGTGATGGCACTTGGGGGCCAGAAGAGTGATTCTGCCCTTTGCAAAGCTACTTTCTTTGCTGTGAAAAAGGAATGAGCTGCAGTGCATCATTTGGAAACTACACTGAGAGTGTCTTATTTACAAGCAATGCACCTGCTTAAGCTGGTGAGGGTGACTCACACTGTTAAAAAGAGAACATGGTGTAACATACTGATGCTGCATCAGTTAAAATGTTAGTTAGATATTAGAAATAGCTCTGATAGGTCAGAAAAGCTAAGCTCTGATAGGTCAGAAAAAGTGTTGCCAAGGCAAGCAGTGCAGAGTCTAGAGAAACCTCTCTCTTTGCAGCTGCCTGATTCTTTGATCTGATTTGCCAAGATATTCTGGCCCTGAGAAGGTGACTCAGTCTTGAAGAGTCTGGGGACTACCAACTCACAAATTATACTTCTAGACCAAGTAGTCAGGGTGCTAATATATCAGCTGCAATTATAAACTTTGAAATACTAGCTGATATGTGCAGGAAGTTTTCTATCATTAAAACCCCAGACTATATATATATATATATATATACAGAGAGAGAGAGAGGGATAGTATTTATATATATATATATATATATAAACATACATATATACATAGTATACATATGCATTCCACAGTTTTTCTCAGAATATATATATATATATATATATATATATATATATATAGAGAGAGAGAGAGAGAGAGAGAGTATATTTATGAGCTTTTCTCTTCCTTCAAACATTGTTTAGTAATAGAGCCAGAACTATGGAAGGCTATCTATATATACATAATTACAATTAGTCATTGGAACAGAGAAATATGAAACTGGACAGAATTTTTAAAATCATCTACTTAAAGTCCTTTTTCTTTAAGCTAAGGAAATTTAGGAATAAAGACAAAGCTTATTTTCCAGAAACACATAAATTTAGACAAAGGTTTTAATTTAGTTCACTAAGTAATGTCCAAATTTGATTATTTTAAAAGGGAATTATTTTAATATTTTGACCTATAAATGAAAATACTAGGATAAAATATACATCATTTATTATCTATATATATATATATATGTGTACATATATAATACAATGTATATATATGATTTCAAGTGTATTTTAAAAATCAGCCAGGAAAGGAAAAAATATAGCATGCAGCATGCAATACACTTTTTAAACTTACCTAACATATTTTTTTGATGATGGAGAGTGGGAGAACTGTCATTTCCTATCCATATATAGATAAAATCTTAATAAAAGTTATCAGTGACTTTAGTATGCTTCCAAGTCACCTTGAGAGCTTGTTAAAACAGTAGCTGGAACAAACATGTAGAGTTCTGGATTTCTGGTATTTCTAGAGTGGGACCCAAGAATTTTCATTTCTAATAGGTATCCAGGTGATACTGATGCCACTACTTTGGATATCACACTTCGAGCGTCACTGATATTTCTCCTGAAACATGTAAAATTCTTACCTCAGAGTGAGGAAATTTGGATTATTGTTCAGACCTAGACAATATCCAAGGATATGATTTTTAAACCGAATCTGGCCTTTGTACCCTGACACCAAAATAGTTATTTTAATTCTTAGAGACAGAGTTCTGGATGAAGTAAAGAAGGATAGCTGTATTGCTTTGTCAGGAAAGGGGTACACAACAGATCAATGCCCTCAAAACTGTGTGCCCCGACCTGTTGGGAATTTTTTATTAACAGCAATGGTCCAAGAGTGTGTGATCAGCTTGTGGACATTCTGCTATTTGGTTGGTGGTGAGGTAAGAGGAAATTAGCATCGACCTTCTGGTTCCAACCTGTCTGGGGTCTATGTCCTTGTGAGCAGCATACAACTTCTCCCACTTGGTTTTAGCATCTGTAAAATATCTCAAAGATAATGTTGCGTACTAGTTGAGAGGGAACAAGCACCCTGCCCCAAGACTACACTATGGTTTCTTTTGACTGTTTACATCCTTTCCTTTCCCTAATTAGCAATTCTTTGATCCTGATCTTTGGAACCTAGGGAAGGTCAAAGAAACTTAATGAAGCCTATTTCCTGTAATTAAGAAATGGGCAACACAAAAAGACTTTTGTGCCCAGGAGCCCCACAGGATCTTGCTTGTATCAATTTCAAGAAAATTAATTAGATTTTTTTCACCAATAATTTTTCCACTATGAGGGGAAAAAACAAGCTGACACAGTCTAATGTACTGGAGTTGTGCTTTTTTCCTGTATCTAGGGTGTTGAAATATTTCAGACTTATTCTATGACTAGTCTTAAACTCTTCATCAAAAATCAACTCATGCATTTTCATCAATTCATGTGCTTGAAATCTCACCTGACCCAAGAAGATTGTTGCTGTGGACTCAAATTATTTTGATGTGGCTGCTGGTGTGCAAAAACTATGGGCAGTCACATCCACTCACAGAGCTTCCTGGGTGGCAGAGTGGTAAAGAATCTGCCTGTCAATGCAGGAGACACGAGACATCGGTTCACTCCCTGGGTCAGGAAGATCCTCTGAAGTCGGAAATGGCAATCCACTCCAATATTCTTGCTGGAAAGTTCCATGGACAGAGTCACCTGGTGGGCTACAGTCCATGGAGTCTCAAAGAGTCAGACACAGCTGAGCACACACACACACTACCCACAGTAGACAGAAAATTGTGAAGCCCTGAAAACCTGTCTGTGAGGCTACTTTTTGGCAACAAGAGTGTTCTCATGATAAGCACAGGACAAGTTGGACCTGCTGAAGAGTGAGTGCTCCAGAATCTGCCTTCAAAGTACTGAGGAATGTACAGGAATAAATATGATGTTGCCATAAACCTGGATTGGAATATTTCAGAGTGCTCCAGTGGGATGGAGTTCCACTTGCAACATTAATATGTGCCTACAGTTGTTAAGACATGATCAGCTCTTTGCTACCCCATGGACTGTAGCCCACCAGGCCCCTCTGTCAATGGGATTTTTCAAGGAAAAATACTGGAGTAGGCTGTCATTTCCTCCTCCAGGATATCTTCCAAATCTAGGGATCTAACCCACATATCCTGCATTGGCAGGTGAATTATTTATCACTGAGCCACCTGGGAACTGATCTAACTTTGCATGTGTGATTAACTGTTATTTTTTTTCTACTCCTTGTGCCATTATGAGATTCTCCCCAAAATGAATTACTTTCACTTTAATCTTTGTTTGAAACCTTTTCTGGAGAACTTTGGAATAAAAAATGGCAGCCCACTCTAGTATTATTGCCTAGAAAATTCCATGGACAGTGGAGTCTAGTGCATATGTAGTCCATGTGGTCACAAAAAGTTGGATGTGACAGCATGCACACTGGAGAACGCAAGACATATAGTATTTTACTTGTTACTTTAATATTTTTATATTATGAATAACAATTTACATTTATTCTTGCATTTGCTAAGCATTAACTTAGCACATTGATTTATTTAATGTTTTTAACTTTTTTTATTTTGTATTGGATCATAGAAAAAGCAAGAGAGTTCCAGAAAAGATATCTACTTCTGCTTTATTGACTACAACAAAGCCTTTGACTGCATGGATCACAACAAACTGTGGAAAATTCTTAACAGGATGGGGATAACAGACCACCTTACCTGCCTCCTGAGAAATCTGCATGTAGACCAAGAAACAACAGTTAAAACCAGACATGGAAAATAGGCTGGTTCCAAATTAGGAAAGGAGTACATCAAGGCAGTATATTTTCACCGTGCTTATTTAACTTATATGCAGACTACATCATGCAAAATGTCAGGCTGGATGAAGCACAAGTTAGAATCAAGATTGCCAGGAGAAATATCAATAAACTCAGATATGCAGATGATACCACCCTTATGGCAAGAAGTGAAGAAGAACCAAAAAGCCTCTTGATGAAAGTGAAGTAGGTCACTTAAAGGTCACTTTTAAGTAAAAAAGCTGGCTTAAAACTCAACATTCAAAAAACCAAAACCATAGTGTCCAGTCCCATCACTTCATGGCAAATAGATGGAGAAACAATGGAAACAGTGAGAGACTTTATTTTCTTGGCCTCCAAAATCACTGTAGATGGTGACTGCAGCCATGAAATTAAAAGACACTTCCTCCTTAGAAGAAAAGCTATGACCAACCTAGACAGCATGTTAAAAAGCAGAGACATTACTTTGCTGACAAAGGTCCATCTATTCAAAGCTATGGTTTTTCCAATAGTCATGTATGGATATGAGAGCTGGACTATAAAGAAAGCTGAGTGACGAAGAATTGCTGCTTTTTAACTGTGTTGCTGAAGAAGACTCTTGAGAGCCCCTTGGACTACAAGGAGATCAATCCAGTCAACCCTATAGAAAATCAATCCTGAATATTCATTGGAAGGACTGATGCTGAAGCTGAAATGCCAATACTTTGGCCACCTGATTCAAAGAAATGACTCATTGGAAATGATTCAGATGCTAGCAAAGATTGAAGGCAGGAGGAGAAGGGGATGGATGATAGAAGATGAGATGATTGGATGGCATCATTGACTCAATGGACATGATCTTGAGCAAGCTCTGGGTATTGCTGTTGGATGGGGAAGCCTGGTATGATGCAGTCCATAGGTTCACAAAGAGATGGACAGGAGTGAGGGACTGAACTGATTTTGTATTGGGAAGGCAATGGCACCCCACTCCAGTACTCTTGCCTGGAAAATCCCATGGACGGAGGAGCCTGGTAGGCTGCAGTCTATGGTGTCTCGAAGAGTCAGACATGACTGAGCAACTTTACTTTCACTTTTCACTTTTATGCATTGGAGAAGGAAATGGCAACCCACTCCAGTGTTCTTGCCTGGAGAATCCCAGGGATGGGGTGGCACAGAATCGGACATGACTGAAGTGACTTAGCAGCAGTAGCATAGCTGATTAACAAATAAACTTGTAGTTTATTATTGGCATCTTTAGGACTTTCTATATATAGTATCATGTCATCCATAAACAGTAACTGTCTTACTTCATTCTTTCCAGTTTGGAGTCATTTTATTTCCTCTTTTCCCTGATTTCTATGACTAGGATTTCCCATGTTTAGTAAAAGTGATAAGACTGAGCATCCTTACATTGTTCCTGATCTCAAGGGTAATATTTTTAGCTTTTCACCATTAAGTATAATGTTAGCTGTGGGCTTGTCATAAGTTCTTTATTATGTTGAGTAGGGAAGCCTGGTGTGCTTCAGTCCATGCGGTTGCAAAGAGTCAGACAGAACTGAGCGACTGAACTGACTAACTAAACTATATCAACTTGACTAATGTTAAATTTTGTCAGAAGTTCTTTTGCCATGTGTTGAGATGATTCTAGGTTTGTTTTTCTTTCTTCCTTTTTTTTTTTTTTTCAGTTTGTTAATGCAATGTATCACATTGATTAATTTGCAAATATTGAACTATTCTTACATCTCTGAGATAAATTCCACATGAACATAGTGTATGATCCTTTAAATGTACTGTTTAATTCAATTTGCAGATATTTTGTTAAGGATTTTTGCATCTATATTCATCAGTGATATTAGCCTGCTATGTAAAGATGTAAAAGATCTGCACTCAGAAAACTATAAGATGCAGATTTAAAAAAAAAATGGAGATGACACAAACAAAAAGATATACTGCATTCATGAATTGGAATAAATAATATTGCTAATATGACAACAATTCCCAAGGCAATTTACAGATTCAATGCAATCCCTGTCAAAATACCAATGGCAAATTTTTTTTTTTTACAGAATTAGAATAAATAATTAGAAAATTTATATGGAAACACAAAAGACCTCAACAAACTCTATAGGTAGAAGAATAAAACTTGAGGTATGATGCTTTCTGATTTCAAACTATACTACAAACTACAATAATTAAAACAGCATGGTAGTGGCCCAGAAACAGACACTTAGATCGATGAAACAGATTAGAGAACTCAGAATTGAGCTCACACTTATGTGAATAATTAACCAAAGACAAAGGAGGCAAGAATATACAATGTCTTCAATATATGGTATTAGGGAAAACTGTACAGCTACATGAAAAAAAAAATGAAACTGGACTATTCTTGCATATGATGCAAAAACATAAATTCAAAATAAATTAATTATATATATCTGAGACTAAAACTTCTAGTAGAAAATGTAGACAGTATTTTCTTTCACATGGGTCTTAGTAAAATTTTTCTGAGTATGGCTCCTCAGGCAAGGGAAGCAAAAGCAGAAATAAACAAATGGAAGTACATCAAGCTAAAGGGTTTTTACACAGTGAAGGAAATTATCAGCCAAATGAAAAGGCTGCCTCCTGAATGGGAGAAGATATTTGCAAACACCTGATAAGGTAATGTTCAAAGAACTCCTATAACTCAACATCAAAAGCCAAAGAAATGGATTTTTAAACAGCAGAAAATCTGAATAAATATTTTTTCCAAAGATGGCTGATAGGCACAAAAAAAAGATGCTCAAAATCACTAACCACCCAGGAAATACAAAGTAAAACAATGAGATAGTACCTCACTTGCTTAAAAAATAGCCATTATCACAAAAACAGTAAATAATAAATGTTGGTGAGCATGTTGAGAATAGGAAACCCTCATGCACAGTTCTGGAGAAGGCAATGGCAACCCACTCCAGTACTCTTGCCTGGAAAATCCCATGGACGGAGGAGCCTGGTAGGCTGCGGTCCATGGGATCGCTAAGAGTCCGACACAGCTAAGTGAGTTCACTTTCACTTTTCACTTTCCTGCATTGGAGAAGGAAATGGCAACCCACTCCAGTGTTCTTGCCTGGAGAATCCCAAGGACAGGGGAGCCTAGTGGGCTGCCGTCTATGGGGTCGCACAGAGTTGGACACAACTGAAGCAACTTAGCAGCCTCATGCATGCATTGCACTGATCAGTTCAGTTCAGTCCCTCAGTTGTGTCCGACTCTTTGTGACCTCATGGACTGCAGCCTGCCAGGCTTCTCTGTCCATCACCAACTACTGGAGCTTGTTCAAACTCATATCCATTGAGTCAGTGATGCCATCCAACCATCTCATCCTCTGTCTTCCCCTTCTCCTCCTGCCTTCAATCCTGCCCAACATCTGAGTGTTTTCCAGTGAACAAGTTCTTCACACCATATGGCCAAAGTATTGGCATTTCTGCTTCAGCATCAGTCCTTCCAATGATTATTCAGGACTGATTTCCTATAGGGTTGACTGGATTGATCTCCTTGTAGTCCAAGGGACTCTCAAGAGTCTTCAACAACACAGTTAAAAAGCAGCAATTCTTCAGCACTCAGCCTTCTTTATAGTCCAACTCTCATATCCATACATGACTACTGGAAAAACCATAGCTTTGAATAGACAGACCTTTGTCAGCAAAGTAATGTCTCTGCTTTTTAACATGCTGTCTAGGTTGGTCATAGCTTTTCTTCCAAGGAGCAAGCATCTTCTAATTTAATGGCTGCAATAACCATCTGCAGTGATTTTGGAGGCCAAGAAAATAAAGTTTCTCACTTTATTTTTTCCATTTTTTCCATTGTTTCCCCATCTATTTGCCATGATTTGAGATTTTGAATGATGAGTTTTTCACTCATCTGTTTCACTTTCATCAAGAGGATCTTTAGTTTTTCTTCACTTTCTGCCATAAGTGTGGTGTCAGCTGTATATCTGAGGTTATTGATATTTCACCTTGCAATCTTGATTCCAGCTTGTGCTTTATTCAGCCCAGTATTTCACATGATGTACTCTGCAAATAATTTAAATAAGATGGGTGACAATATACAGCCTTGATGTACTCCTTTCCCAATTTGGAACCAGTCTGTAATTCCATGTCCAGCTTTAACTGTTGCTTCTTGACCTCCATACAGATTTCTCAGGAGGTAGGGAAGGTTGTCTGGTATTCCCATCTCATTAAGAATTTTCCACAGGCTGTTGTGATACACACAGTAAAAGGCTTTGGCATAGTCAATAAGGCAGAAGTATATTTGTTTTCTGGAACTCTCTTCTCTTTTCTATGATCCAGTGAATGTTGGCTTTGATCTCTGGTTCCTCTGCCTTTTCTAAATCCAGCTTGAACATCTGGAAGTTTTCAATGACCTGTAGATGGGAATGTAAATGGATGCAGGTACAATGGAAAACAGTATGGAGTTTCCTCTAAAAATTAGAAATAGAACTATGATATTCTCCAGTAACTCCACTCCTAGCTATTTAAATGATGAAAAAAAAAGCAAAAAAAAAATGAAATTTGAAAAAATACATGCACCCCTGTACTCATTACATCATTAGTTACAATAGCTCAGATACAGCAGAAACTTTGGTGCCCATCCATACATAAATAGAAAAAGAAAATATAGTATGTATATTGGTAAATTGAAATATTACTCAGACATGAAAAATAATGAGACATTGTCATTTGCAACAGCTTCAATGGATCTAGAGGATATATTATACTAAGTGAAATAAGTCAGGTAGAGAAAGACAAATACTCCAGAATCCCACTTATATGTAGAATCTAAAAAATAACAAACACAAATACCCAAACATAGCAAAATAGAAACAGACTCATAGATACAGATACAGAGGGAACAAATCAGTGGTTGCCAGAGGGAACAGAGTGAGGAGAAGAAAATAAATAACTGAGGAAGATGAAGAGGTACAAACATCCAGCTGCAAGATAAATGTCACTGTATGTACAGTCTGGGGAATATAGTCAATAATCATGTAACATATTTGTATGGTAACAGACTATAACTAGACTTATTTAGTGATTCATTTTGAAATTTATGGAAATATTTAATCAGTATGTTGTGTAACAAGAACTAACAGAGTGCTGTAGGTCAATTATACTTCAAAGCAAGCAAACTTATAGAAAAAGAGTTCAGATTTGTGGTTATTAGAGGTAGAGAGTATGAAGAGGGAGAGTTGAATGGAGGCAGTCAAAAGGTACAATTTTCCAGTTATAAGTTCTAGTGATGTAATATACAGTATGACATATATAATTAGCACTACTGTATGTTATATATGAAACTTGTAAAGAGAACAAATCATGAGTTCTCAACACAAGAAAAAGTATGTTTTTCTGTCTCTTTAATTGTGTACCTATGTGAGATGATGGATATTCATTAAATTTGTTGTGATAGTCAATTTATGATTTATATGTCATTGTTTTGTATACATTATAGTTACACAGTGTTATTTGTCAACTGAATTTCAATTAAATTAAAAAAAAACAAGCGAGCTGACAAGTTTTATGTAAGATAAGGGAAAGTCAAATTCATTAAAAATTATGTAATTAATGTTTTACCTTTAACTGCAAAATGTTTATATACAGTGAGTACATTTGGAATATTTAGATTGTTTTATTTCACATTTAAACCCCAACTATAATAATCACACCCTTATAATTAGAGCCTGAAGGACCCCTAGATTTATTTTTAACACACACAATCTCTCTCTCTCTCTCTATATATATATATATATATATATATATAGATGTAGATATAGGTATAGAGATAGAGATAGATAGATAAACATGTTCTAGCAATGAAGTTAGCTACCGGATGGGCAGGGAATTTGTGATGTAACTGGGAAGAGAAGCATGGTGTCCTAATTTCTAGGGCATTGTTCTCATTGAGCTTTTAGAGAGTACACTAAAAGCCATTTGATTTAATTCTCACTAATAACCAGAACCATCTAGGTGAGTAAGGAAGCTTCTATAGCATATAATATGAACATCTAGAATTTCTTAAACTTAAGAAGTACTGTTAGGACTCATTCCCCAAATCTGTTTGAGTACAAAATGGTACTATCTTGCCTTCTGAGATGAACTCAAAGAATTTGAGAAAATAAAAGACCGAAATTTGGAAGTTGTTCATCTAGATATTGAGATGAAGAACTATAATTATGGTAATATTAGCCTTGACCTGCACAGCATCATGTGATGAAGAGGAAGAGGAAACATAAAGAAAAGACAAGCCAAGTTATATTTTATATTAAAAGAAACTTAGCTACATTTAAATAGTTTCAGAATGGCCAAGAGGATCTGTTTTTCAAAATCACTTCATCATTGAAAAATTACTATTATGTTTAAGAGCAAATTTACCTCAATTTATGGACCTAACATTACATGTTCCTATGCAATATTGTTCTTTTTTTTTTTTAATTTATTTATTTATTTATTTATTTTTGTCATACATTGATATGAATCAGCCATAGATTTACACATATTCCCCATCCCGATCCCCCCTCCCACCTCCCTCTCCACCCGATTCCTCTGGGTCTTCCCAGTGCACCAGGCCCGAGCACTTGTCTCATGCATCCCACCTGGGCTGGGGATCTGTTTCACCATAGATAGTATACATGCTGTTCTTGAAACATCCCACCCTCCTTCTCCCACAGAGTTCAAAAGTCTGTTCTGTATTTCTGTGTCTCTTTTTCTGTTTTGCATATAGGGTTATCGTTACCATCTTTCTAAATTCCATATATATGTGTTAGTATGCTGTAATGTTCTTTATCTTTCTGGCTTACTTCACTCTGTATAATGGGCTCCAGTTTCATCCATCTCATTAGGACTGGTTCAAATGAATTCTTTTTAATGGCTGAGTAATATTCCATGGTGTATATGTACCACAGCTTCCTTATCCATTCATCTGCTGATGGGCATCTAGGTTGCTTCCATGTCCTGGCTATTATAAACAGTGCTGCGATGAACATTGGGGTGCACGTGTCTCTTTCAGATCTGGTTTCCTCAGTGTGTATGCCCAGAAGTGGGATTGCTGGGTCATATGGCAGTTCTATTTCCAGTTTTTTAAGGAATCTCCACACTGTTGTCCATAGTGGCTGTACTAGTTTGCATTCCCACCAACAGTGTAAGAGGGTTCCCTTTTCTCCACACCCTCTCCAGCATTTATTGCTTGTAGACTTTTGGATAGCAGCCATCCTGACTGGCGTGTAATGGTACCTCATTGTGGTTTTGATTTGCATTTCTCTAATAATGAGTGATGTTGAGCATCTTTTCATGTGTTTGTTAGCCATCTGTATGTCTTCTTTGGAGAAATGTCTATTTAGTTCTTTGGCCCATTTTTTGATTGGGTCATTTATTTTTCTGGAGTTGAGCTGCAGGAGTTGCTTGTATATTTTTGAGATTAATCCTTTGTCTGTTTCTTCATTTGCTATTATTTTCTCCCAATCTGAGGGCTGTCTTTTCACCTTACTTATAGTTTCCTTTGTAGTGCAAAAGCTTTTAAGTTTCATTAGGTCCCATTTGTTTAGTTTTGCTTTTATTTCCAATATTCTGGGAGGTGGGTCATAGAGGATCTTGCTGTGATTTATGTCGGAGAGTGTTTTGCCTATGTCTCCTATGCAATATTGTTCTTTACAGCATCAGACTTGACTTCCATCACTAGTCACGTCTACACCTGGGAATTGTTGTTGCTTTGCTCCATCTCTTCATTCTATCTGGAGTTATTTCTCCACTCTTCTCCAGTAGCATATTGGGCATCTATTGACCTAGGGAGTTCATCTTTCAGTGTCATATCGTTTTGCCTTCTCATACTGTTCTTGGGGTTCTCAAGGCAAGAATACTGAGTAGTTTGCCATTCCCTTCTCCAGTGGGCCATGTTTTGTCAGAACTCTCCACCATGACCTGTCTGTCTTTGATGGCCCTACACATCATGGCTCATAGTTTCATTGAGTTAAACAAGGCTGTGGTCCATGTGATCAGTTTGGTTAGCTCTGTGGTTTGTGGTTTTCCTTCTCTCTGCCTTCTGATGAATAAAGATAAGAGGCTTATGGAAGCTTCCTAATGGGAGAGATCAATTGAGAGTCATGTTCTGATTGGTAGGGCAATGCTCAGTAAATCTTTAATTCAATTTTCTATTGATGGGCGGCGCTGAGTTTCCTCTCTGTTGTGTCCCCTGAGGTCAAACTGTCCACCCAAACTGACTACTGGAGACTCCTTGACACTCATAGGCAAGTCTGACTCAATCTCTTGTGGAGACACTGGAATGATAGGTGCATGAATCAAGGTAAATTGGAAGTGACCAAACGGGTGGTGGCAAGGGTGAACATTGACATTTTAAGAATCAGTAAACTAAAACGGACCGGAATGGGTGAATTTAATTCAGATAACCACTATCTTAACTACTGTGGGAAAGAATCACTTAGAAGAAATGGAGTAGCCCTCATAGTCAACAAAAGAGTCAGAAATGCAATTTGTGGGTACAATCTCAAAAACAACAGAATGATCTCTGTTCATTTCAAAGGCAAACCATTCACTATTACAGTAATCTAAGTCTATGCCCCAACCATTAATGCTGCAGAAGATGAAGTTGAATAGTTCTATGATGACCTACCAGACCTTCTAGAATGAACACCAAAAACAGATGTCCATTTCATCATAGAGGATTGGAATTTAAAAGTAGGAAATCAAGAGATACCAAGAATAACAGGCAAATCCGGCCTTGGAATACAAAATGAAACAGGGAAAAGGTTAACAGAGTTTTGCCAAGAGAACACACTAGTCATAGCATACATCATCTTCCAACAACGCAAGAGAAGACTCTATACATGGATGTCACCAAATGGTCAAGACAGAAATCAGATTGATTATATTCTTTGCAACCAAAGTTGGAGAAGCTCTATACAGTCAGGAAAGCAAGACTGGGAGCTGGCTGTGGCTCAGATCATGAACTCTTTACTGCAAAATTCAGACTTAAATTGAAGAAAGTAGGGAAAACCACTAGACCATCCAGGTATAACATAAATCAAATCCCTTACAATTATACAGTGGAAGTGGCAAATAGACTCAAGGGATTATACCTGGCAGAGTGCCTCAAAAACTATGGACATTGACACATGTCCATTGATTCATGACATTGTACAGGAGGCAGTGATCAAGACCATCTCCAAGAAAAAGAAAAGCAAGGAAGTAAAATGGTTGTCTGAGGAGGACTTGCAAATAGTTGAGAAAAGAAAGGAAGCTAAAGGCAAAGGAGAAAAGGAAAGCTACATGCACCTGAATGCAAAGTTGCAAAGAATAGCAAGGAGAGATAAGAAAGCCTTCCTCAGTGATTAATGAAAAGAAATAGAGGAAAACAGTAGAATGGGAATGACTAGAGATCTCTTCAAGAAAATTGGAGATACCAAGGGAACATTTCACACAAAGATGGGCACAATAAAGGACATACATGGTATAGACCTAACAGAAGCATAAGATATTAAGAAGAGGTGGCAAGAATATGTAGAATAATTATACAAAAAAAAATCTTAAAGACCTAGATAACAGTGATGGTGTGATCACTTACTTAGAGCCAGACATCCTGTACTGTGAAGTCAAGTGGGCCTTAGGAAGCATCACTACAAACACATCTAGTGGAGGTGATGGAATTCCTGTTGAGCTATTTCAAGTTCTAAAAGATGATGCTGTGAAAGTGCTGCATTCAATATGCCACCATATTTGGAAAACTCAGCAGTGGCCACAGGACTGGAAACCATCAGTTTTCATTCCCTAAGAAAGGCAATGCCAACAAATGCTCAAACTACCGCACAATTGCACTTATCTCACATGCTAGCAAAGCAGTGTTCAACATTCTTCAAGCCAGACTTCAACAGTACATGAAGAGAGAACTTCCAGATGTGCAACTTGGATTTATAAAAGGGAGAGGAACCAGAGGTCAAATTGCCAACCTCT
Organism: Cervus canadensis; assembly: GCF_019320065.1. Taxonomy (NCBI): domain Eukaryota; kingdom Metazoa; phylum Chordata; class Mammalia; order Artiodactyla; family Cervidae; genus Cervus; species Cervus canadensis. The sequence goes on from NC_057408.1 coordinate 32,445,842, forward strand.
GTTGGATCAGAGATAATGCAAGAGAGTTCAAGAAAAATATCTATGTCTGCTTTACTGACTACACCAAAGCATTTGACTGTGTGGATCACAATAAACTGGAAAATTCTTAATGAGATGGGAATACCAGACCACCTCCCCTGCCTCCTGAGAAATCTATATGCAGACCAAGAAGCAACAGTTAAAACCAGACATGGAACAACAGACTGGTTCCAAATAGGGAAAAGAGTACATCAAGGCTGTGTATTTTCACCCTGCTTATTTAACTTATATGCAGAGCATGTCACAAAAATGCCAGGCTGGATGAAGCACAAGCTGGAATCAAGATTGCAGGGGGAAATATCAATAACCTCAGATACACAGATGACACACCCTTAGGGTAGAAAGTGAAGAAGAACTGAAGAGCCTCTTGATAAAAGTGAAAGAGGAGAGTGAAAAAGCATTCTTAAAACTCAACATTCAAAAAACTAACAGCATGGACTCCTGTCTCATCAGTTCATAGGAAATAGATGGGGAAGCAAATGAAACAGTGAGAGACTTTATTTTCTTGGGCTCCAAAATCACTGCAGATGGTGATTGCAGCCATGAAATTAAAAGACGCCTTCCCCTTGGCAGTAAAGCTATGACCAACCTAGACAGCATATTAAAAAACAGAGACATTATCTTGCCAACAAAGGTCCGTCTAGTCAAAGCTATGGTTATTCCAGAAATCATGTATGGATGTAAGAGTTGGACCATAAGGAAAGCTGAGCGCCGAATAATTGATGCTTTTGAACTGTAATGTTGGAGAAGATTCCTGAGAGTCCTTTGGACTACAGGGAGATCAATCCAATCTATCCTAAAGGAAATCAGTCCTGAATATTCATTTGAAGGACTGATGCTGAAGCTGAAGCTCCAATACTTTGGCTGACTGATGCAAAGATGTGACTTTGTGGAAAAGACCTGATGCTGGGAAAAAGAGAAGGTAGGAGGAGAAAGGGATGACAGAGGATGAGATGGTTGGATGGCATCACCAACTCAATGAATATGGGTTTGAGCAAGCTCCAGGAGTTGGTGATGGGCAGGGAAGCCTGGCATGCTACAGTCCCTGGAATCACAAATAGTCAGACATGACTGAGTGACTGAACTGAAGAGCAAAATCCTATTATAAATTTTATTCAGAAATCTATAAGATACATCAGATAAAAACAAGTATTCCCTTTTAGAAGTCCTCAAGTTCCCCAAATATGTCAAAAAATATTTTAAAAAGGACATTATTTTAAACAGAAAAAAAATCTTTCAAGTCCTTCATCAACCAGAGTGAACAGAAAATAAAATGGCAAACCCTCGAAGAATCAGTCCAATATAGGTTCCAGTGTGAGCTAAATACACAGAAAGAAACAAGTAAGGATGCTAATTTTTATTAGGGTGAAATTTATCTACAGCAAACCACCAGATCTTCAGTGAACTGTCTGACAAAGAAACATCAAGACACAGAAGAGCTCTAACCCCACAGAATGCCCTCATGTGCTCATTCTCAGGCAACCTGTTTCACCACAGAAGCAGCTACTGACCTGATGTCTATCCTCATAGATACTTTTGTTTATTGCAGAATGTCATAATTATTATTTGTTGTTGGGTTTAGCTTCTTGGACTGTGATAACATTTTTGTGTACATGCTGAATATATATCAGTACTGTGTTCTTTTTCACTCATGAGTAGTACTCCTTGGAAGGAAAGTTATGACCAAGCTAGACAGCATATTAAAAAGCAGAGACATTACTTTGCCAACTAAGGTCCATCTGGTCAAGGCTATGGTTTTCCCAGTGGTCATGTATGGATGTGAGAGTTGGACTGTGAAGAAAGCTGAGCACTGAAAAATTGATGCTTTTGAACTAATGGTGTTGGAGAAGACTCTTGAGAGTCCCTTGGACTGCAAGGAGATACAACCAGTCCATCCTAAAGGAGATCAGTCCTGGGTGTTCATTGGAAGGACTGATGCTGAAGCTGAAACTCCAGTACTCTGGCCACCTCATGCGAAGAGTTGACTCATTGGAAAAGATCCTGATGCTGGGAGGGATTGGGGGCAGGAGAAGAAGGGGATGACAGAGGATGAGATGGTTGGATGGCATCACCGAATCGATGGAGGTGAGTTTGAGTAAACTCCAGGAGTTGGTGATGGACAGGGAGGCCTGGCATGCTGCGATTCATGGGGTCGCAAAAAGTTGGACATGACTGAGTGACTGAACTAAACTGAACTGAGTACACTGTATTGATATGACAAAATTATTACATTTATTCTTGAATTTAGACACATCTGTATTCTTTCCTATTTCAAGATATTATGAATGAAATTACTATGACTATTCTTATATAAGGATATGCTGTTGTTGTTCAGTCACTAAGTTATATCCGACTCTCTGCAACACTATGGACTGCAGCATGACAGCAGGCTTCCCTGTCCTTCACTATCTCCTGGAGTTTTCTCAAACTCATGTCCATTGAGTTGGTGATGCCATCCAACCATTTCATCCTCTGTTGTCCCCTTCTCTTTCTGTCCTCAGTCTTTCCAGCATCAAGGTCATTTCCAATGAGTTGGTTCTTTGTATCAGGTGGCCAAAGTATTGGAGCTTCAGCTCCAGCATCAGTCCTCCCAATAAATATTCAGGACTGATTTCCTTTAAGATAGACTGGAATGATCTCCTTGCAGTCCAAGGGACTCTCAAGAGTCTTCACCAACACTCCAGTTCAAAAGCATCAGTTCTTTGGTACTCAGCTTTCTTTATGGGCCAACTCTCACAGCCATATATGACTACTAGAAAAACCATAGCTTTGATTAGACAGACCTTTGTCAGCAAAGTAATGTCTCTGCTTTTTAATATGCTGTCTATGTTGGTCATAGCTTTTCTTCCAAGGAGCAAACGTCTTTTAATTTCACGGCTGCAGTCACCATCTGCAGTGATTTTGGAGAAAAATAAAGAAAATAAAGTCTCTCATTTTCCATTGTTTCCCGATAATTTTGTCATGAAGTGATGGGACAGGATTCCAATCTTAGTTTGTTGAATGTTGAGCTTTAAGCCAGCTTTTTCACTGTTCTCTTTCACTTTCATCAAAAGACTCTTTAGTTTTTCTTCACTTTCTGCGATGATATTTCCCCCAGAAATCTTGATTCCAACTTGTGCTTCATCCAGTCTGGCATTTTGCATGATGTACTCTGCATATGCAAAGAGTTGATTCATTGGAAAACACCCTGATGCTGGGAGGGATTGGGGGCAGGAGGAGAAGGGGACGACAGAGGATGAGATGGTTGGATGGCATCACCTACTCGATGGACATGAGTTTGAGTAAACTCCGGGAGTTGGTGATGGACAGGGAGGCCTGGCATGCTGCGATTCATGGGGTCGCAAAGAGTTGGACACGACTGAGTGACTGAACTGAACTGAACTGAACTCTGCATATAAGTTAAATAAGCAGGGTGAAAATATACAGCTTCGATATACTCCTTTCCCCATTTGGAACAAGTCCATTGCTCCATGTTTGGTTCTAACTTTCATTTCTTGACCTGCATACAGATTTCTCAGGGGCAGGTGGTCTGGTATTCCCATCTTGTTAAGAATCTTGTTGTGATCCACACAGTCAAAGGCTTTAGCGTAGTCAATAAAGCATGAGTAGATGTTTTTCTGGAACTCTCTTGCTTTCTCTGTGATCCAATGGAGGCTGACAATTTGATCTCTGGTTCCTCTGACCTTTCTAAATCCAGCTTGAGCATCTGGAAATTCTCTGTTCATGTACTGTTGACCTCACCTGGAGAATGTTGAGCATTACCTTGCTGGTTTGTGAGATGAGTACATGTGTGGTAGTTTAAACATTCTTTGGCATTGCCTTTTTTTGCAGGGGGAGGGGAGAGATTGGAATCAAAACTGATGTTTTCCAGTCCTGTGGCCACCGATGAGTTTTCCAAATATGCTGGCATGTTGATTGCAGCATCTTCACAGCATCATCATTTAGAACTTGAAATAGCTCAACTGGAATTCCATCACCTTCACCAGCTGTGTTTGTAGTGATGCTTCCTAAGACCCAGTTGACTTCTCAATCCAGGATGTCTAGCTCTAGGTGAGTGATCACACTATTGTGGTTATCTGGGTCAATGAGATCTTTTTTGTATAGTTCTTCTATGTATTCTTGCTACTTCTTAATATCGTCTGCTTCTGTTAGGTCCATACCATTTGTCCTTCACTGTGCCCATCTTTGTATGAAATGTTCCCTTGGTATCTCTAATTTTCTTGAGGAGTTCTCTAGTCATTCCCATTCTGTTGTTTTCCTCTATTTCTTTGCATTGATCACTGAGGAAGGCTTTCTTATCTCTCCTTGCTATTCTTTGGAACTCTGCATTCAGATGGGTATATCTTTCCTTTTGTCATTTCCTTTTAGCTTCTCTTGTTTTCTCAGCTATTTGTATGGCTTCCTCAGACAATCATTTTGCTTTTTGCATTTCTTTTTCTTGGGGATGATCTTTATCACTGCCTCTTTTACAATGTCATGAACCTCCATCCATAGTTCTATCAGATCTTATCTCTTGAATCTCTTTGTCACTTCTACTGTATAATCATAAGGGATTTGATTTAGTTCATACCTGAATGGTCTAGTGCCTTTCCTACTTTCTTCAACTTAAGTCAATTTAAGGTAGTAAGCAAGATAGCAGAGTAGAAGGACATGAACTCCTCTTCTCCTGTGAGAACTCCAAAATTGCAACTTACTACTGAACAAACACCAACTGGAGAATGTTGGATCCCACCAGGAAAATGTACCCTACATCCAAGAGCAAAGGAGATGTCCCAGCAAGGCGGTAGGAGAGGCAAAATCACTTTTAGGATCAAACCTCATACCTGCGAAAGATGCTTGGAGGGCTCAAACAAAAGCTTGTGCACACCAGGACCCAGAGACCCCACAGAGACTAAGCCAGACTTGCTTTTGAGTGTCTCCTGTGGCATGGGTCAGCAGTGGCCTACTGTGGGGGCAGGTGTCCTGACTGCAGCAGACCTTGCTCACGCAGACTGTGATACAAGCCCTCTTGGGGGAGATCACCATCAACCCTACCACAGAGCCCCCGAGCAGACGACTCACAAACTGCAGTGAGTGAGTGAAAGTGAAGTCACTCCCTTGTGTCCGACTCTTTGCAACCCCATGGACTGTAGTCTACCAGAATCATCCTCCCGTGGGATTTTCCAACTACACTAAAGCAGCACACCTAGATTAATTATAAATATACATGCCATTCATAATCCTGGATGAAGAAAACTTCAACTCATTCAAGATTATGCTTTTTGTTCTGTTTTTCAGATGATTTTTAATGACAAAGGCAACATATTACTAATTTGTGATGTAATTACTATCTTTTTTTGATGAGTCAAAAATGAGTTTAGAGGGAGTTCATTAGTTTTTGGTAATAAGTTCAGTTTCTGGGTCACATGTTTTGGTTTGAAATATGTTTGACACATTTCAACTTCTCAATCAGCAAATACATACGAGTTCTGCTACACTTGAATAATATTTAATTTTTTTTATTTTAAATTTTTTAAAATGCATTGTTTATTGTTTTTAAGTCAGTAAACTTTGTCCTATAAACTGAAGCTGTATTTTGAAAAGCATACATATTAAATACTTATATCTTTTTGGTCATCAGAAATTCACCGTGATAAAGTCATTATTTCAGTTGTTGGTATATTTTATTCTATGCGATCTATTTTGTCTTATGTAGAATTTGAATCTCAGCCTCTCTGTATCTTATGCTTTCTGTGGATCCTTTATAAATTGCATTTGCTTTTTTATTCTGGCATGAATATGATTGTCTTTTTTCTGATTGTCATTTATACTTAATACAATATAGGTTTATATCTATGATCCCATTTTGTGATTTTTTAGTCTATTCTGTGTATATGTATGTACTCTCTTTTATGGCAAAGTCTGAAAAAATTAGAAATAAATATAACTAATCAAAGTATAAAACTCATAAAATATTATGTTTTCTTCGTGGGTTATAATTACCTATGAATACATCTTTAAATCTATGAGATTTATGTCTCATGGAATTATGTCTAGAATTTTATTTCTATTTAAAATATAAACTAGATATTATTCTTGTTTTCTGTAGTCAAAATCTATTTATGTTTGTCCACATGTGGCTCAGTGGTAAACTATCTGACTGCTAATGTAGGAGACACAGGAGATGTGTGTTTGATTTCTGGGTCAGAAAGATCCCTTGGAGGAAGAAATGACAACCCTCTCTAATACTCCTGCCTGAAAAATCCCATGGACAGAGGAGCCTGGCAGGCCACAGCCCATGGGGTCACACAGAGTCAGATAGGACTGAGCAAACACAAGTATACTACTTTCGTTGCTTTAAAATCACAGATAAAATCATTGAAATTTTATCAAGAATCACATTCTCTGCTTGGAATCCATACTTTAACAGTCCTTTAATAAGGATTTCTGGTGATTAATCCTCTCAGCTTTTGTTTTAAGATGCTCTGATTTTCACTTCTATCCTCACAGTTATTTTTATTGCATGCAGCATTGACATGCAATTGATTTTTCATTTTTTTTTTTTCTTGGTGTTTTGAGGATACCATTCCATGTTTCTTTGGGTTTTAATTGCTGCATTTGTGAAGACAGCTGTCACTTTGTACTCTTTAAAGTAAATCTTTGTTTTGTTTGCTGTCTGAATTTGGTTTTTCCTTTGATTTTTGTTTTCAACAATTTCTCTATGGTGGTTCCTCATATGGATTTCTATTTAATTTATCTTGCTTAGAGCTAAATCTGTTATTTAGACCTATTATCAGGTCTAAAGAACTCTCAGCCATTATCTTTCTGAATGTTACCTCCACCCAGTCTGCTCTGCTGTTCTTATACACATTCTATTCTCTGAAAGCATATTTTCTCTCTTGAATTTTATGTTTATTTTCTCCCTGTGTTTTAGCATAAACAATATCTTTGTATCTATCTTATTAATTGTGAATTGGGATGTGTCATTTTTGCTGCTAAACATTTCCCCTGATTTTTAATTTGCTTTATTGTGTTTTATATATTTATATTTCTATACTGTTTTCTTTAAATCCATTCTCATAAACTTTCCTCTGTCGTGCAGGTATTATCAGCTTGCTTTTTATTTCTTTAAACATAGTAAGCTTTGCCATTTTTTAATCTGTGTTAAGCATTTTCGGTATCTGAAGTGTATTATAGGTATCTTTCTGCTCTCTGTATAATTTACTCCCTCTTATATTGCTATGTTCTTTTGAGTCATGTTATTTTTAACTGCATGTTAGACACCTTAAGTTTTTGTCATTAATTTTTTTCATTATATTTCATCGTTTTTTAAAAGATGATTATTTTGAAAAAGCTACATTACCATTACCAGTCAGAAAAGTCTTATCCATATTCTCTTTTAAAATACACTTCATAGATTTCAGCCAAAAAGAAAATGTAAGTAACTCAGGAGGAAATATATTTTAAAGGATAGTTTACCTTATCTCTTTGTATCACACTTTTAAAACTTTGTAAACATGATTTTTTTATAAATTGCATTGATCTCCTTAAAAAGAATTTGTCTAAAATTTTAAGCATGGGGAGAGATGTATAAGCAATATTTTATATTTTACTTATTTATTTGACAAATTTTTAAAACAAATAATGTAATATTGACAAAAAGCATATAATATGAAACATTATATAGCAACTGATTAAGACATAAGATATTCTTAATGATGCAGGGAACTATTTAGGAGATAATCTTATTTTTAAGATGTAGCATATAAAACTGTTTAAAGGGTACAATCCAAATTTGTCATGATACATGGAGAAGTTGCTTTTGAATGATGAAGAAAATGTCACTCTCTACTTAAATTGTGGAATTTTTTTTAAAATTAAGATTATATGTTAGTTAAGGAAAAAATAGAAATCTCTGATACATAAAGTAAAATCCAATGAAAATTTGTGTGTGCTTATTTTCTCTGGTTCCACATAGCAAAAGTTGCATTTTTCTTTTATATTTTTTGTCTAACAATTCTAATCCATAAAAGCTTCTTGGGGACAGCAACGACACAAAAGGAAACAAACACAGACAGTAACATATCAGCAAGAATTCAGAAAAAACAAACAGCTATGGAGGCCCATCTTCTTTTTGTCACCTGTCAGAACCGGGTCACCTGTCTTTGGCCACAGTTTATGTTTCCTGCTGTCTTCGTTCAAAGCAGAGTTTCCAATACCCTTCATGCTTCCCTTGGCATGCCAAGCCCAGCACAATTTGCCCTGACGTCCTCTCATCCTGTGCCTTCCCTGGACAGGCTTCTTGTTTGCATTGCTCCAAGTTCAGTGTCCTTCCTTTCATCATTTGTGAAAACACTTTTAAGAATCAGAGCTCAGAGCTCACATGTAGGTTTCCTGAGCCAGAGAGCTGGTAGCTTACTCATTTCAATTTTGTTAGAATATCACTGTTTTAGTTTCCCCTCCTATAAATATTTATCGAATAACTGTTCATAGGTTAAAGAAAAAAAAATTTTTTTTCTCCAAATGTATTAAGTACAGTGCTCCTCTAAAATAAAGTTCTAATTAAACTCCAAGTTCTTATTTTTATTCTTTCTCTGTTATGAAACTCAGGGTGGCACTTAGTGTAAGATTCTTATTATTTCTGTGAATCTACTAGTTCTCTCCCAGAGGTGAGGATTACGTCTAGAAAAGAACAAGCCCTATTGCCTTGCCATCTACCGTTAACATTGTCAATAAGGCAAATCATATCTATTTACATCACAAATACTACAAATACTAATTAGTTTCTCCATCCTAAGGGTCTTGTTTCCTTGCAAAAGATCATCTTGACTTCACCTAATGACTTTGCATGTGAATACTCCTGGAAGGTAAATGTCAGTCAAAAAAAAAATATATATATATATATATGTATTATTAAAAAAAAAGAAAAGTGAGCCTTTCAGCAGATGTCAAAATAAAAGAGCAAAGCTGTCATTCTGAAAATTTGGGGACAATGTGCCCCAGATGGACAAAATATATCCTTTTGTGCATGTGTTTTCTGGAGGAATTATCTGAAATTTCAATATTATCATTATTTTTCACCTTCCAGAATGAAGATAGAGTCCTCAAACTTCCCCTCCCCTTTCTACTTCCTATGGTGATTCAACAATTAAATATAAAATCATGGGTTTTGGGGGAAGAAAGCCTAATTTAAAAATCATCTCTATACACTGTCAATATCCTAGAGCTGGGACTATTTTAATTTCTCAAGGATATTTTAAAAACCACTATATACCTGTCTATATGTGCAGCCAGCCAGGATTATGCACAAATATTGCCATTCACATGGTCTTTTCTCATTAATTTAATTGGCCTATAGTTATCTCGTCTCCCACAGGGAAACAAAATAGCATGAAATCCTTCACCATTTGTATTTCGAGAGGAGGGGAAAAATGCTTTATTTGGAATATTGCAACTTTTATTTGATGAAAGTTACTATTAACATATTTTTATAATCTTCTCAGCCTAGCAACAGCAGGAGTAAAAGGTGTGAGGGCCATGTAATATTCATGAAATTAAGACGACTTGAGATGAAAGGGAGTTCCATTAGAGAGACCAAGTGTGACAATATGACACATATTTGCATATTTTACACTTTAAATCTTTTCAGCACATCCAAGTTGATATATGGATGTAAACATGCATTGCCAGTTTTTAGCATATTATAAGCCCTCAAGACTTTGCATGCATTTTAATATGTTTCATTATTGCTGTAGATTTTAATTTCCAAACTGCACAGCTTTGATGGAAGGAAGCTGGAAGTTGAGGCATCTGGCCTCTGCCCCAGGCAAGCACAGTCTTTTTCTTGAATATTTTGGGCAGAAACCAGGCTATTTATTTGTGGGGCAGTGGGGGAAAATTAAAAAAAAAAAAGTGCTGCCCAGCAGCACGTTTTGTTTGGTACACATACTAATTAAGTGTTAACTTAACCATCCTGGCAGGAAAGTGAAAGCCTTCGACTGTACATGTGCCAAACGAGACAAGTTGTGTGGAGCTTTTATAATCCCTTTTTCCCTCCTCTCAGCCAGACTCAGTTCCTACAGTTTGAAAGTGGAGATTATTGAAAACAGTTTAAAAAAATGAGTTTGAAACAGTGTTTGTTTTTGTTAAAAACAACTGAAAACAGTTTTTAGTTGCCCTTTGTATTTTTTGGAAAATAGGGTCCCTTGTTAGTATAGGAAAAGTTCTTCACATAGACTTACAAGGACATATTTGACCAAAAGAACACAGCACCTAGGGATTTCCCTAGTGGTCCAATGACTAAGAGTCTGTGCTTCCATTACAAGGGGTGTGGGTTCAATCCCTGTTTAGGAAAATAAGATCCCTTGTTCTGCCTGGCAAGGCCAAATAACAAAAATACAAACAAACATGGTACCTATGTAATTAGAGGTTTTCCATTTGTTTGTTTGTTTCACAAAGCTTTATATTTAAACAAAAATGCATGAACTTATTCTGTAAACTATTACCTAAGAAAAGTTAAAATAAGTAAAGAAAAATAATTATTAATAGTTGACTTTTAACCCATTGTCATGACCTTTAATGAAGAAGATGACTTTTAAAGATGATTTCTAATGATCATGTCAAAATTTATTTTTATTGATATTGAACCATCATGCTTCACCTATTAGCTTCTCTCAAGTGTTCAATAGTATTTCATTTTAATTTTCAGTGCTGCATTAAACCATCGAGTTCAAGGGGTACTCTAGTTATATGCATCTTCTCATAAAGGGTGAAAATACATAGCAATTATCAACTATTCAGGGATATATTTGGATATTCTGCACATACAAAATGGTGGGCTGCCGTCTATGGGGTCGCACAGAGTCGGACACGACTGAAGTGACTTGGTGGTGGCGGCACATACAAAAAAATGCTTTTTAGAAACATAAGAGCAATGGAGAAAAAATCAAAAGCTCTATTTCTCCTCTAAATGAGTTTCTAAACAAGTGAGAGAAAAATAATGCTTAGGTTTTTTAAAACATGCTTTACCATCCTAAGAACACAGACATTCATTTGAAAATGAAACAAATAAACAAGAGTTTCACAGTTTATCAGTTAGTAATTGGGAAATTACCAATTCCTAACATAATGGTGGAATTTGATCACTGTGCTGCCAAATATTTGCAATCCCTGGTGGAATAAGAATGAACTATAGTTTCTGTAAATGTGTTCTATTAAAATACATGGCCTGTCCTACTACTAAGTCACTCTTGATTTCTAAACTTTCTCTTCTCTTTCATTTTTCGTAGTAAAACAAACAAACAAGCAGAAGGACTGAGTCTGTTTCCTTACGTGTCAGTCAACTTGGATTGCATCCTATTTCCCAACCTAGTTCCGACTAGATCATTCCCAAAGGGACTGAATTCCTCTCCTCATAGCTTCAGGCACTGGCTGGGAATAGGACATGAATGAATTGCTCTCCCACAACAAGATAAGTATTCTGCCTAATTACAATAAACATTGTTGTCCTGGACTCTGCTCTGCACAATCATTGGACTTTTCTTTCACTGGGTGGGTAAGGATTTGTGGTTGAGTTTAATACTTTGTTTGGAAATTCTGACTTGGAGAAAACTACCATCTTTTTCAGAGCCAATATCTCTGTCACTTCCATTCCCCTTGTTCTTCTGGGTCTCAGGCTTCTTGTCCTCACCACAGAACCTCTAGTTTTGCTCTGACCTATCCCAGAGCAGGCTTCTATTAACTGACCTTGATGCAGCCCTACATGCAGCTATGTTACGAGGGCTAAACAGGTTCCCCATGCGTGTCTGCTGTCACCTGCATTACTGTGTGCTGTGTGAATCACAGTTGTCATAAATGAATAGAGAACATTTGTTGATTTATCATATTTGAATATTTGATCAAATGAGTTAACTCACTAAATCACAGAATATCAGGTTCTTGTGAATGTCTCACAGTCCTTCGGGTGAGTTAGACAGTGACACAAATGGTAAAATTCCCCTCATTTGTGTTCTGCCCTTCTTTATGATGTAACATCTTGTCTGCAAGATTATTTATTTCTACTTTGAATCTTACATGACGTTTAATCAAAAACCACAATCAGAAAACTAATTTAACAAGGGTACATAACTCACACTGAAACTTTTTTTCTTACAATGGAAACTGTGAACACAAAATAATAAAAAGAAGTACAGTACATCATGAAAATAAAAGGAATTTTTACTGAATATTTACTCTGAGTCAAGCACTTTACCTGAACTACATTTCTTTTCCCTCATGACAGCCTTATGAGGTAGGTTCAATTATTTGTATCCCCGTTTTCAGAGGAGAAAACTGAGGTTCGGGAAGTTAAATAACTTGCCTAATATTCTATAGCAGGCACGTAGAAGCACACTGTTTTAGACTCATCTATCAGACCACAGGGTTTATGAACTTACTTTTTGTGACATCCTGCCTGGAAATCACAGATTTTTTTTAAAAAAATCATTTTTGAATTCAAGGATTGTAGAAGGAAGACTTCCTGTTACTCTAGTATCTGAATAGGGGAACAAGTAGAATTTCTGTGCCCATCACATCATCTTTCCTTGACAATTTCCAGATGATAGGTCAAATGTTTTAAATATTCCATTTTATCACTTCACTAAATATAAATTTATTTCCTATTGTCAAGGTCTTCTGTATTCCTAACAGTGTCCTCTTCTCCAACAGTTATGTCAATTTTCCAGTATTTCCAGCATCCACATACTGCTTCTATCAGACCAGTGCTATCCATTATCACACTGACAGCACTTTCCTAATGATTATTTTCCTATAGTTTCCATATTGTAATGCTCTGTGTCACTCTCTTGAACTCATCTAACCTAAATCCTTTGCTGCTGATTTATACATTAAAGCTACCCTTCCTTACAGAATTTTATCTTTACCTTTACCCAGTCCCACATTTATTTACTCAACTATTGATTATCAGCTATTTACTTAATGCCAGGGACTAATCTAGCCTAGATGTGCGACTTGGACCATAAAGAAGGTGGAGAGCTGAAAAATTGATGCTTTTGAACTGTGTTCCTGGAAAAGACTCTTGAGAGTCCCTCGGACAGCAAGGGGATTAAACAAGTCAATCCTAAAGAAAATCAACCCTGAATATGCATTGGAAGGACTGATGCTGAAGCTGAAGCTCCAATACTTTGGCCACCTGATGTGAAGACTGACTCATTGGAAAAGAGCCTGATGCTGGGAAAGATTGAGGGCAGGCGGAGAAGGGGACGGCAGAGGATGAGATGGTTGGATGGCATCACTGACTCAATGGACATGAGTTTGAGCAAACTCCAGAAGATAGTGAAGGGCAGGGAAGCCTGATGTGCTGCAGTTCATGGGGTCGCAAAAAGTTGGACACAACTTAGCAACCAAACAACAACAAAAACAATCTAGCCTCAGATGGTAAGAAAAGAATAAGTGAAACTGAACCCTCCTCCTATTGAACTATAGAGATGAGGACAAAGACTATTATACAAATTTACAACAATGATGATTTATATGACAGAGTAAAACACAACAGAAATACAGCATAATGATTCCATAACTTGCAAAGATGGAGATAAGTGAACCATAGCCAGGGGACATGGGACTGGAAATCAGGAGAGAAGCAGAAAGGAACCCCAAGGGCCCGAATTGTACATCCTTTTGTTGAATGGTCAGAGAAAAGTCCCATGAGTCAAGATGCGGCCAGAGAAACAAGTGTCTAAACGCCGTGATGAATAATCCAGTCTCCTTCTTAAAAGCCAGTGTGAGTGATGATATGGTTTTAAACAGAATCAATTAAACAGGCATGAGGAAATGTATGAAAGGTTGAAGTTGTCTGTGAACTTTAGGACACTGTAGTATTTACCATTTAGAAAAGTCACTCTGGCTCATTTGTGTGGAATGCACTGGCAAAAGATGTGGCTGAAAGTCAAGTAACCAGTTATCAAACTATTGTATTCCAGGTACGAGTAGATGGTGGCCTCATCAGGACAACAGCACCAAAAAATAGTGGACACATTCCAGAGATACTTAGGAGTGGAAACTATACAACTTGGTAATTGATAGGATGTGGGAGATCAGGAAAAAAAGGAGGAATAAATAATTTTCCCCAGATTTCTGCCTCTGGGACATAGGTGGATGTGAGAGGTGAGCGAGTAAGAAAATGAAAAAAAAAAAAAAATACAAGTAGATACATACTTCAGTAACTATGATTGTATGTTAGTATTCCTTATTGCCAAGTGTGCAGTTGAAGTATGCCTCTTCCATCCAAGTAGACTGCAAACTCCTAAGTTTAGGAACTGCCTAGTTTTATTTCTTTTGCATCTCCTAAATAGCTCAGCGTTACGCTAAAAATTTAATAAGGGATCAATAAATGCTTTTTTATAGTTTACTTGATCAACGCTGAGAGGAAATACATTAAGCTCTGGCTCAGAGATATCATTATGGGAGGTATTTTCCCCAATTATAGAATCACAATTGAACTTTATATGTGTTTTACTTTCAAATGCCTGAACTCAGAATGGAATTCCTAAAATCTGCTTTGTAGAGGGCATACACTTACACAGTGAAGGTGAATAAGAAAAAAAAAATCTGTTTTCAGAAACTGGGAAGATGATGGTATATTAAAAGTATTCCTGTGAAATTGGAGGAGGTAGGAAGAAAAAAAAAGTAACAAGGCTGGCCAAGCTTCTTTTTGTGTGAAATTCAGTCATCCATTGCTGCTCTGGTCCCCTGGGTTTGTACTTTTCCTCTCTCCATGACTATCTATCACTGCTTGTAAAACTCTTGCACTAAAAGATCTTAAAGTTCACAGTAAAGCAATGCAATTATTCTGAGTCATTCCTTCTTACCTTTTAACCTAATCTTCAGAGGTGCCGAGACTGAAGAAGCATGGTTCCCAAAATGAGCCTAATCTTGTCTCTGAAAATAGCACTTCCTTGCCAAGAAGAACTTTCTCCTTTTGAATGGCTGCAATGATGAGAAAAAGAAGCTAGGCTTCATTAATGGCCCCAGGCATGGTGGGCACTATGTCTGAGCGCCCTTGCTTTCTGCAGAGAATAGCGGTGTCTACTTACTGACGCTTTTTCTTTTTTCCCCTTTTTATCCTTATAATGGCTGTTGGCAGAAAGCTTTGAAATAGCTCATTACTGATTTCTAATTCAATAAGTTAAAGGAGTGAGGGGAAGGGCAATGCAGATTCATATTTAACTCTAATTCTTTGGAATGCCTACTATGTGGCAGGCACCAGGTAGGTATCACCATGACAACCCTCTAAATCAAGCATTATGAACCTAGTTTAGTAGCATAAAGGGGCTAACTCATAGAAAATCATCAAAGGTGGGGAATCTGAACCCAGATCTTCAGATGTCAAATGCATTGATCACTTCTTGACCTTTATTTTTTTCCAGTTTATTGAGATATACTTGACATGTAACATTGTATTGATCCAAGGTATCAATCTGTGGGCAATCAGGGGTTAATGAAAAGACAGTAAGTAGCAAGAAAGTGGAGACAGGAGGTACTGACTCCACCTTTTTTTTTCTTTCCCCTATAAGCTTTAACATCTGACTGCCAGAAAAATGATCTCATCACCAACATTTTCCCCCAGATGAAGCTATTACAAAGAAATGGCATCTTTTGCTACTTGTCAACTTCCCATCCAGCCACTGCTCAGGGAGCAGGTACTGTGTTGCTCCTGGAGCGGTCAATACTCATCCTTCCACCTGTGTTCTGCATCCCTTGCCTCCTGCTTTCTTGTCTGAACTCACTTCCTTTACCTTCCCCTCTCTCCCCTGCAGCTTCTAATTTTCTACAGATCCTGCCAATCAGCACTTAAGTTTACTCAACTCTCTCCCAACTTGGGAAAAGGAAAACACACACACACATACAGCAAAACAGTCTATTTTATCCTACATCTCAAAAGAGCTTCACACTTTACTCCCACCCCCTTCTTCACAGGCAGCAAGCTACGTCCATAGGTTACATAATTTAAATAAACTGTTATGGACCAAGTGTTTGACATATACTAAATCACAATAAGTGTGACCTCTTCTTTTTCACAGAATTGTTACCCTTTTATCTCAGTCCTCATCTGCATTGGGTCTGCTTTCAGGATCAGGACTTAGAATTATAAATCCCATTTTATATTTTATTTTCTCTTGCCTCTCTTATATCTCATGATACCCACCTAAATTGGTTTTCCTTTCCTTCTATGCCTGCCTTTCTCAGATTCCTTTTATTAAATGTTAGGTATCTTTGGTATTCTGACTCATGCCCTCTTTTTGATTCATTGTCTACCCTCTCTCTTGTTCCTGTCATCTTTTGGAACGGTTAACAATTTGACAATGACTCCCAATTTGCTTTTTACCCCAGAATATCCATATTCAAATTTTATATCAAAATTGATTTATCTATTTTGATAACTCAGAATCACTTCAAACTCAACATACTAATTTATAAAATCACTCAGGATAAAAGAAGGGTAAGTGATTTTTCCAGATAAGAATAAATGTCGGTGTATTCTAGAATGGTGGCAATAAGGATGAGGGTGAACAGGTAGATTCCAAAGATATTTTGCAGGTAGAAGTAGAAGGATCTGAAGACTGATTATTTGTAGTAAGGACACAAAATCTAAAATCAATAAACTAGATCCATCGCTTCAAATTTGAAGGAGAGGAAACAGCAGACACAGTTTTAGAAGAAGCTAGAGAGGTGGGCATGAATAAGTAGTAAAGGTTCTTATATGTATGGGGGCTTTACCCTAGCTGCAGTGGGGAGCTGCTGGAGTTTTTAGACAAAGGGAAGATGCAATCATATATATCTAACAGGGAGCTTACTCTGACTGCTTTGTGGGACTTACCATATAGCAGGGTAAACAAAAGAGATGTGTGAACAAATAACTAGAATCACTAATGATTAAGTCATGCCAACATGATTAATGCAAGCAATAAAAGTGGCTAAAGATAAGAGGAGGGGAATTCTTTTAGATTGCTAAAGAAGGCTTTACAGAGAAATAAAAATTGAAAATTTTGATTATAACTTCCATGATGCATTAGATCTAAGTAGAAAAAAAAAAATTAGAACTTCTCGGAAAGAAAGAATTCATATGGAAATGAGTGACACACCAAAGTTGAACTCCTACCGGAATTTTTGGGGGTAGGATATTGGACTAACCAGCCTGCCTGATGCAGAGAATTCACATGGAGGAGCTACATGAGAAAAAGCAGAGATTATGGCACTTGTGAATGTCACTGAACTAATGAATGCCCAGATATTTTCCTAGGGAATTTTTTCCTAAGCCATTTCAGGGTCCTGAACTGAGAATTTAGATTAAAACCTTCTGTGCTTTAGGACAGCAAACATGGTAAAGGAAAGCCTCTAGTTAAGGCTAGAGGGATGAGACAAAGAAAAACAAGTCTTGAGGGTATTTATAAGGTCTGAGGCATGAGGTATTGAACAAAGTTAGCCTCAAAGGAAATGGAATGAAATTGTTGGAAGTGAGAGAATCAAGGAAGAAAAAACATTGAAATGAACATTACACACATTGATCTAGTTATCTAATATCCCTTCAAGATATAAAGGGGAAATGCATTTGGTTCGAGTAGAATACAACTCAGTGTCTCTTTTTGGAAACAGTTTGTATTCTGGAAAGAGACTGTGGGTAGTTCCTATCTGCAATTTTTCTTCAAATCTTACATCTGTTTTTATCTTACTCCTACAGTGCCTAAAAATTTAGGAAGAACTATCCAAAGATGACTCCAAAATTGGAAATAAATCCATAATTCGTGATCAATATCTATTAAGAGTCTTGCATAAGAAATGCTGCCAAGGAGGATAACAAACAAGAGAAACATTAAAATTGTGATGGCAGAAATGTGAAAGTGGGGAAAAGAGGTAGGAGAGACAATAATAAAAAATTCTGCTCTAAGCATGATGTATAAGTAAGATTTAATATCTTCCTCTGAGCAAGTCACAGTTAATTTCAGGGCAGCAGGCTATCTGACTGGACAGAACAACTTCTAGGAGTAGTTACTGCAGATAATCCAGAGCTGTTTGACAGATAATGCTAAGATGTTGTGTTGTTTCATATATGCTTTCAAAATAAATGTAGGACATATTGGATCACAGAATGAGGAATAGACACTCAGAATTTAGATATTTCTTACTGAAGGAATAAGCCAAGAAATAACACAGGCCACAAGGGCAAAGTCAAGAGAAGGATAGCAAAAACTGAAGAACATCAAGAAAAAGTAAGGGTATCAGGGTTCATAATTTTGGCTACTGGTCTAATTAATGTGAAGATAAAGAACAGATAGGCTATTTATTGCATTTGCTTTAACACATCTGATGAATTTTATTTATGTGTGTGTTAATAACGATTGTGATGGGAATTATAGGTCTAAATGCTGCATTATCCACAAAAACAGTAAGGCTCGGCAAATATTCAAAGTTTCGGAAAATTGCAGGCTATCTAGAGAGTATACAACATTCTTCTGGGCTATGAATTTTTAATAAGAATGTATGGCAAAAATCATATTGGAAAATACCCAGATGCTGGAAAGATTGAAGGCTGGAGGAGAAGGGGATGACAGAGGATGAGATGGTTGGATGGCATCACTAACTTGATGGACATGAGTTTGAGTAAACTCTGGGAGTTGATAATGAACTGGGAGGCCTGATGTGCTGCAGTCCATAGGGTTGCAAAGAGTCAGACACGACTGAGTGACTGAACTGAACTGATGGCAAAAACAGTGATACAGAAGCCAAAATTAAAAAAAAAAAATCTTGCTTATTTGTCATAATTCAAATATTTACTATCATGTCACAGAATCTGGTGACAGCATTGAAAATGTAATCAGTAAAGACTTTTCCCTTTTAAGGAACAAACCCCATTATCCTCAAGCACTCTATAAGTGGAAAGAATCCTACAAGAGCAAGAATATGAATTCCTGAACAGTTTGGAAATTTAAATAACCTTTTCTTGCCCTCTAAAGTAGGCCTGAGGAAGCACACAAATCTGAAAACTTAGATAAGTTGTATAATTTGGGGAAATAGAGTAGAAAGGGAAAGTGATAAGACATGGGAAATGAACTTTGCACTCTGAACCAAAGCTAATTCCAAAGTCCTTTGTTCCATAATGTTTGGTTAAAAAGAAGCACCCTTTTAATCATGCTGGGACAAGTGGCTATCCACATACAAAAAATAAATAAATAAAATAACTACTGAGTAATATTCCATGGTGTATATGTACCACAGCTTCCTTATCCATTCATCTGCTGATGGGCATCTAGGTTGCTTCCATGTCCTGGCTATTTTAAACAGTGCTGCGATGAACATTGGGGTGCACGTGTCTCTTTCAGATCTGGTTTCCTCAGTGTGTATGCCCAGAAGTGGGATTGCTGGGTCATATGGCAGTTCTATTTCCAGTTTTTTAAGAAATCTCCACACTGTTTTCCATAGCGGCTGTACTAGTTTGCATTCCCACCAACAGTGTAAGAGGGTTCCCTTTTCTCCACACCCTCTCCAGCATTTATTGCTTGTAGACTTTTGGATAGCAGCCATCCTGACTGGCGTGTAATGGTACCTCATTGTGGTTTTGATTTGCATTTCTCTAATAATGAGTGATGTTGAGCATCTTTTCATGTGTTTGTTAGCCATCTGTATGTCTTCTTTGGAGAAATGTCTGTTTAGTTCTTTGGCCCATTTTTTGATTGGGTCATTTATTTTTCTGGAATTGAGCTTCAGGAGTTGCTTGTATATTTTTGAGATATACACCATGGAATATTACTCAGCCGTTAAAAAGAATTCATTTGAACCAGTCCTAATGAGATGGATGAAGCTGGAGCCCATTATACAGAGGGAAGTAAGCCAGAAAGATAAAGAACATTACAGCATACTAACACATATATATGGAATTTAGAAAGGTGATAACGATAACCCTATATGCAAAGCAGAAAAAGAGACACAGAAATACAGAACAGACTTTTGAACTCTGTGGGAGAATGTGAGGGTGGGATATTTCAAAAGAACAGCATGTATACTATCTATGGTGAAACAGATCACCAGCCCAGGTGGGATGCATGAGACAAGTGCTCGGGCCTGGTGCACTGGGAAGACCCAGAGGAATCGGGTGGAGAGGGAGGTGGGAGGGGGGATCGGGATTGGGAATACATGTAAATCCATGGCTGATTCATATCAATGTATGACAAAACCCACTGGGGAAAAAAAATAAATAAATAAATTAATTAATTAATTTTAAAAAATAAATAAATAAATAAATAAAATAACTAGACAAAGACTTTATATACTTTTTATAAAAATTAACTCAAAATGTATCACTATTCTAAATATAAAGTATAAAACTAGAAGATAACATAGGAGATATTTTAGATAAATTGAATATGGCAATGACTTTTAGATTCATTGTCAAATCCACAGTCCATGAAAGAAAGAATGAATAAAGAGACCATTAAAATTAAAATTTTTGCTCTGCTGAATGACACTGTCAAGAGAATGAGAAGAAAAGTCACAGACTGGGAGAAAATATTTACAGAAGACACATCTGATAAAGGACTGATACCCGAAACAGACAAATAATTCCTAAACTCAGTATTAAGGGGACAAACAATTTAAAAATAAGCTAGAGATCTTAACTTCACATGTCACCAAAGAACATATACACATGACCAACAGGCATATGAAAAGATACTCCAACTCATATGTCATCAGGGAAATGCTAATTAAATTGACAAGCTATCACTGCATACCTATTAGCATGGCCAAAATCTAGAAAACTGAGAATACCAAATGCTGGTGAATATATGGATCAACAGGATTCTCATCCAGTGGTCGTGGGAATGAAGAATGGTTCACGCATTTTGGAAGACAGTCTGGCATTTCCCATAGGAGTAAACATATTCTTATCATATGATCTAAAAATCATACTCCTTGATATTTACCCAGAGAACTTGAAAACTTACGTGCACAAAAGAACCTGCACATGGATGTTCATAGCAGCTTTATTCACAATTGCCAACTTGGAAGTGACCAAACGTCCTTCAATGGATCAATAAGTAAATTGTTGTACATCCACACAGTTGACCATTATTTAGCACTAAAAACAAATGAGCTATCAATTCAGGAAATCAGACATGGGGGAACCTTACATGCATATTTTTAAGTGGAAGAAGTCAATCTGAAAGGCTGTGTGACTCCAACTATATGACATTCTGAAAAAGACAAAGATATGGAGACAGTAAAAAGACCCAGAACAGGTAGCATAAGTGGAACACACTTCCTTCCCATACCCACTTGAACCTGGAGAGTGACTTTTCCAAGAAATGAGTTCTCAGAACATGAAACTAGCTCATAGCTTTTCACATCTTCCACTATTTCTAATCATCATCTTTCTCCAAGGTCCAAAACACAGTTTTTGTGTCCTCTTCCCAAAGAGTTGTTAACCAAGCTCCAGGACAGAAATATCTTTCATGTGCAAACTGAGCTGAGCTGAGAAGATGTCAAGGAAGCCACTGGCAGCAGATCCTAACCCTATCCTCTGGACACGGAAATGGACACCACCGCCAGAGCAGTGTGGGGTCAGGGGAACAGGTGGGCCATGGACAGACAGTTATGAAGCCCACTTGGACTTCCTGCTGTCTCATGTACTCCAGTGGACTTGGGTAGATAACTCAAAACTTCTCCCTGCATCTGAGAAGTTTGCAAAATGGGGGTAGGGAGAGCTGGATTTGATGACTGCTTCTAGCTCTAGCATTCTGTGATCTTTGAGTCTTTTTCAGACTTTTTGAGCTAATTCCATTGATGTTTAGGCCTGCAGGTGGTTTGGGGGATTAATCAGGATCCCTTTCATTCTGGAACCATTCCAGCTAAGCTCAGAGAAAGGAAGCAAGCAGTTCTAATCTGCTTGTGTAAATCTACATGCTTGCAGACACAGATATCTACATGCTTGCAGGCATAAATATTAGGTCTAATTTCCCTGGTGGCTCAATGGTAAAGAATCTCCCTGCCAATGCAGGAGATGCAGGAGACATGGGTTTGATCCCTGGGTTGGGAAGACCCTCTGGAGAAGGATACCACAACCCACTCCAGTACCTGGGAAGCAGGCTACAGTTCGTGGGGTCACAACAGCTGACACGACTTAGAGACTAAACCATCACCATAAGTATTCACAGACTCCTATAGGAAAGGAAATGTCATAACTTCAGACATTTGATATGAATGATATCCATCTTCTTTTTGTACTGACAAAACTTTCTTTCCCCTCTTAGCAAAATTATCTTCCATTCCTTTGGTTCCTTTCGGTTCTGGTATTAAAATGTATTAATGGTAATTACCAAAACACATTGCATGTACTTTCAGATTCTTTACCATCTTAGCCACCAGGGAAGCCCTTCATATACATTATCCCACTTATTTTTCATAAGTGCTTCATAAGAAAATCAGTGTAAGGTATTAGTCTCTATACTTAACAAAAGAAAAAAATGAGAGGACTTCCCTGGTGATCCAGCGGTTAAGACTCCGTGCTCCTAATGCCGGTGGCCCTGGGTTCAATACTCCATCAGGTAAATAGAACCAACATGCTGCAATTAAGACCCAACACAGCCAAATAGCTAAATATTTTAAAAAGAAGAAGATGAAACACAGGTTAAGTGATTTAGCTTAATTCATGTAACTAACAGGAAAAGAGCTGGCATTTGAATCCAACCCTTCTGATGTATGATTTCTTATACTTGTTGATTTATCAAATGGCAGAAAACAGAACATTTAAACAATTATATATTTATAATACATCTTCTTTGGATTCTTAGAGTTATAAACTCACTGATATAATGGAAGGAATAAAAAATATTGCTTTCTTCCCTTTCAAATTTAAGAGAAAAAAATGTTTTCATGTAACAAGCAAAGCGAGAATGCTGATTTGACCTGCAGATAAATTAAATATTTGACTTGTTAAAATCCAGTGAAGTGATAACTCCGTGGATGGTATGAAACTTCACAGAACTCTGGTGTGAAGAGCATGCTGAGTATACCAGGGCAGCTTGCACCGTGGCACTGGGCATCTTTTATTCTAAAAGGAAAAGTGTGCACCATCTTTAAAGTTTAAATGATTTTTCTTCCTGTCCATTAAATCTCCTCCTCTCTAACATATATGTATTAGTGTTCTCCAGAGAAATAGTATCAATAGGAAATATACATATATACATGTGTGTGTGTGTGTGTGTGTGTGTGTATGGATAGTGCTCAGATGTGTCCCACACTTTGTGATCCCATGGACTCATCAGGCTCCTCTGTCTATGGAATCCGGAATTTTCCAGGTAAGAACACTGAAGTGGGTTGCCATTTCCTACTCCAGGGGATCTTCCTGACTCAGGTATCAAACTGCATCTCTTGCATCTACTGCATTTGCAGGTGGATTCTTTACTGCTATGCCACCTGGGCTTCTATATATGTATATATATATGTATATATATATATATATATATATATATGTGAGTATGTGTGAATTATACACAATATATATGAATAGCTATCTATCTAGCTTATGCAATTATGGACACTGATGAATCCTATGATCTCCAGAGTAAGTTGACAGTTTGGGGACTGAGAGAAGTGATTGTTAATACCAGCTCAAGCCTGAAGATCTAAAGAGCAGGGAGTCAGTGGTGTAGTTCCAGTCTAAAGGCCATCAGGCTTGAAACCCAGAAGAACTAATGTTACTGTGTAAGTTCAAAGACAAGAAAAAAGTTTGTGCCTCCAATGAATCAGTCTAACAGGAAGAATTCTCTCTTACTCAGGGTAGTAAGAAAAGGTGACCTTTTTCTTCTATTCTGATATTCAGTGGATTATCTGAAGCCCATCCACAAAAGTGAAGGCAATCTGCTTTACTTGGTTTACCAATTTAAATGTTAATCTCATCCAAAACGCCCTCAAAAATACATATTAATAATCTTGACCAAATATCAGGGCACCCCCAAGGACTGGACACAGAAAATTAATCATCACAGCATAATAAGTAAAGGAAACCTATTGCAGATGGTCTGAGCTATGTAATATGTCAGGAGAAAAATTGGTGAATGTTGAAGTTATTCTATTCTATCAATAGAGAATCCTCTAGAAAGTCCCATGAAATAGAGCAAGCCTCCACACAGCTTTATTTCTAGTTTCTTTCTCATAGCCACTATTAGAAGCTGAAATTTTTAGAAGTTCACTTGTTCATTAGAACAGAAGGAAAAAAAAAAAACATGGTAACAGAGACTTAAAATAACTTTTGCCTACAGTAGCTTCAAAGGCTCTTTTTCAAAAGCATATTTTAAAAGTCCTGGGGAAAAATGTTAGTCTTTCTAGTTCTCATATACAAAAAAGTAACATGTGGGGTGGGTGCTTTTCAGAATATAGTTCAACCGTTATTAAAATAAAGGAATCTATAAACTTGTAGGACTCTCAGATGGGATTCAGAAGAGTGCACATTCCCTAAAAATGTAAGCAGCGATTTTTGTGTAAGGGAGTTAGTTTTAGGAGATAGTTTACTACTTTCTAACGGATAGCTGACTGCCTCAAAAAGTGATATTTAAAATTTTCCATCCAATAATGAGTAACAGAGAGGAGGCATGGAGGCCAAGCAAAGGGAAGTGGGGTAGTGAAGGTCATTCACAAATGGCACAGTCTGAAGAGATTTTCTAAAACAAGCTGACATTCTAGGCCATGTAGGGCTCTGCTCATGTAGAATAGCAAGGTTTAGAGGACCAAAGGAAAATGAGCCTCTAATTCTTCATGGCCTGTGATAAGTTGGGAGAGGATTCACACTCTAATTCTTGAAACTGCAGCTTGCCCCCAGGCTCCTCTCCACATTATGCTCACCCATTTCCCACAGGCAAACAGACAACATTCCCCAAAAAACCTCTGAGAGCAGGCAGCAGAG
The DNA here is from genome assembly GCF_019320065.1 of Cervus canadensis. Classification (NCBI taxonomy): domain Eukaryota; kingdom Metazoa; phylum Chordata; class Mammalia; order Artiodactyla; family Cervidae; genus Cervus; species Cervus canadensis. Next base: position 32,470,812 of record NC_057408.1, read on the forward strand.
TGTCAGAACATTGGCTTAAAATGTGCTTCTGTTTCTTAACAGCTGGACTACATAGTCAAGGAATATACCTGAAGGCCTCAGTTTCCTTGGCTGAAACTCAAAGGCGAGTTCTTTCCTCAGATAGTTTTTGTGGACAGAAATGAAATGATACACGAAAGGGATTTACAGCAGAAGCTAAGGAGGGTGGATTGGATGTGTTCATTACTTTCTATTCCGAGCCGAGCCCTCACTAAAATGGCAATAAGGGAATCTTTTAAGAATATACCAACTAACAAAAGGATAAATGAAAGGGAAACAACAGCAATAACATTTTGGGCTCTGGAAAGTTGATGGATACTAAATGCTTAGACCCCGAAAAGCTGAATTCAAAACTAGCACTGGATAAATTAAAGAAGCAATTCAATTTACATGAAGAAATTCTATAAACCTCCAGAATTGGTGGCACTCTGGCAGAAATGTTAAAAAGCTCAAGAATCAGTGGTATCTTTGGGAGGGATTTATGCTGGGAATAATGTAAAAAGATTGGAAAATTGTGTTCAGAAATCACTTCTCAACCTAGGCAGTGTCCTCTCCAGGGAGTGGTAGGCAGCAGTATTGCACCCTTAGATGGTACAATGATGAAGGGAGGGATGCTTTTGGCATTTGGTGAACTAGGGTCAGTGATGATATATTTCTGCACTATATGTAACGGTCGCACCTAATGGAGAATTGTCCAGTCCCAGATGTCAATAGACATCTCCCATTGAGAAACACTGACTTAAACTCTTCTCAGATTCCTTCACCAAATTTGCATCGTAAAGTAACTACCACCTCTCACCCTATTGGATGATTGGAATTTTATGCTGTAAAGATGGTAAGCAGTGGTATCCATACAGGATGCTGTTGAGCACAACTGTGGGAAGGTACACCTTACTGCAGCCAATGATGTTAGTCGTCATTAGAAATCTTAGCCTTCTTTTCCAACCTAACCACAGGACTTTCAGCCAATTTGCTGGCTAGCAGGAAGAGGAAATCAGGAGATTTTTCTTAGAAACATGACTGGGTCATGGGAAATTTTCTAACTGTGCTGATGTAGATATATGATTGCTCAGTGAAACAACAAAACTAGAATACCCTGAGTGGACATTAAGAGTTGATGATTCCCATCCAATAGAATTCAGATACTCTAGTTATGTCTTGTAATATTATGTTACAAGAAGACAGCGAATGTTAAACAGGAGAGAAGCCAGAGCAAATAAACAAATAAGAATAAAAAGGTGGGAAAATGAGATTATGCAGGAAATATATTTACTACCCTAAGAAAGAAAAAAGAAGATCAGTTTCCAGGTAAACTAAAGATAGATAATCTTTGAAATAGGAAGGAGACAATTTAAAAGAATAAATATGAGCTTAAGGAAATAAAAATTGCAATAGAAGAAATGAAAAATGTAATAAAAAGATGGAAAAATAACTTTGAAAAATAATCTCATAAGGAAGGGAGCAAAAGAATGAGGCTAAAATAATAGAGCAACAATATGAAAATCACAAGACTGGTACAGAAAATCCAACATCTGCATAATAGAGTTCAAAAGCGAATAAACATAGAAAACAAAGGAATCAAAAAAAAAAAAAAAAAGAGTGGGAACTTGCTATAAAGCACAAGAGGCTCAACTCAGTGCCCTTTGATGACCTAGATGGCTGGGATGAGGAGGTAGGAGACTGGACCAAGAGGGAGGGGATACATGTATACATGTAGCTGACTCACTTCATTGTAAAACAGAAACTGGCACAACATTATAAAGCAATTTTATTCCAATAAAAGTAACTCTTGAGAACCAAGTAAGCTGAGTTTCCAGGTTGAAAGGGCTCAAGAAAACAAATGAATATGTACCTTTGCAAAAGCACAATATTTTGAATTTAAGAATGATGTGGGCATCAAGAAAGTTTGCATACTCAAGATTGAGAATCAAAATGGCATTAGATTACTTAAAATAAAATAAAACAAATAAAACTGAGAAAATGAAAGACAATGGAGGAATGTTTTCAAAATTCTGAGATGAAATTATTTCCAATCTATGACACTGTAACTAATCCCTGTCAATCAAAAGCAAAGGTAGAATAAAGATATTTTGACATGTGAGATTGCAAAAATTTTATTTCCATGGCCCTTTCTTACAAAATGATGGCATAAGATGCCTTGAAAAAACAAGAAAATAAACCACAAAATTAAATATGCCATAATGGTACATTGGTTCTGACACAGATTAGAGAAGCAGAGGAAATCCCCTGGATGACAGTGAAGGGGCATTTCCACTTACTGGAAAGATAAGCGGACAGCAATTCTAGAGTTCTAGCAGCTCTAGAGACCAGTCAACAAGACTGAAACAAATCAGAAGATGAGAAGATGACATAGAGAAAATTTCTAAAGGATCTTAATGTATTAAAACAAAATTTCAATAAAATAAGGAAAGGATGAAAACAATTTAATTAGGAAATTAACTTAAAAAAACTAAAATAAACACAAGAGAAAAGGGAAAAATATTAACGCAAAGGCAAAAAGTATTAAATATTTAAACTATTTACTACAGATATAATCCAAATTTTGAAAATTATTTTTAGATGATGGAGATATAGAAGCAGTGTAAATATACATAAGTATATATATGATTATATATATTTGTTGAAGTTAGTTGAGTTATAATATCATAGTTTCAAGTGTACAGCATAGTGATTCAGTAGTTTTACAGATTTTCAGTAATTTTATTTTCAATATTTTTACAGATTATATTTATATAATATAATATACATTATACTACAATATAATTTATAATATGCTATAATAATATATCATATAGCTAATATTAGTTATTAAATAACTTTAATAAAAGTTGTTGAAAGATAATGGTTATAATTCTCTGTGCTATGTAGTATATCCTTGTTGCTAATTTATTTTAAATATAGCAATTTGTATTTCTTAATCCTTTACTCCTTCCCTCTCCCCAGTGGTAACCACTAGTTCTACTTTCTATATCTGTAAGTCTGTTTCTGTTTTGGTATAGACATTTGTTTTAATTTTTAGATTCCACATATAAGTGGTATCATGCAGCATTTGTCTTTTTCTGTCTGACTTATTTCACAAAGAATAATATTCTCTAGATCCATCCAAGTTGCTGGAAATGGAAGAATTTCAATATTTTTTATGGATGAGTACACTACTGAGCAACTGAACTAAATATTGAATTAATACTAAAACTAAATATTGAATTAAATGTGTGTGTGTGTAGCTCAGTCATGTCTGACCCTTTGCAACACCATGAACTGCAGCACACCAGGCTTCCCTGTCCTACACTATCTCCCTGAGTTTGCTCAAACTAATGTCCATTAAGGTGATGGTGCCATCCAACCTCTTATCCTCTGGTGTCCCCTTCTCTTCTTGCTCTCAATTTTTGCCAGCATCAGGGTCTTCCAATGAGTTGAGTCTTCACATCAGGTAGCCAAAGTATTGGAACTTCATGCTGCAGCATCAGTCCTTCCAATGACTATTTGGGGTTGATTTCCTTTACGATTGACTGGTTTTATTTCCTTGCTGTCCAAGGAACTCTCTAGAGTCTTCTCCAGCACCACAGTTTGAAAGCATCAATTCTTCAGCACGCACCCGTTTTTATGGTCTCACATCTGTACATGACTACTGGAAAAACCATAGGTTTGACTATATGGATTTTTGTTAGCAAAGTCATGTTTCTCCTTTTTCATGCACTGTCTAGGTTTGTCATAACTTTTCTTCTAAGGAGCAAGTCTTCTTTAATTTTCCACTCCAGAATATCTGGCTCTAGGGGAGTGACCACATCATCAGCCATTAAGACCTTTTTTGTACAGTTCTTCTGTATATTCTTGGTTTGGTGGTAAGGAATCATATATATATATATATACACACACACACATATACATATATGTGTGTATAAACTCCAACTTTATTAATCTGTTGATGGACACAAGTCACTTCCATGTCTTGACTATTGTAAATAGTGCTACTATGAATATTAATGTATATGCCTCTTTTTAAATTAGGGTTTTCTTTTTTTTTTTTTTTTTTCTGTGTATATACCTAGGAGTTGAATTGCTGTATCATATGGTGGTTCTAGGGCTTCCCAGGTGGTGCTAGTGGTAAAGAACCCTCCTGCCAATGCAAGAAACATAAGAGACTTGAGTTCAATCCCTGGGTCAGGAAGACCCCCAGGAAAAGGGAATGGTAACCCAATCCAGTTATTCTTGCTTGGAGAATCCCATGGACAGAGGAGCCTGGAAGACTACTGTCTATAGGGTCACGAAAGAGTCAGACATGACGGAAGCAACTTAGCATGCATGCATGCATGGTAGTTCTACTTTAATTTATGTGAGAAGCCTCCATACTATTTTCCACAGTGGTTGCATCAATTTACATCCCTATCAACAGTATACTAGAGTCTGCTTTTCTGCACACCCTAGCCATCATTTATTATTTGAAGACTTCCTGATAATAAAATTTCTGGTTTTCACCAATATAAGGTGATATGTTATTGTGGTTTTGCTGTGCATTTGTGTAATAATTAATTATGCCGATGATCTTTGTATGTGCTTGTTGACCATGGGGGAAATGTCTACTCAGGTCTTCTGCTCATTTCTTGATTATATTATTTTTTGATATTGAGTTGTATGACCTATTTATATACTTTGGACTTTTATCCCTTGTTGATAATTTAATCTTCAAATATTTTATGTCATTCTGCTTCTTTTGATTTTGTCAATGATTTCCTTTGTTGGGCAAAATCTGCTAAGTGTAACAGAGTCCCATTTGTTTATTTTTGCTTTTATTTCTTTTGCCATAAAAGACAGATCCAAAAAAACATATTGCTACTATTTATGCCAAAGAAAGTTCTTAATCTCATTATTTTACCCATGTAACTGTACAGTAAGAGGACACCTACTTGAGGGAAAATGGGGAGAGAAAGATTGTTAAGATCTTTTCCCAAAGAAGCACAAAATAAAAACAAAACAAAACAAACAAACAAACAAAAAACCATTATTGAGAGATGTAGTAGAAAACAGATCTTTTAAAAAATAAAAAAGTTATTTTCTCTGGGTAACAAGAAATAGAGGAAAATAATATAGTGCAGAAGACTAGAGATCTCTTCAAGAAAATTGTAAGTATCAATGAAATATTTCATGCAAGAATGGGCATAATAAAGGACAGAAATGGTAAGGACCTAATAGAAGCAAAAGAGATTAAGAGGAGGTAGCCAGAATACACAGGAGAACTGTACCTAAAAAGGTCTTAATGACCTGAATGGATGGTGTGGTCACTTACCAAGAGCCAGACATTCTAGAGTGTGAAGTCAAGTGGGCCTTACAAAGCATTAGAATGAACAAAACTAATGGAGGTAATGGAATTCCAGCTGAGGTATCTCAAATCCTAAAAGATGATGCTGTGAAAGTGCTGCAGTCAATATGCCAGCAAATCTGGAAAACGCAGCAGTAGTCACAGGACTGGAAAGGGTCAGTATTCATTTCAATCCACAAGAAAGGCAATCCCAAGGAATGTTTGAACTTCCTTACAATTGTGCTCCTTTCACATGCCGGCAAGTAATGCTTAAAATCCTACAAGCTAGGCTTCAGCTGTATATGAACCAAGAACTTCCAAATGTACAAGATGAGTTTTGAAGAGGCAAAGGAACCAAAGATCAAATTGCCAACATCTGTTGGATCACAGAGAAAGCAAGGGGATTACAGAAAACTTCTGCTTCATTGACTATGCTAAAATCTTTGAATTTGTGGGTCACAACAAACTGTGGAAAATTCTTAGAGATGGGAATACCAGACCAACTTACCTGTCTCCTGATAAAGCTGTATGAAGGTAAAAAAGCAACAGCTGGAACTGGACATAGAACAATGGATTGGTTTGAACTTGAGAAAGAAGTATGCCAAGGCTGTATATCATTACCCTATTTATTTAACTTGCAGAGTATATCATGCAAAATGCAAGGCTGGATGAATCACAAGTTGAAATCAAGATTTCTGGGAAAAATATCAGTAAACTCAAATATGCAGATGATGCCACTCTAATAGAAATAAAGAGCAACTAGAGAGCCTCTTGATGATGGTGATTGAGGAGAGTGAAAAAGCTGGCTTAAAACTTAACATTAAAAAAAACAACAACAACAACTAAGTTCATGGCATCTAGTCCCATCACTTCATGGCAAATAAATGGGAAAAAATGGAAACGGTAACAGACTTTACTTTCTTGGGCACCAAAATCACTGTGAATAGTAACTGAAGTCACGGAATTAAACAGTGCTAGCTCATTGGTAGGAAAGATATGACAAACTTAGACAGAGTATTAAGCAGAGATATCACTTCCCTGGCAAATGTCTGTATGGTCATAGCTATGTTTTGTTTTGTTTTGTCTTTCCCCCCAGTATTCAAGTACTGATGTAAGAGTGGACCATAAGGAAGGCTGAGCACCAAAAAATTGATCCTTTCAAATTGTGGTGCTGGAGAAGACTCTGGAGAGTCTGTTGAGCAGTAAGGAGACTGAACCAGTCAACTCTGGTAATCAACTCAATATTCACTGAAGTTCTATGACTGAAGCTGCAGTTCCAATACTTTGGTCACCTGATGTGAAGAGCAGACTCATTGGAGCAGACTCATCAGGCCTTTGCCTTGATGCTGGGAAAGACTGAGGCAAAAGGAGAAAGGGGTGACAGAGCATGAGATGGCTAGATAGTGTCACCAACTCAGTGGACATGAATTTGAGAAAACTTTGTGAGACAGTGGAGGACAGAGGAGCCTGGCATGCTATAGTCCATGAGGTCTCAAAAATTTGGGCGAGATTTAATGACTCAAAAACAACAACAATGGATAAGAAATGTGGACATGGAAAAGGGATCAGAAAACTGCTTTTTAAATAATGAATTCTTTAAAACTTGTTGCATATCTATGATATTTTATAAAATAAAAACTGCTGATGCTAAGTCACTTCAGTCGTGTCCGACTCTGTGTGACCCCATAGACAGCAGCCCATCAGGCTCCCCAGTCCCTGGGATTCTCCAGGCAAGACACTGGAGTGGGTTGCCATTTCCTTCTCCAATGCATGAAAGTGAAAAGTGAAAGTGAAATCGCTCAGTCTGTCCAACTCTTAGCGACCCCATGGACCACAGTCTACCAAGCTCCTCCATCCATGGGATTTTCCAGGCAAGAGTACTTGAGTGGGGTGCCATTGCCTTCTCCAAAATAAAAACTAGAAACATGTATAACACTGATAAAAATAAACAATTTAGGTAGCGACTACACATTGTAAATAAAACAATCTGGTTAGTGCCTACACAGAGAAAACTAAGATCATGACATCCAGTCCCGTCACTTCATGGCAAATAGATAGGGAAACAAAATCACTGCAGATGGTGACTGAAGCCATGAAATTAAAAGACATTTGTTCTTTGGAAGAAAAGCTATGACCAACCTAGACAGCATATTAAAAAACAGAGACATTACTTTGTCAACAAAGGTCTATCTAGTCAAGGCGATGGTTTTTCCAGTGGTCATGAATGGATGTGAGAGTTGGACTATAAAAAAAGCTGAGCGCCAAAGAACTGATGCTTTTGAACTGTGGGATGTTGAAGAAGACTCTTGAGAGTCCCTTGGACTGCAAGGAGATCCAACCCGTCCATCCTAAAGGAAATCAGTCCTGAATATTCTTTGGAAGGACTGATGCTGCATCTGAAGATCCAATACTTTGGCCACCTGATATGAAAAACTGACTCATTAGAAAAGACCCCAGTGCTGGGAAACATTTAAGGCAGGAGAAGGGAACAACAGAGGATGAGATAGTTGGATGACACCCCTGACTTGATGGACATGAATTTGAACAAGCTTTGGGAGTTGGTGATGGACAGGGAGGCCTGGAGTGCTGCAGTCCATGGGGTCACAAACAGTCAGACTCAGTTGAGCAACTGAACTGAACTGAACACATTTTTAGTCCTTAATATTATTCATTTTGGCAAGAATAATTTAAAAATTGCAAAGATTTGTCCTCTTAAGCACTTTAAATCTTCCTTTTTGGTACTACTTACTTTCCCCATTTTCTCAATATACTTTTATTCCATGCAGAGTTTATTCCAATATACCATTGTCTGAATTATCACAAAATTCCAATCAGTCCAAAATTCAACTACTGTGTTTGATAGTAGTACACTATCAGTTAAAATATTCAATTATTATTTTCATGGTAAGAAAATAAGAAATATGTTTAAGTAAATACTGAGTTAATAAAAAGTGTGATCATAATGTAAATAAGATTCATCTTTTAACAATATCACCAGAGATGAATTAAGAATAATAATATTTTGGTGCATCAAATGTAAAAAAATATATATTTATATTTTTAATCCTCACAACATTCTGTTTTAACCATCACTAATCCTATTTTAGCATAGAAGTTGCAAATAACATTATTAAATTAAAATTATTTAATGGTTTCTAGAGGACCATGCATAAATATTTCCTTTAAATTACATTACTTAAACCATTTGAAAATAAAAATAGAAAAAAGAGACTTAGATTCAAGAAGGCTAAGTTATTTGCCCATGCTTAAATCTAACATTGATCAATAACTATTTGGACCTTATATCTGTGTTCTTATGTTCTATAGATGATACATAGATATTGCCTGTACTGTACCTAACTCTTCAATTCTATTTTCTGGGGAACAAAATGAGTGTTCAGTAGACTCTGTTCTTTCAAACAAAAGTATGGAAATGGTTTCTTCTAATGTTACTTTACATATTTAATGCCTTCCAAAGAAAACTGCTGTTGTTTTTCTTTCTGAAGCCAAATAAATTTATTTTTTAAAAGTTAAAAAAAAAAGAATGTATGCAGTGATTTCAGTTCAAGGGTTGGGAAACATAAAGACTTTTATCAAATTTCTTAACCTTTGTAACTATTTCATTCTTTCCACCTTTGGCATCTCTTGCCTATTTCTCCATAAAGATTGTCATAATGATAAAAATGGGAAAAGGGCCACTGAGAAGATGGAATCCCATAGCACAGCCAGGGTTCTTTTATCCAAGTGAATGCTGACCTACTCAAAGTGATGAAATGAATGCACAGCACATTGAAAAGCAGTAGATAGATTTTTTTTTTAATGATAAACTTACTTTGCTTTGTCTAGTTCTGCATTAGGTGCCGAATCACCAAAGGTGGCTGAATCAGCTAACTTACTGTCTGCAAGGTTTTGTGGTGACTTTTCTGAAATGAATGTTCTCCAACTGGCATTAACATGCATTACAAAGATATTCACACGTTTTGACCACACACATAGGTCTTTCCTCATGCTTCTTCTTCGGACTCATCCTAATTTTCTTACCTTTCTCCTTCCAGTTCCATGGCTCCAAACAGTCAAGTAATGTATCATTGGTGGTGTTTCTACTCATCACTGTTTCTATGGAACCCTCTGAGAAGAGATGAATTGCAGTTACAGTCTGTTTTTGGTTTGTGCCCATAGGCTGAGTCAATCAATCTATGGAATAAATGTGGCTTTTTTCTTCCTCTGTTGGCTGGTGATATGGGGTTGGCCTCATACAATCATAGGTGTGGGCTAAGGAAGAGGCACTAATGGGTGACACAGGGGTCTGGGACATCTACTAATGCATCTTACTTTTGACCTCCACACTTGTTTATGATTCCTTTAATGTACTTCTTCTATCTTAAAATGGATCAATATTGATAATATCCAACCACACAAGTTGGTGATATTAGCTCTTAACGGGCACTTCTGGTCTCAAGCCCACTTCATGGCACATGGCTGTTAATCTCTTGCCTTATTTCAAGCAAGGGAATATTTTATGAAAGGCATATAACTATGTTACAGCTGGTATGGTTGTGCACAATATAGTGGGCTACATTGTGATTCTCCTACTAGGGTTTCCATGTACTCCATACAACATCTGTCTCTAAAAGAGGCACTACATATATATCATAGCCTATATGTGCTACAGAATCTCTTCCAATTTTGGACTCTACCAAATTTGGCATCCTTTAATGCCATCTAGTATACATCAAAGGAATATTCTGAAATGTAGACAATGTAGTTTCTAGAACCCAAAAAGACCTAGCAGATATCATGTCTCCTTGTTAACATAGGGAGGTGAGGAGTATACAGATATCTTATGCTCCAGAATATCGAGCAGGAAAGACTTTATTCATGTGGCAAGTCTCTAAATCTTATGAAGTCCTTGTTAAGAACTGTAAAAGATTTTATATTTTCCTCCAACTTGCAAGTTGCAATTGTTGGCTTGTAACAGTTTTGTGGATACTAGATGAAGACACAAAACCCCTGTATCAGAGATGAAGGATTGTGTTAACCACAATCTCGCAAGCATTGTGAACACTATGCTTGCCTCAGTTTTCGTTGCCACTAAAGTGTATTGTGAGCTTATGAAGGGGCCCTGGTGAATGCTGTGTACCAGTAGGTTTGCATCATGACGAAGGAACCCTGAGTTTAATGAACCAAAGTCTTTTAAAATAAGTAGTAAGCCTATATGATCTATATCTCAGAGAGGACTTTGTCTTTATTATCCTATACAGAAAGTAGACCTACCTTTTGCTTTGGAGAGACACTGTATTTTCCTACTCTCATTGATATACAAACATTCTTGAAAAGATAGTCCAGAACAAATGCAGTCAGTGCCTCTGCCTGTTAACATGCAGAAATGCTAGAGACCCGTGGAGAATTGTCTCCCCAAAGGCCTTCAATGTATTTGCCAGTTCCTGTTCATCTGGTCTGATCTCTTTGGGGAAAGACTGAAGGCATCATTACCATATATATTTCCCATGGTGTTGTAGGATTGTTTTCCCCAGGGATAAAGTAGTTTCTCTTTCAGTTAATGGATTACAGTAGAAAAGGAAAAGTGGATGAAATCTGAAATTTTGGTAAGGGAATCATGATTTTTTTTAAATTGAGGCAGCAGCCCTTACCTTCCTGATTATCCATACTTGATTTCCTCTTTTCTGTGTACATTAGCAATATTTTGCCAGCAGCCTGTCTATCTTGCCCACAGGGGTGTCTTTCTCTATGAACTATCTTCATAGGTCTTTACAGTTATGCATTCCCTGGCTATCACTATGACTTAGCTGCTTATTGAAAGTTAAACACCAAAGCCTGACATTTTCTATATGGGGATGCTATCAACTCCATTGTTCAATGAGCCCAGGTGTGTAATTACATCTCCAGTCATCAACCCTGATCTAGAGGAGCACAGCCACCACTGAGCTTCTTCATGATCCCAGTATCATTTTCATCAGTATATTCTTCATTGTTTTGATACAAAGAATATTTCTCTTTAGGTTCATGGTCATATTATACATTTTTTCTAATTTTATGTAGAATATCCAATCTCTATTTGTCGCTTCCACTGTATAATTGTAAGGGATTTGCTTTAGGTTATGCCTGAATGGTCTACTGGTTTCCCCTAGTTTGTTCAATTTAAGTCTGAATTTGGCAATAAAGAGTTCATGATCTGAGCCATAGTCAGCTCCCAGTCTTGTTTTTGCTGACTGTATAGAACTTCTCCATCTTTGGCTGCAAAGAATACAATCAATCTGATTTCGGTATTGACCATCTGGTGATGTCCATGTGTAGAGTCTTCTCTTGTGTTGTTGGAAGAGGGTGTTTGTTATGACCAGTGCATTCTCCTGGAAAAATTCTGTTAGCCTTTTCCCTGCTTCATATTTTATTCCAAGGCCAGGTTTGCCAGTTACTCCAGGTGTTTCTTGACTTCCTACTTTTGCATTCCAGTCCCCTACAATGAAAAGGACATCTTTTTGGGGTGTTAATTCTAGAAGCTCTTGTAGGTCTTCATAGAACCATTCAACTTCAGCTTCTTCAGCATTACTGGTCAATGCATAGACTTGGATTACTGTGATATTGAATGGTTTGCCTTGGAAACAAGCAGAGACTGCATCCAAGTACTGCATTTCAGACTCTTTTGTTGACTATGATGTCTACTCCATTTCTTCTAAGGATTTCTTGCCCACAGTAGTAGATATTATGGTCATCTGAGTTAAATTCACCCATTCCAGTCAATTTTAGATAACTGATTCCTAAATGGTCGATGTTCACTCTTGCCATCTCCTGTTTGACCACGTCCAATTTGTCTTGATTCATGGACCTAACATTCCAGGTTCCTATGCAATATTGCTCTTTACAGCATTGGACTTTACTTCCATCACCAGTCACATCCACAACTGGATGTTGTTTATACTTTGGCTCCTTATCTTCATTCTTTCTGGAATTATTTCTCCACTGATCTCCAGTAGCATATTAGACACCTACCAACCTGGGGAGTTCATCTTTCAGTGTCCTATCTTTTTGTTTTTTCATACTGCTCATGGGGTTCTCAAGGCAAGAATACTGAAGTGGTTTGCCATTCTTTTCTCCAGTCAAATTCCTTACAATTATACAGTGGAAGTGACAAATAAATTCAAGGGATTAGATCTGATAGAGTGTCCAAAGATCTATGGATGGAGGTCTGTGACACTGTACATGAGGCAGGGATCAAGACCATCTCCAAGGAAAAGAAATGTAAAAAGGCAAAATGGCTGTCTGAAGAGGCCTTACAAATAACTGTGAAAAGAAGAGAAGCAAAAAGCAAAGGAGAAAAGGAAAGATATTCCCATTTGAATGTAGAGTTTCAAAGAATAGCAAGGAGAGATAAGAAAGCCTTCCTCAGTGATCAGTGCAAAGAAATAAAGGAAAACAATGGAATGGGAAAGACTAGAGATCCCTTCAAGAAAATTAGAGATACCAAGGGAACATTTCATGCAAAGAAGGGCACAATAAAGGAGAGAAATTGTATTGATCTAACAGAAGCAGAAGATATTAAAAAGAGGTGGCAAGAATACACAGAAGAACTATACAAAAAAGTTCTTCATGACCCAGATAATCATGATGGTGTGATCACTCACCTAGAGCCAGACATCCTGGAATGTGAAGTCAAGTGGGTGTAAGGAAGCATCACTGTGAACAAAGCTAGTGGAGATGATGGAATTTCAGTTGACCTATTTCAAATCTTAACAGGTGATGCTGTGAAAGTGCTACACTCAATATGCCAGCAAACTTGGTAAACTCAGCAGTGGCCATAGGACTGGAAAAGTTCAGTTTTCATTCCAATCCCAAAGAAAGGCAATGCCAAAGAATGCTCAAACTAACACACATTTGGACTCATCTCACACACTAGCAAAGTAATGCTCAAAATTCTCCAAGCCAGGCTTCAACAGTATGTGAACCATGAATTTCCAGATGTTCCAGCTGGATTTAGAAAAGGCAGAAGAACCAGAGATCAAATTGCCAATATCGATTGGATCATCAAAAAAGCAAGAGAGTTCCAGAAAAACTTCTGCTTTGTTGATTATGCCAAAGCCTTTGACTGTGTGGATCATAATAAACTGTGGAAAATTCAGAAACAGATGGGAATACCAGACCACCTGACCTGCCTCTTGAGAAATCTGTATGCAGGTCAGGAAGGAACAGTCAGAACTGGACATAGAACAGCAGACTGGTTCCAAATAGGGTAAGGAGTACCTCAAGGATGTATATTGTCACCCTGCTTATTTAACTTATATTCAGAGTACATCATGAGAAATGTTGAAATAGATGAATCACAAGCTGGAATCAAGTTTGTGGGGAGAAATATCAATAACCTCAGATATGAGAATGGCACCACTCTTATGGCAGAAAGCAAAGAACTAAAGAGCCTGTTGATGAAAATTAAAGAAGAGAAGGAAAAAGTTGGTTTAAAACTCAACATTCAGGAAACTTAAGATCATGGCATCTGGTCCCATCACTTCATGGCAAATAGATGGGGAAACAATGGAAACAGTGAGAGACTTTATTTTTTGGGCTCCAAAATCACTGCAGATGGTGACTAAAGCCATGAAGTTAAAAGATGCTAGTTTCTTGGAATAAAAGCTATGACCAATGCAGACAGCATATTAAAAAGCCAAGACATTACTTTGTCAACAAATGTCCATCTAGTCAAAGTTATGCTTTTTCCAGTAGTCATGTATGGATATGAGAGTTGGACTATAAAGAAAGCTGAGTGCCAAAAAATTGATTTGTTTGAACTGTGGTATTGGAGAATACTCTTGAGAGTTCCTTGGACTGCAAGGAGATCCAGCCAATCTATCCTAAAGGAAATCAGTCCTGAATACTCATTGGAAAGACTGATGCTGAAGCTGAAACTCCAATACTTTTGCCAATTGATGAGAAGAACTGACTCATTTGAAAAGACCCTGAAGCTGGGCAAGATTGAAGGTGGGAGGAGAAGGGGACGACAGAGGCTGAGATGGTTGGATAGCATCACTGACTTGATGGACATGAGTTTGAGTAAACTCCGGGAGTTGGCAATGGACAGGGAGGCCTGGTGTGCTGCAGTCCATGGGGTCGCAAAGAGTCAGACACGACTGAGTGACTGAACTGAACTGAACTGAATCCAGTCTCTGAGTCTACTGATTTCTCCTTCACTTATCTCCACTGTAGATTTGTCATTCAAGTACCATTTTCATTGGGCATTTTCCCCCAAGTTTCCAAAGGCCATTCTAACAATGAATTACTATTGTATTCCAAGATCCTTTCCAGGGTTACAAAAGAGTGCTCTTATGTTAATAAATCTCACTATCTAACCTTATGCTCAACCCCCCAGCATCATCACCGTTAAGATCTGTCCCTTACACACTTTTCTGTCTTCTGCCTGTATATGGAGGCTACACCTTTCAGATCCTTCAAGGGAAGCTCTCCTTTCCAGCAATCTGAATAGGGTATGTTATGGTTTAATCCTTTTGGTGGGGAGATCTATTGGATAGGAAAATAAAGTAAGAACTCACTGTCCCAGAAATCATGAAGGACAGGGAAGCCTGCATGCTGCAGTTCATGGGGTCATGAAGAGCCAGACACCATTGAGTGACTTAACAACAACAAATTCATGTCCATTGAGTTGGTGATGTCATCCAATCATCTTATCCTCTGTTGCATCCTTCTCCTCCTGCCTTCAATCTTTCCCAGCATCTTTTTCAATGAGTAGGATCTTTGCATCAGGTGGCCAAAGTATCAGAGCTTAAGCTTCAGCATCAGTTCTTCCAATGAATAGTCAAGGTTGATTTCCTTTAGAATTAACTGGTTTGATCTCCTTGCTGTCCAAGGGACTCTCAAGAGGCTTCTCCAGCACCATGCTTTGAAAGCATCAATTCTTCCATGCCCAACCTTCTTTATAATCCAACTCTTATAACCATACATGACTACCAGGGAAACTATAGCTTTGACCCTATGAGACTTTATCGGCCAAGTGATGTTTCTGCTTTTTAATATATTGTCTAGATTGGCCATAGTTTTTCTTCCAAGAAGCAAGTATCTTTTAATTTCATGGCTGTAGTCACTATCTGCAGTGATTTTGGATCCCTAGAAAATAAAATCTCTCACTTTTCCCATTTTTTCCCCATCTATTTGCCATGAAGTGATGGAACCAGATACCATCATCTTAATTTTTTTTGTTAATGTTGCATTTTAAGCCAGCTTTTCCACTTTCTATTTCACCTTCTTCTAGCTACCTGGCTTTAAATATCCTCTACACACTTTTAGCACTCACATTTCTGTGTCTAGATTGAACCATTCCTCTAAACTGCAAAGCTATTCTTTTATCTACTTGAAACCTCACATAAGTATCTATTAGGTACCTCAAGTTCTTCCCTGGTGGCTCAGAAGGTGAAGAATCTGCCTGCTATATAGAAAACCTGTGTTTGATCCCTGGGTCAGGAAGATCCCCTAAAAAGATGATGACAACCCACTCTAGTGTTTGCTTGTTTGTTTGTTTGCTTGCTTTAATTAATTTATTAATTTTAGTTGTAGGCTAAATACAATGTTGTGGCATGCATACATTGGCATGCATATGGCATACATTGGCAAGACATATGGCATGTCCCTCCCCATCCCATCCCTCTGAGTTGTCCCGGTGTACCGGCTTTGAGTGCCCTGTTTCATGCATTGAACTTGGACTGGTCATCTATTTCACACATGGTAATGTGCATGTTTCAACGCTATTCTCTCAAACCCTCACATTCTCCCACAGAGTCCAAAAGTCTGTTCTTTATATCTGTGTCTCTTTTGCTGTCTTGTGTATAGGTCATCGTTACCACCTTGCTAAATTCCATATATATGCATTAATATAGTATATTGGTGTTTTCTTTCTGACTTACTTCACTCTGTATAACAGGCTCCAGTTTCATCCACCTCATTAGAACTGATTCAAATGTGTTTTTTTTTTAAATAGCTGAGTAATATTCCATTGTGTATATGTTCCACAATTTTCTTATCCATTCATCTGCCGATGGACATCTAGGTTGCTTCCATGTCCTAGCTATTGTAAACAGTGTTGCGATAAACATTAGGGTACACATGTCTCTTTCAATTCTTGTTTCTTTGGTGTGTATGCCCAACAGTGGGATTGCTGGGTTGTATGGAAGTTCTATTTCCAGTTTTTTAAGGACTCTCCACACTGTTCTCCTTAGTGACTGTACTATGGGATTGTAAACTAGTAATAGCCACTCCAGTATTTCTTCCTGGAGAATTTCATGGACAGAGAAGACTGGAAGGCTACAGTTTCTGTGGTCGCAAAGAGTTGGATGCAACAAACACTTGCACTTGCACTAGGACCTTCAAACATATGACTAAAACAAAGCTATTTTAAGCCATATAATGACTTATTTCAAAAAAGACTAAACCTGCTCAAAACAAAACCTAAATGTCACTCTTTTATATTTCTTTCACTCCCCATATTGAACTCATTTCCAAGCACAGTTGATTTGGGCTCCAGATCAAAACTAAAATCTCCACATCTTCATCTTTTTTCTCTACGACAATCTTAGTCCCAGCTATCACCATCTCTTGGGCTATTTCTATGAACTTCCCATTAGATGATTTTCCTGATCTTTTTCTCTTGTAAATTACTTCACACAAAAGAGTCAAGTTATTTTGGAATTATAGAGTAGGCAATACTTTGTATTTGCTTAAAAGCATCCAATAATATCTTCTTGCAATTAGAATAGAATGTATACTCATACCTTGGAACACACCTTATCAGCTGATGTGTATTATCAGTTGATATATGTATTTTCCATATCATCTTATGTTTAATTTTCCTTATTGGCTTCCCTCCATTCAGAGCCACACTGGCCTGCAGTCAGTGGTTAGTTCACTCAAGGTCACTGCACTGCTGTGACATCTCTTTTGAATGAACTCTCAGTTTTGACCATTACTGGTTCTATCCTATGTATGATTCAATATCTGTTGAACCACCTAATAGAAGAAAGCTATTACATTACCCTTTACCAAATTATGTTTGTGTGCTTTTTTAAAAAAAATTTGTATCGCACTCATTAGCATCTGATTATTTTCCTTTATTCTGTTCCTCTTTCTAATAAAATATGAGTTGAGTTAGCTGGTATCTTACCTAATCTATTTTCTGTTTTGTCTTTATTGCTTTAGAATGTCATGCACATATGTACTCAATATTTGTTACAGGAAAGGATAGAAAGAGGAAGGAAAGGAGGCCTTGCAGGAAGAAGAAAGGAAAGGAAGACCATAGTTTCTTCACTCAACTTTGTCTATTGAAGTTAGTTGCAGTAAAAGGCTAACATAAGTTACATACCATTGCAGACATTGAAATATACTTGATTTCACTGGCTTTTTTTTTTTTTTTCCACCTGGAATTACTTTACAAATTAGCAAATAAGGGCTATCACTGGCAATGAACACATCATTATATTATGCTTGCAAATATTATTACACTGAATGAAGGTGTCTGGTATAGCATAGCATTTAAAATACTTTTCAAGTTAAAGTATCTACATTGAATGTGATTTATTAAGTGTCAATTTTCTGAGATAAAAGATGCTAATTTTTTTTTTCTTTCTACTATTATGCTACCTGGCAAGTAAGTATGTTAGCAAAGATTTGTCTTGAATCTAGATGACTGTATAAACTCAAAATGGCTATCCAAACTTTGGCCACCTGGTGCAAAGAACTGACTTCTTAGAAAGACCATAGTGCTGCAAATGATTGAAGGAAGGAAGATAAGGGGATGACAGAGGATGAGATGGTTGGATGGCATCACCAACTCTACGGACATGAGTTTGAGCAAGCTCCCAGGCTGGAGATGAACAGGGAAGCCTGGCGTGCTGCAGTCGATGGGATCGCAAAGACTCGGACATGACTGAGTGATTGGACTGAACTTAACTGATATAAACTCAAACAACTTTTCCAAAGTTCAGTAAAATTTATTGATAAACTGAGTACATATGTTTGATATTTTCTCTGCCAATTTGATAAAACAAGTTTCTGTTTCTGGATAGTGGAGTGACTATTTCTAGAGTGAAAGTCATATGCATAAGTACTGTAAAGTTTGGACACATGTACACACACAGAATCCCTGGGGTACAACAGTATTTTGAAAGAGAGTTAAACTTTAGAAGAAGGAATTAACCAGGCATTTAATAGAGTTTCAGTAATAGGGAATATTGATTTTAAGGCACAGCATAGCTGAAAAAAAGGACAGAAATTATATGGACCTAACAGAAGCAGAAGACAGGAAGAAGAGGTGGAAAGAATACACAGAAGAACTATACAAAAAAGATCTCATGGACCCAGATAACCACGATGGTGTGATCACTCACTTAGAGTCTGATATCCTGGAATGTGGAGTCAAGTGAGCCTTAGGAAACATAACTACAAACAAAGCTAGTGGAGATGATGGAATTCCAGTTGACCTATTTCAAATCCCAAAAGATGATGATGTGAAACTGCTGCACTTAACATGCCAGCAAATTTGGAAAACTCAGCAGTGGCCACAGGACTGGAAAATGTCAGTTTTCATTCCAATTCCAAAGAAAAGCAATGCCAAAGAATGTTCTAACTATTGCACAATTGCACTCATCTTACACGCTAACAAAGTAATGCTCAAAATTCTCCAAGACAGGCTTCAACAGTACCTGAACTGTGAACTTGAACTTTGTTCAAGCTGGATTTAGAAAAGAGGAAGCAGAAATCAAATTGCTAACTTCTTTTGGATCATCGAAAAAGAGAGAGAGTTCTAGAAAAACATCTCTTTCTGTTTTATTGACTATGCCAAAGCCTTTGACTGTGTGGATCACAACAAACTGTGGAAAATTCTTCAAGAGATGGGAATACCAGACTACCTGGCTTGCCTCTTGAGAAATCTGTATGCAGGTCAAGAAGCAACAGTTAGAACTGGACATGGGAAAACAGACTAGTTCCAAATAGGAAAAGGAGTATATCAAGGCTGAATATTGTCACCCTGCTTATTAACTTATATGCAGAGTACATCAGGTGAAATGCCAGGCTGGATGAAACACAAACTGGAATCAAGATTGCCTGGAGAAATATAACCTCAGATATGCAGATGACCCCACCCTTATGGCAGAAAGTGATGAAGAACTAAAGAGCCTGTTGATGAAAGTGAAAGAGGAGAGTGGAAAAGTTGGCTTAAAACTCAACATTCAGAAAACTAAGATCATGGCATCTGGTCTAATCGCTCTATAGCAAATAGATGGGGAAACAGTGGAAACAGTGAGAGACTATTTTGGGTACTCCAAAATCACTGCATATGGTGACTGAAGCCATGAAATTAAAAGATGCTTGTTCCTTGAAAGAAAAGTTTTGACCAACCTAGACAGCATATTGAAAAGCCGAGACATTACTTTGTCAACAAAGGTCGACCTAGTCAAAACTATGGTTTTCCCAGTAGTCATGTGTGGATGTGTGAGTTGGACTATAAAGAAAGCTGAGTGCTGAAGAATGGATGCTTTTGAAGCGTGGTGTTGAAGAAGACTCTTGAGAGTCTCTTGGGCTGCAAGGTGATCCAACCAGTCTATCCTAATGGATATTCTTGAATATTCATTGGAAGGACTGATCCTGAAGCTGAAACTCCAATACTTTGGCCACCTGATGCAAAGAACTGACTCACTGGAAAAAAACCCTGATGCCTGGCAAGATTGAAGGTGGGAGGAGAAGGGGATGACAGAGGATGAGATCGTTGAATGGCATCACTGACTTGGTGGACATGAGTTTGAGTAAGCTCTCGGAGTTGGTGATGAACAGGGAGGCCTGGCATGCTGCAGTCCATGGGGTTGCAAAGAATTGGACATTACTGAGTAAGTGAACTGGAACTGTACATGTGAAATCCCTTTTTTAAAACCCTGACATCTTGTGTTGGCAAGAGCCAGATGTTGAAACCCAGGGCAATGACAGCCTCCAGAATATGGTGAAAAATACTAGGAAGGAGTTAGAGAAGGGTAACTGAAAAATCTGTATATAAACCCTAGTCAGATAACTATCTGAATCTTGAACCACATATGTAGGAGCAGAATAAAACCATCTTTCAATCGAGGTGGGAGGAATTGGGAGATTGTGATTGATACATATACACTATTGACACAATGATAAAACAGATAACTAACGAGAACATACTATATAGTACAGGGAACTGCACTTATGCCCTGTGGTGACTTCAATGGGAAGAAAGTCAAAAAGGGAGGAAATACATGTATATATATGGCTGATTCATTTTGCTGTATAGTAGAATCTAACACCAACATTGTAAAGAAACCATACTCCAAAAAAATTAATTAAAAGGTGAGATAAAATTACTGAACTAAAATATGAGCAGTTACCATCTGCACATAAGACAGAGATTGCAGTTTGAAATTAGCCAAGGTAATTGTCTTCTAAAATAAAACTGAAAATATCTACACCCATTGAAGGAATGTAACAGAATTTATGTTTACAGAAACAGTATTTACAATGTCCAGGATATCATTCAAAACTATTCAACATATGAAGAGAGAGAAACAAAACAAAACAAAAAAAATGTGGCCCAATTCAGATAAAAAGACAATCAACAAAAGCCAAACCTTAGATAATACATGTATTGGAAATATCAAACCAGGACTTTATAGGAACTATTAATATCATAATTATGCTCACTGAAGTATAAAAAAAGATGCTTGTAACGAATGAAAAAGTAGAAAACCACAAGAGAGAAATTAAAAAATAAATATTAGGGAAGGAAAAATTTAGAACTTCAAAATATAATGTATGATATAAAAGTTACTGATGATGTGGGCTTGTGAAATTAATATGACACATTAAAGAAGAGAAAGCTGGAAGATGGATTAGTAGAAATTATATAATATAAGGATATGATAAAAAACAGAGCAAAATTTTAGAGTCCAAGGCAATGTAAAAAATATTAAAATCTGTACACATGTGTCTCTGAAAGAAGAAGAAATAAAAAAGGAAGAAAAATAGTCACATAAATAATTGCCAAAAACTTCTAAACTTAGGGGGAAAGCAGAAATGTACAGATACTTGAAAGCTGGATAAACCCAAGAATAATAAATATGAAGAAAATCATACTTAGGCTCATCACAGTAAAACTGATAGGAATTAAAAAGAAAAGAAAATCTTAAAAGCATCTATAGACAATTAATTACATATTACATATAATTAAACACCAATTCACATGACTGAAGATTTCATCAGGGATAATGCATACCAGAACAGAATGCGACAGAGTCTAGATAGTGTTAAAAGAAAAAAGAAATAATAATAACAATTAGTAAACAAACAAAAAAAATTGCCAATCCAGAATTTTATGTCTAGGGGAAATATCATTCAAGAACAAAGGTGAAATAAGATGATTTCAGATAAAGCAAAACTCAGAGGATTCATTTCGAGTACACCTGCTCTACAAGTGTTACAATGTTGCTTTAAGAAGTCCATTAAAGTGGTGCAGTATTAACAAGTCAGAATATAAAAAGTTAAAAATGCATATTGTAATATCTAAAGAAGCCATTAAAAGTACATCAAAGAGTTATATCTTTAAAAGTCACAGCCAAATTAAAATACAGTTCTGAAAAAAAATCTATTTCAAGAGAAGGCAGGAAATGAGTTGCATGTGAATAAAAGCAAGAAAAAAGAAAACTAATAATAAAACTATAGACCCAATTCAACCATACCAGTAATTGCATGGCATATGCCATGCAACAGTAAATCCAAGAAGGTTTAAATGGTTATATTAATATAAGACAAAGTGGACTTTGAAGCAAATAATACTATTAGAGATAAAGAGGAACATTTCATAATGATAAAGTTCAGCTAATCAGAAAGATGTAGCAGTTATATATGTGTGTTCTCTAAATAGCAGTACTTCAAAATACATGAAGCAAAAATGCACAACATTAAAAGAAAGCAGACAATTCAGCAATAATAGTAAATATTTAACTCATTTATTTAAGTAATTAATAGAAAAGTCAGACAAAAATTATCAGTAATGCAAATATGATCTGAATAATATGAAACATCCTGACCTAATTGATATCTATGGAATAGTACATCCATCAAGTCCTGAATATGCATTCTTTTAAAATGTACATAAAGCATTTATTGAGACTAGTGATACATTCATAAACTGGCCTATTACATGTTCCTTTAATAAAATATAAGACATAAAATATTGGGAAGGAGGAAGATTAGCAAAATAAAGAATTAGACAAATAAGTTAAAACATAAATGGGAAACAAAGTAAAAAGGCTTGGGAGTGAAAAGTGAATGAAAAGAAAGCTGAATATGGTTAAAAAATATTTAATCTATGTCAGTCTTTGGGCTATTTTTCCACATTGGAAGAAGACTGATACATTAAGTACATCAAATAAACAAAATAGCTAGTCAGTACAATGGATATGTTTTTCTTATGGTCATAGAATTGTTGAGAACTCATTTTATTTTTTTATATGGCATATAACCCATTTAGGGGTTGTATTTTAATCATCTAAACTGTTCAATACTTTTTCTTTGTGTTTTTTCTCTACAGTCAGCAATGTGGGTCTCAAGAGTTATTTGGGATTTATTGGCTAGGTAGACATATCTTCCAGCATTTTTCAAAGAGTAAGACATAAAGAATGACTGCATGGTTCAGAATATACTGACATTACTTGTGTACATCTGCTATTTTTTCTCACTAAGTTTTTCCTTCTGTCTAGAAGTTCTTCCCTTCTTGTGTGGAGATCATAATAGAGGAGCAAACATAAAATACGTCATCCAGGAGGACAACTTAAAAAATGTTTTTTAATGAGAAGGTAATCAGAAAGTGATTGTGAAGTCTGTACATAATCTTAATTAGAGTGTTTGTAACCATAACATCACAGCATGACTGATGAGGAGGGCTTTAATCCCAATAGCAACAAGCTGTTCTAAAGATTTCAGAATTCTGCTGTTAAGCAAGGCATTTATAGGTGCTCTGGGAAAGTGCAGGTGTAGCTGTGCCCCATTTATTTCATCAGCTCCATAGATAATAGTCAACTACTTATGCCTGATCCAGACACATTACATGTGTTTATCATACTAGATGAATGGATGTTCCAATTTGATAAATAAAGGTATCAGCCAGTTATGAGACTACTTTTTTCAACAGGAGATAGATGATCACTATAAATGAAATGACAATTAATAAATACATATAATGAGAGGGTTTTCTTTTTTTTTTTAGTTTCTTCTTATAAAGGCTTTAATGAGCACTTACCCAAGGAAACATTCCAGAGAAACCCCTGTGATTTGTTACTTAATATATATGTATGTGATTATCCATGGACTGGACAAGTAGAGGAATATATACATTTATTTTGATTGCATACTTTCCCAACAGAAATTTTTAAGCAACTTCCCAAGAGACCTTGTTGTTATAGCCTGGTGTCTATAATAGACTCAGTGCAAGCCTCATACTTGTGTGTGTTGGCATGTATGTATGCCACAGTGTATTGGTTATTATTTGCTGCCTTAAAAATTATCCCCAAGCTAAATGACTTAAACAACAATCATTTCATTTTAACTTCCGTGGGTCAACAAATTGGTTGGGCTCAGCTGGGTTTTTCTTTTGTTGGTATTTCCTGGGGTCACTTTTGTGACTGCAGTATGCTGGCAACTCCATTACAGGGTTGCAGGCCTAAGAAAACTCATTTCTGCAAAGCCGTTACATTCTTTGGCATTGAAGATAAGTGTTCAGAGTTTGGAATAGAGGAAATACATTAAGGACCAAATT
Organism: Cervus canadensis; assembly: GCF_019320065.1. NCBI lineage: Eukaryota > Metazoa > Chordata > Mammalia > Artiodactyla > Cervidae > Cervus > Cervus canadensis. The sequence continues at coordinate 32,494,985 of NC_057408.1, forward strand.
AGGAAAATATTCACTGAGAATTAGAAGTGTTTTGAGGGTCACCAAGAACAATTTCAGACTTGATAATTCTCTAAGGACTCACATAATTAAAAAAAAAAACTGTTATATTCATTATTATGGTCTATGACAATGAAAGGGCACAGGTGAAAATCAGCAAAGGGAAGGTAGGTGGGCAAAGTCCAGCAGCAACCAGGATAAAGCCTCTAGTGTCCCCTGCCAGTGGAAATGCACTTAATTCTCCCAGGAAAAATGTGATAACACATGTGAAATGTTGCCCACCAGGGAAGCTAACCACATGCTTGGATGTCCAGGGATTTCACTGGGGTTTAGTCCTATGGGCATACATCTCCCAGGTGTCTGTTCCAGAATTCAATCTCCAATCCAGAGGAACAGTGAGTATTTACCAGATAGCACATTGTCAGAATTAATTTACATGGTTAAAGTGTTCTTATTAGTCAGAATATTTCACAGGCTCAGAGATTATTTTCTAGGAGCTGACCAAGGGACAGTTATGAAGGCGGTCTTTTCTTTTCTAAGTCTAGGATTTAGAGCAATGTAAGCCTAGGTTAACCCTTTCCAGCTAAAGTAGCTTGGAAAGAAAAGGTCACAAATCAAAGTGCAATTTTAATCTAAGATATTTATTTCAGCATCCAGGTTACTACTTATTCCACTATCAAGTGTATATTCAACTGCCTTGTCCATTTCCTAATAAAGAAAAAGTTTATCATTATTGCAGAGATAATTTATGGGAGTAGAGAGCTGCGCATTTGGAGTGAGGAGCAAAGTTGGGAAACCAGTTGATGCTTTTCTTATTTGTATGTGATAAATCTTTTTTTAGAAAATTTGAGCTGCTATATCACTGATATCCTAGCTACTTTATCCATCTAATCTTTTTTTTTCCTCAATATTTAGTGCTTTTTGGAGAATAGAACATTTGTGTTTAGAGAGTTGACATGTTGTTAAGTGATGAAAATCGAAGGTGTGAGGTACATCAAACAAGCTCATTTGCTTTCAATATGCCACTCTTAGCTAAATTCTAAGTTCATCTTTATTTTCTGGTCTTTAAAAAATATACCACAAATGCTCTTTGATAAAGAATAGATACTCTATTCAGTAAATGGATTAAGAAGGTCTTAGAGCCATTAGGGAATGTATACATTTAACTTCAAACATAAGAAATGGATTCTTAATTAATTACCAAGACTTTAAGAAGAAAATAAAACAAATATAGCCATTTTAATGGTGTTATTTAGGTTAAGGAACTCAGTAAATTATAATCATTAAGGAAAAGGAATGAAAATATGTTAAGCATATGATATGCCTTTTATTAATATTTGATAACTGAAAGAGAAATGGCAATGTAAGTTGTCAGTATTTTAAAGAAAGTCATACATTTCCCAGTATGAGATAATAACCACACCTGTTAGTTGAGAAAATTAGAATGGTATAAGATGTCATTTATTAAATTTATTTTCACTGCAATAGTCACATTTATATATATTTAAAGGATATATATGTTGATAATATATTCATTATTTAGTAAATATACATTTCAATTTGCACATGGAGCTACATGAACATGGAGCTTGAATTTCCACAGCTTCCCTGGAGTCCAAAAACCAAAGTATATTACCATTGTCTTTGATTAGTCTATCTAAAATAATAATTTCATCAGTTTTTTTTAATAAATCTCAGTAGATCACTATTCCCTACTGCATTGTATCTTTAATTGAATTAAGTTCTTTACTGCCCCTTAAATATGTGAGATCTAATACTGACTTCATGACTTATATCATATTTTAGTTCCATCTGGTATTTACTCTCTTCTATAAATTCAAATACCAGCCAGTAGTCAAAATATAAGATAAGAGCTATCACCTTCAGGATATCTTATAGACTGTTCCAGTTTTCATTGACATTTCTTTCATGTGAATTCACATAAAGGTTATTCTTTACCATGTAATTTAGCAATTCTTATTCTTAACTCTTAAACATTTGCCATTGTTTTTCATATTAGTCTTCTCTAAAAATCTAGAGCATAAGTTTTATAGTTTTTCTAACTTCTATTTGTTATGTTTTCTCTCTGTTAATAGCAAGTTATTCGCTATGTAGAGCATTATTGCTTATTATTTACCATCTATGAGGACATTCTTAATGGCTATTTTTTATAAAAGTATTGAGTCTTCTGACTTCTTGCACATGCCCTTTGGTCTAGAACCTCCTTACTTTAGGGTCTATTCCTCCTGGAGGGTTTGTGCCTGTTTTGCCTTTTCCAATGGTAATCTCTGTCATTGATTTCCCATTGTGTGTCTCCTGTGTGGGTTTCACGGGTGGAGCTGGTGGTAAAGAATACACCAGCCAAGGGAGAGACATAAGAGACATGGGTTCTATCAGATCAGTAGGTTGGAAAGATCCCCTGGAGAAGGGCATGGCAACCCACTTCAGTATTCTTGCCTGAAATACCCCATGGAGAGAGGAGACTTGTGGGCTACAGTCCACAGAGTCTCAAAAGAGTCGGACATGACTGAAGCGACTTAGCACGCATGCACGCATCTCATCTGTATGATCCATTTGAAGTTAGATTTGATTGCATTAGATAGTTCTGCATTTTTTTTTTCCATTTCACTAATGAAGGTAGGTAGAACACGGACCAAAGACTGTGTTTTATGCTTTGCAAGATCACCTGTAGCAGCTAGCACAGTTAGGTAAGGGAATAGTGGACTAAGATACCAGTCAATGATGGACAGACCCACTAAAGCACGGTGGTGAGGATTACATTTCATGGTACTTCAGGTGAAATTTCACCTTTTTTGTTAATAATAAAAGCTAACATCATCTTTTGTAATCTATTTAATGAGGTTACACCAAAGAAACTATCTAATTTCTTGGTGGGTACATATTCCTCATATAAATGAGGAAAATAAGCAGTGAAATGTGTAATTGTTTCAGAGACTCTTTCTTAGTCAATATTTTCTCAGGAATACTAGCATAAGGGGTAAAGAGAAAATCATTCTTTTAGATAGCAATTTGTGTTTTCTTATTGATAACATAAGAGCCCTTTAGACCTCAAAGTTGGTCTGAAGTCTGGCAGATGAAGGCTTCCCCAGCCAGGAGTCTGTCTGGGGCACATCTAGGATGCAGAATCTGTGGTGAAGAGGCGTTGTGCTTGCTAGCACTGTCACGGTTCCTGGATTTGTCTGTGTCTTTTTCACACAGCGAGATGGTTTGTCAGGGCGTTGTGACTGTGTGTCAGGCGGCGCCTCATTACTGGTCTGCACGGAGACGAGAAGGAAGTGAGAGAGGCTGGCAAGGCTTGCATTAATTGCATAGCTATCTGTTGTTCTTGCAGCCGTCCAAGCATGTAATAACTTAAGTAGAGTTTCAGTGAGTTAGAAACTTCAGCCTCTTGTAACGTTTTGGCAAGCTGATTCCCTGTTATAGCACAGTCAGTACTTTTGTGTAAAGCCTTGACAGCAAGCAACAATGGCCACAGACCTTTGTTTTCTCCGGCCACTCAGTGCCAAGGGGGTATTATCCGTGTGCACACAAAAGACAGGAGGTCCCTGATTGTACCTCTGGAGTCAGAGTTAGCCCGTCTAATCATTTAAATCTCAGGTACTAGTTGAGTCTTTTTCCAACCAGAAATTTGATCCAACAAGAAATGTGGTACAGTAAGTATGGGAAAAATGCTCAAATATTTTTATAAAGTATGTTAACAAAAATCCACATTAAAAAAAAATCCACATAATTTTTCAAGCTTCTTTCACAGAAGATTTATGGTAGGTACTCAAAAATCATTGGTTGATGGAAATTTGACTCAGTGGCAGGGAATGGTAATCTTTTCCACTCAGAACAATGTTAGGACTCACGTGGTTTAACAACAGTAACAGTAAAAGATGTCTCTCTCAGAAAGAAATCAAGTAGTATATTGCTGAATGTATAAACAAGTTTCTTTTAAAAGTTTGAGAATTGACATTTACCCTCTTCCATTGTAGTATATCTTAATTTACTATTGGGAGATAGAACCAAGAGAATTATACTTAGAGAGAGCAAAGGTCAATTTTGAAAGTGAAAACTTTTAAATGAGAGGTCTAAGAAAGTAAGGCCCAAATAATATAATTATATATGGACTAATAATTCTATCTGGACAAGATGATAACAATGCATAAGTTTTTTTTTTATAGTCTTATTATATCAAATAACCTCAAAGTGATCATCAAATGAGAGTTAACAGTGATTAATTGACCCATCTGGCTATCTCCTTTTGTTGCTTCAAAAATGGAGCAACATTTTCTCCATTAGAGAAATTTTAAATTGCATTTATTACACTAATGAAGCATTCCTTGTGCTTTAATTAAGTGCACAAATGTTGGAGCATAGCATACCAATCTCCCCAGATTGGGAAATTGTCACCTCCAAGCTGAAAGGATAAATTTGAGATACTTACCAGCGCTTTGAGGAGGAAAGGAGTCAAGTTCTAAAGGGAGAAAAGGAAATAGCTTTGGGAAACCTAGTACTCCAGGCTCACATAAGTAATGAAAAATTTCAAATGTATACATCAATCAAGACATATTTATTAAGGCTATATTATGTGCAAAACAGTGTTGAAGAAAGCAAGTGTGACAGATAAGCAGAGTCCACACTGCAGCCCAACTTTTAGGGGAGGAAATGCTAATTTCATTATTGTATTTCTGTCCCCAAACACATTCCCAAAATATATGAGGCAGCTTATAAGTTAATGTGATCAAATAAAACAAATGAAGAAATGAAGACCTCTCTGGGCAGAATGAGCTAATTTAAAAATATTTAAACCCTCTAGAGCCAGAAGGGAGAATATATGAAAAGTGTGGAATAGTTGGAATCAACATTTTTAAGTCTGGATGTTTTATGAGTGTTTAATTGAATTATCCTCTTATGGCTATGCTGGGGCACATTTATCAAGATTTCTGCAATTACTGGCTATTGTGAGCCTAGCCAGTTGTAATGTGCAAAAAATGTCTTTGATCCTGAACTTTGCAGGAAATGAGAGAACTGGAGCACCCTGTCCAACCGAGATGTAGTCAGAGTCACAGTCACAGTCCTTGCTTTAACGTAAGAAAGCTTTGCTGCAGTAACCATCCTAAGCTCTCTATTCTCTTAATTAATTCATGGAGCAGCAGCATAAGAATGGCCTGGTAACTTGTTAGAAATGCAATATCCAAGGCTCTAAACAAGACCTGCTTCATTCATATCTATATTTTTATCAAGATTCCCAGGTGATTTGCACACTAGTGATTACATTCCACAACCATCACTTATTTTTTTGCTATAGGAAGTAGAAGCCTTGTCTGATTTGAGAAGTTAGGAAAAAAATCTGAAAGTGCTTGGCTCAACTCTAGACTGTGTTTTTGGTTCCCCTCCTTGTTCCAAGAACATTTTCTAATCTGCATTTCACCATGATGTCAATGTTTTGAGGCAGGCTCCTGCTAAGATCTGTCATTAATCAACTCTGTCTTCCTGGGTGGGGTAATTAAAGTACTAAGATAACTTATTAAGAAACCAATGTGGCCACACATCTAATCCAAGTGTTCCAATCAGTTTTGTGAAATGAAGTTGATAATCTTATTCTTTGTCTGTTAGAGAACAATCATAGCTTCTAGCACAAAGCATTCTAATATACAGACTCTTTTACTTATTTATTTTTTCTCTGAAATATAACTCAGACCCTGCTCTACAACTCTGTTCTGACTGCATTGATTCATAGACGTTCAGGTCATGGGCATTTCAACAATTTCCCACTTACAGTCTCCTTCCTCTAATATCAGTAATATCAAATTTTTATTTGAACTTATTTGGCATTTTGATTTTAACTATTTTTTATTTTGCACACAGGAGAATTTTCCATTTTAAGGTGAATTTCAAAACCTTAAAGTGTTCCAGCTTACTTTCTCATTTCTTATCATAATGCCAAATGTGCATTATCCTTTAGATAGATAGGACTTTCCATGTTTCCCCAATACACTAAGAATAACATTCAAATCCTGCACCTTGTTCTAATGACTTGCACCTCATTCTTTACTAAGATTTATTCCAAAAGTCACATCTAACTCTCAGTTTGCCTGTGTGTTTTTTAAAGCATGTTTAGATTAAGTACAATGCTATACACAAAACATTTAGCATAGTGTTTACCCTTAATGGGGCTTCCCTGGTGGCTCAGAGAGTAAAGAATCTGCCTGTAATGTGGGCGATCCAGGTTTGATCCCTGGGGTGGGAAGATCCCCTGGAGAAGGGAATGGCTATCCATTCCAGTTTTCTTGCCTAGAGTCAATGTACAGAGGAGCTCCATTGACAGAGGAGCTCGGCAGGCTACAATCCACAGAGTCGCAAAGAGTCGGACACAACTGAGCAACTAATACTTTCACTTTCATTTTACTCTTAATATTTGATAAAGTTCGATTCTATTGACTTCTCACCTAGATGCTTATTTTTGGTCCTAGGATGTGAGACTTGTGATGATAAACTATATATTTGCTTTTGATTGAAGTATTGTCAGTATGTTCATAATATTTATTTTATACATAGTAATATGTATCTCTTAAACCAATATTTCTAACTTGTCTCTCCCTTTTCCTCCTCTCCACTGGTGACCATTAATTTTTCCCTATAACTGTGAGTCTATTTCTATTTTGATGTAATCATTTCCTTGTTTTATTTTCTAGATTCAACATATAGGTTATAACATAGAGTATTTGATGATGTTACATGTTCTTTACTTTTTTATAAGGGTTTTGTGTATAAATGAAAGAAAGGATGCATAGTGAATAAATGAGTGCATGAATGAATGAATTCAATAGGCTTAGTGTATTTCTTTTTTCTCTTAAATTGACAGAATGCACCGGATATAAACAACCATCACTCCCGCATTTCACAGGTTTGTCATCTGTGCAATGATCAGGCCACAGACAACTGCAGGCTTCAAGTCAGCTTCTTCCCACAATTAGCAGCAGTGTGGGGAGTTCACAACTCAGTGGTTCTCCTTCATTGAGCAGATGCTTCAAATGAGAGGATAGTTAAAACTAGCTGGTTATAATTTATATTTTATTAGTCTAAATAAAAACATATGCATTATCAAAAGTAAAATTAAATGATCATCAACCCAATTAGCTACTTTGTTGTTATCATTGAGTTTATTGTTTCAATTGCATCACTGCAAATTAGCAAAAATCTTAATTTGTATAGAAATCTTATATTCATTTTGACCATAATGTACCCATATCTTCAGATTGATGTCATTTAAATGAAAACAATGACACAAAAGGGTTAGATTTTGCTTCAGATTTAGAAACCATAGAGATTAGGACTACAGTCCTTAATATTTGCAGGGTGATAGCGGCTGTGCTTTGCTGGAGCAGCTGTGAAGAGATACCCCACGTCTGAGGTAAGAGAAACCCAAGTAAGACGGTAGGTGTTGCGAGAGGGCATCAGAGGGCAGACGCACTGAAACCATAATCACAGAAAACTAGCCAATCTGATCACAGGACCACAGTCTTGTCTAACTCAGTGAAACTAAGCCGTGCCATGTGGGGCCACCCAAGATGGATGGGTCATGGTGGAGAGGTCTGACAGAATGCGGTCCACTGGAGAAGGGAATGGCAAACCACTTCAGTATTCTTGACTTGAGAACCCCATGAACAGTATGAAAAGGCAAAATCATAGGATACTGAAAGAGGAACTCCCCAGGTCGGTAGGTGCCCAATATGCTACTGGAGATCAGTGGAGAAATAACTCCAGAAAGAATGAAGGGATGGAGCCAAAGCAAAAACAATACCTAGTTGTGTGTATGACTGGTGATAGAAGCAAGGTCCGATGCTGTAAAGAGCAATATCGCATAAGAACCTGGAATGTTAAGTCCACGAATTAAGGTAAATTGGAAGTGGTCAAACAGGAGATGGCAAGAGTGAATGTCGACATTCTAGGAATCAGTGAACTAAAATGGACTGGAATGGGTGAATTTAACTCAGATGATCATTATATCTACTACTGTGGGCAGGAATCCCTTAGAAGAAATGGAGTAGCCATCATGGTCAACAAAAGAGTCCGAAATGCAGTACTTGGATACAATCTCAAAAATGACAGAATGATCTCTGTTCATTTCCAAGGCAAACCATTCAATATCACGGTAATCCAAGCCTATGCACCAACCAGTAATGCTGAAGAAGCTGAAGTTGAATGGTTCTATGAAGACCTACAAGACCTTTTAGAACTAACACCCAAAAAAGATGCCCTTTTCATTAAAGGGGACTGGAATGCAAAAGTAGGAAGTCAAGAAACACCTTGAGTAACAGGCAAACCTGGCCTTGGAATAAAATATGAAGCAGGGAAAAGGCTAATAGAGTTTTGCCAAGAGAATGCACTGGTCATAGCAAACACCCTCTTCCAACAACACAAGAGACGACTCTACACATGGACATCACCAGAAGGTCAACACCGAAATCAGATTGATTATATTCTTTGCAGCCAAAGATGGAGAAGCTCTATACAGTCAGCAAAAACAAGACTGGGAGCTGACTGTGGCTCAGATCATGAAATTCTTATTGCCAAATTCAGACTTAAACTGAAGAAAGTTTAGTGGAAAACCACCAGACCATACAGGTATGACCTAAATCAAATCCCTTATGACTATACAGAGGAAGTGACAAATAGATTTAAGGGACTAGATCTGATAGAGAGCCTGATGAACTATGGATGGAGGTTCATGACATTGTACAGGAGACAGGGATCAAGACCATCCCCACGGAAAAGAAATGCAAAAAGGCAAAATGGTTGTCTGAGGAGGCCTTAAAAATAGCTGTGAAAAGAAGAGAAGCAATAAGCAAAGGGGAAAAGGAAAGATATTCCCATCTGAATGCAGAGTTCCAAAGAAGAGCCAGGAGAGATAAGAAAGCCTTCCTCATGATCAATGCAAAGAAATAGAGGAAAACAACAGAATGGGAAAGAGTAGAGATCTCTTCAAAAAAATTAGAGATACCAAGGGAGCATTTCAGGCAAAGATGGGTTCGATAAAGGATAGAAATGGCAAGGACCTAACAGAAGCAGAAGATATTAAGAAGAGGTGGAAAGAATACACAGAAGAACTATACAAGAAAGATCTTCACGACCCAGATAATCACAATGGTGTGATCACTCACCTACAGCCAGACATCCTGGAATGTGAAGTCAAGTGGGCCTTAGGAAGCATCACTCTGAACAAAGCTAGTGGATGTGATAGAATTCCAGTTGAGTTATTTCAAATCCTGAAAGATAATGATATGAAAGTGCTGCACTCAATATGCCAGCAAATTTGGAAAACTCAGCAGTGGCCACAGGACTGGAAAAGGTCCGTTTTTATTCCAATCCCTAAGAAAGGCAATCCCAAAGAATGCTCAAACTACTGCACAATTGCACTCATCTCACATGCTAGTAAAGTAATGATCAAAATTCTCTAAGACAGACTTCAGCAATACATGAACCGTGAACTTCTAGATGTTCAGCTGGTTTTAGAAAAGGCAGTGGAACCAGAGATCAAATTGCCAATATCCACAGGATCATCAAAAAAGCAAGAGAGTTCCAGAAAAACATCAATTTCTGCTTTATTGACTACACCAAATCCTTCAACTGTGTGGATCACAATAAACTGTGGAAAATTCTGAAATAGATGGGAACACCAGATCACCTGACCTGCCTCTTGAGAAACCTGTATGCAGGTCAGGAAGCAACAGTTAGAACTGGACATGGAACAACAGACTGGTTCCAAATAGGAAAAGGAGTACATCAAGGCTGTATATTGTCACCCTGCTTATTTAACTTACATGCAGAGTACATCATAAGAAACGCTGGGCTGGAAGAAGCACAAGCTGGAATCAAGATTTCCGGGAGAAATATCAATAACCTCAGATATGCAGATGACACCCCCTTATGCAGGAAGTGAAGAGGAACTAAAAAGCCTCTGATGAAAGTGAAAGAGGAGAGTGAAAATGTTGGCTTAAAAGCTTAACATTCAGAAAACTAAGATTGTAGCATCTGGTCCCATCACCTCATGGGAAATAGATGGGGAGACAGTGGAAACAGTGGCTGACTTTATTTTTTGGGCTCCAAAATCACTGCAGATGGTGATGCAGCCATGAAATTAAAAGACACTTACTCCTTGGAAGGAAAGTTATGACCAACCTAGATAGCATATTAAAAAGCAGAGACATTACTTTGCCAACAAAGGTCCGCTGGTCAAGGCTATGGTTTTTCCGTGGTCATATGGTGGATGTGAGAGGACTGAAGAAAAATCTGACGCCGAAAAATTGATGCTTTTGAACTGGTGTGTTGGAGAGACTCTTGAGATTGGACTGCAAGGAGATCCAACCAGTCCATCCTAAAGGAGATAAGTCCTGGTGTTGGGAAGGATGATGCTGAAGCTGAAACTCTAGTACTTTGGCCACCTCATGCGAAGAGTTGACTTGTTGGAAAAGAACCTGATGCTGGGAGGGATTGGGGGCAGGAGAAGGGGATGACAGAGGATGAGATGGTTGGATGGCATCACCGACTCGATGGGCATGAGTTTGAGTAAACTCCGGGAGTTGGTGATGGACAGGGAGGCCTGGCGTGCTGCCAGGGGTAGCAAAGTGTTAGGCACGACTGAGCGACTGAACTGAACGAAGTTGAAAGTCCAAAGAACAGCTTGTTCAATCTGTTCTGCAGGTTTGACATGACTTCACATTAAGACTTTCCCCATACATATGAATGTATGCACTGAGGCAACTAAGGATAATTTATGTGATATTATTTATTGAAAACAAGATATATATATATATTGGTATGGTATAATTAGAGAAAGATCAGGTAATTTTCTGGAATAAATAATTATGAGTGAGTTAAGCAACTGGGGTTTTGACTCGGAATTTTTGTTTAACCCTTGAGCAATGATCTAATTAATGGAGAAAGTATTTTACTTATCTCTTTTCATTTTTCCCAAACATGGTATTTTTCTTTTATTTGCTTCTGTATTTAATTTCTAAAGCACAGATTAAGCTCCACCTCCTTTTAGACCTTCCTAATTATCTATCCCTCATTAAATTTATCCTCCAATTTTAATGTACATAGAATCTGAAAAACACAAATAGCTTTTATGTGCACTTAACAAGTATTTACTGATCAGTCATTATAAGCAAGGTGTTTTAGAGGAACTATAGAAACCAATAGTCTGTGCTCTGAAACAGTATTTTCTAAATTGATTTATGTGCTACATTGGTCTTCTAACTTCCTTTAAAGAAGCATATCTCTTTTATTACCACAACACCTAACAGAGATGAGTCCAGTTGGAAACCTGATTGATTAATTCTGCCTTCCCTGTCTATAGCTTTTTAAATACTGGTGGTACTTCCGTGCTTCTCACCATGAAGGCCAATTAAATGTCAGTGATAAATTATACCTCTTCTTGATTTTTTTTTTTCCAGGAATAACCTCCCACTTAATCTCTTGACCTTTGTTCTCTACTCTGGGTTCTACTGTCCCCATGCCTTGACTTCATACTGAGCTTTAGACACCTGCCTCTTTTCTCTCTCAGTTTGATTAAAAAAAAAAAAAAAAGCATTCTTCTGTTTCTTCCTTTACTAACTGCATTTTATCCATTGTGGTCTTTATGTTCCCCTTGTCTTCTTACGGGCTCATTTAAGAATGTTTCCCTTTGTGAAGCCTAATCTATGGAATTAGGTTAACTCCATTTGCTTGGTTAACCCTCACTGGTAATACTCTATTAACTTCTCCTGTTCACAACTAGAACAGAGAGATCCAGATAGATTGACAGAGGAAAATAAAGAAATGGAAGTATTTGTGAAATTCATATTTTTATTAAGTCTGAACTTTTTAGGAAGGAAAATGTCATCAGCAACAACCACAATAATATATATTGAAAATTCTACATGGAAGTCTAATTAGAGCGTGTAATTGTGTGAAGGACTTAATAGTCAATGTTGAAAATGTAGACTGGAGCCAAATGACAAAAGTTTGGTTAGTCTCTGTGTACAGTCTAAAAAGATGCTAAATTCTTTGTTCATTGAAGGCTATTTCCATTCCTGTAAGTTCACCTATTACCTTAAACTTTCAAGCTGGCTATATGGACCTTGAAGGAGAAATTAAAAAGTTTTGAATTATTTGGGACATGATTTGCTACTTTTTTTTTCTTTTTTATCCTGTAGGAGAGTGAAGATGATTATTGCTCTGATCCATTGTTTCAAACTCCTTCCTTGTTTTTAGAACAGTAGTTAATAGCTACAATGCAATCAATATTGCTTTACTCTATATAACATCCCCCCACACAGGCAATATTGCAAACTCCTTTTTTCTTTTAAATAATACAGTAACCAAGTTAAATAATAAAAAATAGCCCAGAAAGAGGAAAAAAAAGAATGTTGTGTACAAAAAAGGAAAAATCAGCCCTTCTATATTGTTTGAAAGGAAGTTAGGGGTTTATGAGGTAGAGGTCCAGGAAGATCATACATCATGGGAATAACTACTGTGTTTTCAAGCTTTCTAGAATCATCCTAATTTTATGAAGGCAATTTTGAAATGTCACTGTGAAGTGATGAGCTTTCAGGGAAAATAAAAATTTGCCAATAAAGCAATATTGTTATTATGCCATGGTAAAAAGAAGTTGGCTTCAATTTTAACTCTGAAATTTGAGTGTAGAATGTACTTTTGTGAAAGATATCAATGATTTTCAAATGACTTATATAATGTAGAAGGTTCTTGTATGAAAAAAAATGCATTTAGGAACAAATATGGGATCTAATAAATATACTAAATACATGGAACAGAGAATCATTGTTAATATTGTTCCAAACAATGCATAATTGTAGAAAATCATGGTTAGAATTCTTACCTGCTCAGGCTGTTCTGTAAGCCTGTTATACTTGCCACGTCCAATTTCTGTAGTGCCAGTTCTATACATTCTTTGAGATTTGGTTCAATTGAAGCATCCTCTGAGATGAAGCTCCCCAAAACTGGTAATTGACCTCTCACCCCTAGTGTCTTATCCCCATGTTTGATGACTCTCCATCTATCGAAAAATGAACCAGAGATAGTACAGAGTTCAAATCCAATAAGTGATGGGATATGAAACTCCGAGATTGGAAGCAGAAATTTTGATCATATTATCATGCATTTTAAAAGGCAATATAATATTCAAAATGTATTTCCTGGTCATTGAACAGATCCAAAGAGGGTGCATTTCCTTCCACCCGTGTTATGGTTGACTAGGCAGAAAGCTATTGTAAAAAGAGCTAAGCCAATCAAAAGTATTTCATGTCATCTGTGAAATACTTTGGATATAAGTAGAATGCATGGTTTTCTATCATCTTCACCCAAGACAAACTGTCTGGTGATCAACTGTCTTGATCACCTTTATATTGTGTTTTCCATTCAGGTTAGACTCTAGAAGAGAAAAAGAAAAAAAAAATGTTTAGCATTTACCATCCCCCGGCTGCCAATGCAAGACCTGATATATAACGCTCAGTTTAAGGTAAGCATATTTAGTCATTAAACTTTGATCCTTAAGTTCAGAGAGTCCTATAGAAGAGGTGGAATCTATTCTCAGAGACATGTGCTTATTTCTGATATAGATGAAGAAATGAACAAGTTCATTTTGTCCTTCACATCAGTGCTTACATTTGTTTTCATTTTAAAAAGTGGGTCAAAATATCCCCACTCAATTTAGCTCTTGGAAATTAAATTTTTCCACCTTTAACTTGTATTTCCAGGACCAAGAAAGAGTATCACGTAATAGGCATGCACTGCAATTAAGTAAATGAATGAATGAATGAAGTACATTCTGATCTTAACTGACTATATTATCTTCTTCAAGAATTGCTGGGAGTAGGAAAAATCACACAAAACATCTCACTTACTTCTCCCTGTTGGCCCCATTGTTCCCATTCTGCCCTCTTTGGATGCACATAGGAAGAAGGCCAGCATCAGGAATGTTTCATACAGAATGTGCAAGATAGATCTAGTCCTAGGTCATCAGTGGGTTATACACATGTGGGAACAACAAGGCAGTTGGTCCCTAAAGGCTACTTTAAAATGTGACAGACTCTAGGAGCTGCAAGCACTCAGAAGAAGGGGATCTCAGGCAGACTGTAAATTAGGTGAAGCTTTAAATTTCACTAAAGGAGGAATCAATGGTAGTGTTATTTCTTTTTAAATCTATGGCCTTGTATGCTAGTCAAACCATTCCTATTTTTTTTTATCCATGAAAACATTAAGGTAAAATTTGCTTCTATGTGAGGATCATTGAGTTAGTTTTTGCTAAAACACTTTGAAAATCATAGCACTAGCAGGCCTGTAAATGATTATTACTCATTTAGGAAGCTTCAAGAATGGTCAGTGGATCTAAATATACATAAAGAAGGTAGACATATGGGGTTTCCCTGGTGGTTTAGTGGTAAAGAATCTGCCTGCAATGCAGAAACCACAGGACACATGGGTTCGATCCCTGGGTGGGGACTATTCCCTGGAGGAGGGCATGGCCACCCACTGCAGTATTCTTGCCTAGAGAATCCCATGGACAGAGGAGCCTGGCAGGCTACATACAGTCCATAACCTTACAGAGTTGGACAGGGCTGAAGTGACTTAGCATGCACACATGGTTGACATATTTTGGAAACACAAAGGGTATACAAAGGTAAGAAAAAAATCTAGAGGTGCAAATAAATCTGAAAATATGTAGAACTTAGTAGAGGGGTGTCCTAACTGGTACTTAGATAGAGCATGTTGTCGGAGTAGTGAAAATTGTAGGGGATTTCTTTCACTCATTTTTTACCCATCTGCACCCCCAGTCCCTCCTGTACATGGTAGGCAGTATAGTTATATATGCAGATGAAGACCAGTTCCTGTCCCATTGGTGAGAAAATGGCTCAGTATTACTTAGTAAGGCAATTGCTCTGAATCCGTTATCAACCCTGGTTATTCAATCTAGTTCTATTCAGAAAAGGAAATGCAGAAGAGAAATAGTGGATTTTCCATCCTTGAATAGGTGTTTTGTCAAAGGCCCAAACCTATGACAGAATGGTTATAATGATTTTCCAAATCCACTCTGGGCTTTTCCATTAGCATTCATTTTCTTTTCATACAAATGGTTACCAATTCAAAGAGAGGTAGTTGAAAAAGTTCTTCCAAACAGGAAAAATTCTGCCCGAAGCTTGAACATACAGACAACCTTTCATAATTTATTTTAGAATAAAGGGAGGAAAGCTACAAAGTTTCTATATATATATTAACTTGCATGGAAGAGCAATTTCTCTGTGACACAATGGCCACAAGTATTTTCTGAAAGAAATTTAGTCTGCTCTTAATAACAGACACCAGAAAGACAAATGTATGTGCATGTGTGTCTATAAATATATATATGTGTGTGGCACAAGCGACTGGACAGAAAAAGAAGCAGATGTATCAGTTGCTGGAATCTAGTGACTTAAGTAGGGAAAATACCTTTAAGACAAAAATCACACACTTGTGATTTGCTGCAAACTCTCTCCCCAGCACACGAGCAGGAAAGCATTGAACAAACAAATGAGACAGCTTAACCCGCCAGAAGAAATGCCATGAGAATGCTAGGAGGATATCTAGTTGAGATCTTGGGTCAATCATTAAGTCTGTCTGATATTCAGTTTCCTTATCTATAAAACTGTTACAGTGGTATCTACTCTGCTACCTATTTTAATAGGTTATTTTGAAATTCAAGCAAGACATCACATAAATCATCTGTAAATTGATAACAGATAGTCAATCTTTAAATATTGTTATTTCTGGGTATATCGTCTTTATTGAAATCGCATTCACAGCAATAATGCACAAATCTGGCTCTTGAAGGTTAAGATGTAAAAGACAGTAGTTTGGTAAAGGTTTCAGCATATCTTAGGTAGCTGTGGTAGCCAGACAGAGTCCTATGGTCCGTGAATTCAAGTATCCATAACCTTATGTGGTGCTGTCCTCACTGAGCTAAAGTTTGTCTATATGACCAATAGGTTATGGTTGAAGTGATAGCATGTCACTTTTGCAATTAGGTTAGAAAGATATTTGAGTTTCTGATACAGTCCTTCTGATACCTTATGGCTTGGGTGCAAGATGTCAAATTTCCTTATATAAATCATAGCAACCACGAATTGGCTGGGGATTTACTGTGTACCCAGTCCTATGCTAAGCACTTCATAGATATTACCTCATTAAACTCACAAAAAAAGTGAGATTGTCATGAAGTCTTCCTGTGCATCTCTGTGCCCTTTTCAAATTAGATCCTAGCACTGGGTCAATTAGAGGACATGAGAAGGGGTCTGTATTTCAGAATTTTGGCCCTTTTCTGCTAGTTAGTGCCTGTCCAGCTGAGGAAGTCATTCCAGGGTGTAGTATCTTGCCTCATACTTTCCTCAGGAAATTTTCCCTCTAATGATGTGTAAAAGGCAAAAATAAAAGCTCTAATATTATAACAGAAGTGCAAGACTTGTGTTGCTTTTAATAAAAGGGCTATTTGTCACCAAGGGGCCATTAGAATGTCAGAGAAAGAGGAGGTCACAGCTGTTTGAGGCACGGTTTGAACTTCCAAGAGAATGTCTTCATTAAGGTAATTCTGTGATGGGAAAGGGAAAACCACAAGGATGTGTGTTTTGGAATAGAGACATGCAAATATACACACATTGGCGCATGCACATACCTTTCTTCCTTTCTTCTGTGGGTCAGGAAAAAAAACAGTGTGTGTGAGCAGAGGAAGATTTATTGTATAGACAGTAGATAGGTCATACTTCAAAGTGGAGTGTTCCAGAGGTGCCTCTTCAAACTTCATTTCTCAATTAAATGGGGATAGGAGAATTATGGGCATTAATCCTCTTTGAGCTGAGACAGGGATTAAAACAAAAACATGTTTCACCTAGTCAGTAACCCCAGGAATCCATGAGACCTGAGCTGCCCAGATCAAATTTATTTTGAGAGCTCACTGAAGTATTTAAGCTCCTCTTGATTAGATGTTATAATGATCAGACAGAGAAGTACAATGAGCTAAACCTTGCTCAGGGCTTGACGACATTACCAACCTAGTTTATTCTCAGGAATGTGGCAATTTCATTAATGTATTCATTTTAATTTGGAAAATTATTTGCTCTAGAAAAAAGTTACATGAGGACTAATGTTCAATTTGTTTTTCATGTTCTTTAAATGCTAATGATATGTATTAGTTTAGAGGGCCTGCCCTCTCAGTGATTCCCCGTCCTGTGATATATGATATAATTACAATGGCAATTGATCTTTGACCGAAACGTTGGTAAAATGGAATGGAAGTTGCTTTTTATGTGCCAAGGTTACAGTTAAGGACACAAGGAGCCTTGCTCAGGCTTGCAGATTGGCTTACAGAGCTTTATCTAACCCGAAATATTGATCGCTTGCCTTTTACAGTCATCACGATCACCCACCTGAACATTAAGAATTAGATGAGAGAGAGCAAAAAATGAATGACTCATCATATGAAAATGGTTAAGAGATGTCAGAGGCAGGAGGAAAGTTTGTCAGTATGATTTGGTTTGGGAAGTTTATGAAAAGAACCTGATGCAAGCTTCACAGCAGATAAGAATAACTAGGAAGCTTCTGGAGCAGGAATGTGACTAAATCCACAAGTTAGAAAGTTGCCCTCTGCTCTGCTACTAGACCTTTCTGAGCCCCTGCTTCCATAGCTCTAAAGCAGAGTTAATAATAAATAAACCACACTTCTTAGGAAATCCATAAAAGGTCTGTGTATTGTCAGAGTGAGAAAGAACCTATGAGGTTGTCTTGGTAGCTTATTCACTCATCTTAGGTAAGCTCATAGAAAACTTAAATTATGGCTCCAGTGATGTAGTAGAAACCTTCAAGCACAGTAAACTGCAGATTTTTTTTTCAGTTTTAAGAGTTGAGATTTGTCAGTCATTTATGCCTAAGGGTTGATGTTCCTATCAATTTCTTTTCCAATACCTGCTTTAGGTAGAGAACCTTTGACAACACTCAACACCAAAGCAGAAAAGGGACTCAGGGGAAAGCAGAGTGAGGTTAGCCAGACTGTCTTGACGAGAGGGCACTTCTGGTAGGAAGCCAATTAGTGACTCAGTGGATGTGCTATCTGCGTCTTCTATTGACCTCACATGAACTTCATTGAGCAGCTCCATCAGGGTAATCTATATGTCTCATTGAATATTGATATGCCTAACTAGGTCACCCATCATGAACAGGAACAAGTCAGTGCAGAAGGCATGCCTTACTTCTCTCCAGGGCTGGGTGTATATCCAGAATTGTTGACAATACCTCCTCTATAAACATAACTGAAAATGAAGGGTGAAGTTAAAGAGACAATGAAGTAGAATTTATAATCATACAACTTTTCACAGTGTTGGTTGTCTGGAAAGCCATCTGGTAAGTACCCAGAACTAGTCCCAGCCACTTCAGTGAAGAATTTCAGGCTATCTGAGTGGCATGTAGTTTAACAGGGTAGCCGAGAAGCCAAAAGCAGCATTTGCCTTTGTACTATAAGAAAAGCCTTTGCCTTTTGAAGCTATACCCCAAACAAATTATTTTAAAGGCCCTTATTTCTGAATATAGAATATAATCTCCCCTAACACATACACTTTATATATGTGTGTGTGTGTATATATATATACATATAGATAGATAGATAGATAGATAGATAGATAGATAGATAATGTATAGATACATATATATATATATACACAGAGTGGTCTCCAACCTTCTACTTGACAAAAAATCCTTTAAGAAAAACTATCCCTTTTCAATATTTTGCCAATTCTGTCTCTCTTCTCCTGAGGAAGAGTTTGAGAACAAGTTGAAGGTCACTTCAGATTTTCCAAATCAATGATTCATTTAGCAATGTAGTCATGGCTTAGAAATGCAGCTACATACCCGAAAATGAAAGGAAATAGGAGATTTCTGCAGTCCCAATGGGATCAGAGTGAGCAGCCCACATTAGTCAAGAGCCTGAGCCAGGATTTGAAAAGACATGCTCCTGAACATTGAGTAAGCCAGTTTCGTTTGATTAGACAATGAATGCTTACTTAAGAATATTTGCGCTAATGCTCCTTCTGATTTAAGTAGGTTAGACCTGAGTTCCCAACTCCCGCTCATGTTTGCCAATAAAAACCATCTCATAAGTGAAAATTAACTATGATTTATTTAAAAAAAAAAGGTGATAGTTGGTAGGAGAAATATTTCTAAAACATCTTAAGAGACTCAAGTCTTTCAACTTATTGTATTGTTATAATAAAGATACTATTTTAATAATTCCCAGAACAGTCTGACCCTTTAGAAAATATACATCTACTGCCATCCTTATATTAGTCATATCAAAAACTACTCCTGGGGAATGGAGAGAAAATTAAATTGTAAAAGTAGTTTATTGGAAGTAAGTAAATAAATCAGAAGCACATATTTCTTTAAATACCAAATGCATAGCAATAGGTGGTAAGTCATAAAACAGACGTGGAACGTTTTATAGGAGATAACATTTTATAAAGTGGCTATTATCAGGCTAGTATTCAAAGATTTCCTAAAAAAGATGACATTAAAATGATTGCAATCAGCAGTAATACTGATCCTAAGACTAATATCAAAATTAATAACTTTAATATTTCTTCCTGCAAAGAAACATAGTTCCTAAAAGTAGTAAGTAGAAATGTCTATCTATAAATGATTTTGAGCAAAACAAAGTATACTGATTGTTGGGGAAAGTCAATAAAATGTTGCTATGCAAGCAATTCTAAATGTTAAACTAAAAAATGTGCATATTTTAGCCACCTTGTTAATTAATGGAGATAAATTTTTATAAAATCAGTTCAGTTCAGTCTCTCAGTCGTGTCCGACTCTTTGTGACCCCATGGACTGCAGCACACGAGGCCTCCCTGCCCATCATCAACTCGTGCAGTTTACTCAAACTCATTTCCATTGAGTCGGTGATGCCATCCAACCATCTCACCCTCTGTCGTCCCCTTCTCTTCCCGCCTTAAATCTTTTGCACCATCAGGGTCTTTTCAAATGAGTCAGCCCTTTGGATCAGGTGGCCAAAGAATTGGAGTTTCAACTTCAACATCAGTTCTTCCAATGACTATTCAGGACTGATTTCCTTTAGGATGAACTGGTTGTATCTCCTTGCAGTCCAAGGGACTCTCAAGAGTCTTCTCCAACACCACAGTTCAAAAGCATCAATTTTTCAGCACTCAGCTTTCTTTATAGTCCAACTCTCATACCCATACAAGACTACTGGAAAATTCAGACTTAAATTGAAGAAAGTAGGGAAAACCACTAGACCATTTGGGTATGACAAATCAAATCCCTTACAATTATACAGTGGAAGTGAGAAATAGATTTAAGGGACTAGATCTGATAGACAGAGTGCCTGATGAACTATGAATGGATGTTTATGACATTGTACAGGAGACAGGGAGCAAGACCATCCCCAAGAAAAAGAAATGCAAAAAAGCAAAATGGTTGAAGAGGACTTACAGATAGCTGTGAAAAGAAGAGATTTGAAAAGCAAAGAAGAGGAAAGATATCCCCATTTGAATGCAGAGTTCGAAAAAATAGCAAGGAGAGATAAGAAAGCCTTCCTCAGTGACCAGTGCAAAGAAATAGAGGAAAACAATAGAATGGGAAAGACTAGAGATCTCTTCAAGAAAATTAGAGATACAAAGGGAACATTTCATGTAAAGATGGGCTCAATAAAGGGCAGAAATGGTAAGGACCTAACAGAAGCAGAAGATATTAAGAAGAGGTGGAAAGAATATACAGAAGAACTATACAATAAAGATCTTCACGACCCAGATAATCACGATGGTGTGATCACTCACTTAGAGCCAGACATCCTGGAATGTGAAGTCAAGTGGGCCTTAGGAAGCATCACAGCGAACAAAGCTAGTGGAGATGATGGGATTCCAATTGAGCTATTTCAAATCCTAACAGATGATGCTGTGAAAGTGTGGCACTCAATATGCCAGTAAAATTGGTAAACTCAGCAGTGGCCACAGGACTGGAAAAGTTCAGTTTTCATTCCAATCCCAAAGAAAGGCAATGCCAAAGAATGCTCAAACTACCACACAATTGCACTCATCTCACACACTAGTAAAATAATGCTCAAAATTCTCCAAGCCAGGCTTCAACAGTACATGAACTGTGAACTACCAGATGTTCAAGCTGGTTTTAGAAAAAGCAGAGGAACCAGAGATCAAATTGCCAACATCTGCTGGGTCATCATAAAAACATGAGAGTTCCAGAAAAACATATATTTCTGCTTTATTGATTATGCCAAAGCCTTTGACTGTGTGGATCATGATAGACTGTGGAAAATTCTGAAAGAGATGGGAATACCAGACTACCTGACCTGTCCCTTGAGAAACCTGTATGCAGGTCAAGAAGCAACAGTTAGAACTGGACATGGAACAACAGACTGGCTCCAAACAGGAAAAGGAGTACGCCAAGGCTGTATATTGTCAACCTGCTTATTTAACTTATATGCAGAGCTCATCATGAGAAAGTCTGGGCTGGAGGAAGCACAAATTGGAATCAAGATTGCTGGGAGAAATATCGATAACCTCAGATATGCAGATGACCCCACCCTTATGGCAGAAAGTGAAGAAGAACTAAAAGGCCTCTTGATGAAAGTGAAAGAGGAGAGTGGAAAAGTTGGCTTAAAGCTCAACATTCAGAAAACTAAGATCATGGCATCCAGTCCCATCACTTTGTGGCAAATAGATCGGGAAACAGTGGAAACAATGCCAGACTTTATTTGGCGGGACTTCGAAATCCCTGCAGATGGTGACTGCAGCCATGAAATTAAAAGACGCTTACTCCTTGGAAGAAAAGTTATGACCAACCTAGACAGCATATTAAAAAGCAGAGACGTTGCTTTTTTTTCTTCTTCTTCTTTTTTTTTTTTTTTTTTAAGATACTTATACCCTACTATTTAGTTAGAAAATTTTGGTTTGGAAAATTTTTAACCAAATGAATACCTCAGTTGATATTTCTCAGTAACCTATCCGTGCTTTAAACAAGTAAAAAAAAAAAAATACTGTGATAGTTCATTTGTTGGTTGATGCTGCCTTTACTTGTATTCTTCTCCTTTGAAGTTTGAATGTCATATCATTTGGGTAACTGCTTCAAGCAATTCCTTCCTGCTGTCAATCTCTTTCCTGCAGCTATCTTAAATCCCTATCTCCCTCTTACCCTTTATATACAGATGGAGGAGTCACTGAAAAGATAATTATAAGTGGAAAGGGTTAAATATTGTAAATGATTGATTCAATTGATCAGAATAAATTTGACCCATCTGTAAGTTCAAAAAGATAAATCAGAAAAAAAAAAAAAAACTGTTAAACCACTTTTTGATTGAACTAAACACATACTTAACCATGCAAAACAATCTACTTAATTTAAATAATTATTATTAAAATTGACTTCTATATACATAGCACCATATAGACTTTCTGTAATATGGAGCAGAAATATGATGTGGCTATACACCAAAATATTTGTAGCTTATTTGGGAAACAAGGTAGACATTTATATGTGAGTAATGAAGAACACTACGACAATGTGTAATCAAATAATAGTGTGTTTGTATTACAGAAATAAAAACTCTGCAATATATTAATCATATTTCTTATGACTGGCAACCAATATCTGACCTCTGTTTCTGATCCTGTTAAGAAGACTCTGGGAGCAAAGTTTAAATCTGCTCTTTAGAAATAAGAAGCTAAGGTTCAAGGCTTCTCCTCTGCTCTTTGCTATTTTACTAAAAGCCTCGATAACTCGATACTTAGGTGGATAACTTCAACACTTCTCTAGAAATAGCTTAGTGAAGTTTTTATCTCACATTCAGTCCTAAACCTCAAACGGTTTTTCTCCCAAGGTCTGTGACAACAAATAGTCTTACACATAGAGTGTTCATTCACTATGCAATTTATTGATGATAGCTCTAAGGATGGAAAATAAGATAATGTCATGCCAAATGTTCATTGTCACAAACATGTGTTTAACAGATTCTTTAGAGAATATTAAATGAATAGAAATAGAGTTACCTCCATATTTTGGCAAAACTTCCAGAACAACTCTTAGCACAAAGAAGAAAAACTGCCTCTCAAACAAACTCAGTGAGTTCTAAACTTGGACACCTTCCCAAAGTTGACTCAATTGGATTGTGTGTGTGTGGGGGGGGGGGCAAGATTTTGTGTAGGGAGGCATGGTACAGGCTCCAGTGAAGAAAGACCCATGTCATCAAAGGTGCAGAAGCAAGAAAATGTGAGACGTACTTAAAGGGTGGAAATGAGCCAAGCATTTCTTCCTGGGAAATAAGTTATATGTAGAAGAAAAATAAAAGGTCACATAGAAAGCGAGGGTGGCACCATACTTTATGACCCTTGAATGTTGAACAAGGTTTTGTACTTGATTTTGTAGCAGTGGTGAATCATTCATAGTTCATAAATGAAATGATAAAAAATCTGGAATAAATATACTAGATAGATTGAAGGGAGATTGACTAGAGCAGGAAAATCAGTTCAGAGATTATTACAATTGTTACACCTGACCTAGGTGATAGCAGTGGGAATGGAAAATATGGGGATAAATATGATAGCCATTTTAAGGACTTTATAGGATTTGTCAAGTCCCTTTCCCCCAGAACTATGTATATTTTGTGTATAATCCTGGAATGAAAAAGATAAATAAAACAAACCACCACAACCAGCACCAGCAACAAAATACAATGATTCCCTTTGCTGGCTTGTCCAAATCAACACTTGTACTTAGAGGAACTCAGGCCTAGAACTGAATGTTTGAAATAGTTTTCCTCAAACCCATTTTAGTATTGTTTCTTCAAGACCAGATTAAAGTCTGCTAATGCAGATTTTCCTTTTTTTCTTTTTTTTTTTTTTTTTTATTAGTTGGAGGCTAATTACTTCACAACATTTCAGTGGGTTTTGTCATACATTGATATGAATCAGCCATAGATTTACACGTATTCCCCATCCTGATCCCCCCTCCCACCTCCCTCTCCACCCTTCATTGTTAACATATCAAACTCTTTTTCTATATCCAGACATTTAAATTAAAAAAAAAAAAATCATAGCTCAACACCCTCCTGAGAGAGCTGAGCGCTTTGCAAACATTCTCTCAGAGCAGCCCTCTGAGAAAGGCAGGCACGTTATCACCCCCTCCCCTTGAATGTTGGCAAATAGAAAGTTACCTTTAATTCATCCCTGTGTCCTTTGAATAACTGTTCTGTTATTTCAATAAAGGTCAGAAGGCTTAATGCACAGGGAAAAGTTTGCTCAGGTTTTGTTTTCTTTTTTTTATTTTTAATTTTTAAAAATGAACACAAATACAAACCCTGCTCACTGGTGGCTTTGAGATACATAATTTCCATTGCCAGGAAGC
Source organism: Cervus canadensis (assembly GCF_019320065.1). Lineage (NCBI taxonomy): Eukaryota > Metazoa > Chordata > Mammalia > Artiodactyla > Cervidae > Cervus > Cervus canadensis. Next base: position 32,519,441 of record NC_057408.1, read on the forward strand.
CATAGCAGTTGTGATTTTCAATCAGAATATGAAATCCAGAATATTCTCAGGAACAGTATAACCTTATTCGGTGCTGCCTCTTCGAGACTTGAGCTACCCACCAGAGGATGGATGGAAACAGAAATGGTGCCTTTCTTTAGAACACATGTGCTCTCTCATAACTTATTTTTGGTTGAAACACAAATATCATTTTATCACCATGGCTGTGGGTGTGTATTTTGGTCTGTTATTGTTTTGTTTTTGTCTTATTTTTAAAATTAGTTCACTGGCCTGAATCCTAGGCTAAAGGATACAACTTTCTCTCTCCATAAGGACACACCATTCTGCTATTATAGGGAGACCATACTAGATTCATACTAGTATTCATAATGAGCCTTAAAAATCTAAGCAATGCTGTCTTGCTGCCTTTCCATATCTTGGTAGGCATTTTTTCACACCGGTGTTCAACTTACACTTTTTGATGTGACATTCATTCCTCTTCCACTCTTGCTTACTAGTAGATACCTAGTGTCTATTTCAGATGTTATATTCTCCCAATTATTCCAAGAGTAGAAAGCTATCAACTTAACTGTGTAATATCAACAACAACAATATACACAGCAGTGGCAATGGATTTATCAATCACCTATTAAATGCCAGTCTGGGTTTAAAATATTTGGCCAACATAATCTCATTTAGTGATAAGAAGACCCTAGTTTGTGCCCCCCACCCCATCCCCACCTCACATGTTTCAGCTGAATCTACTGAGAGAACAGAGCTGAGGATAGGTAACTCACTAGAGGTCATGCAGCTATAGGAACACTAGAGCATGTATTTTTTCCCCTACTCCTCCCTTTCTTACCAGCTGCTAAGAAATCCACTTGAAGAGCCTGCTGAGATGCTAGAAGCAGCCCTCCGTGTCTGCATGTTTTAAAGCAAAATAGTTTATTGATGAGCACAAACCCATCATGGAAATGCCTTTCTGAATAATAGAAAAGAAAGACTCCTTTATTTAAGGGAAGTCTGGTGTTTATACCCTGATAGCTCAGTTGATCAACAATCTGCCTGCAATTCAGGAGACCCCAGTTCAATTCCTAGGTAAGGAAGATCTGCTGGAGAAGGGATAGGCCGCCTATTCCAGTATTCTTGAGCTTCCCTTATGGCTCAGCTGATAAAGAATCTGCCTGCAATGCGGGAGACCTGGGTTCAATCCCTGGGTTGGGAAGATCCCCTGGAGAAGGGAAAGGCTACCCACTCCAGTGTTCTGGCCTAGGGAATTCCATGGATTGTATAGTCCATGGGGTTGCAAAGAGTCAGACACGAGTGAGAGACTTTCACTTTCATTTTCTGGTGTTTAAATGTGTGGAAATCTTACAGAGTCCATTTTAGTTCTTAAATTAAAATATAAAAATAGTGAAGGAAAAACAGTTTAACATTTCCTAACCTGCAAGGAGATCCAACAAGTCCATCCTAAAGGAGATCAGCCCTGGGTGTTCATTGGAAGGACTGATGCTGAAGCTGAAACTCCAATACTTTGGCCACCTCATGCGAAGAGTTGACTGATTGGAAAAGACCCTGATGCTGGGAAGGATTGGGGGCAGGAGGAGAAGGGGACGACAGAGGGTGAGATGGCTGGATGGCATCACCGACTCGATGGGCATGAGTTTGAGTAAACTCCGGGAGTTGGTGATGGACAGGAAGGCTTGGCGTGCTGTGATTCATGCGGTCGCAAAGAGTCAAACATGACTGAGCAACTGAACTGAACTGAACTGAACCTGATTGTAAATTTGAGGGTTATCCAACCTTTAGTTCTTTCCTCTTTTCCAGAGGGTTCATGTCAATAAATTAGGTCTTTGTTGTTATGCTTATGATTTAATAGCATAATTTTGGAGAGAAGTATTCCAATGTAAAGCTTGTAATGACAAAAAGGAAAGTGATTTCAGATATTAAAAGTGCTGGGCTGAATGAGAAAAAGAAAAGTGTGGCTATGGATTATGAATTTGGTTACAAACCTACAAACTATGGAATTCTAATTCCATTTTCAGTTTTGATTCTCTAGGGCTCCAAGCACAGATCAAAGGCCTTTTCTCGTTTTCATTTTTAATGGGTTACTGCTTAAAAAGTAAAATCTCCTGTGCTCCTGGGTCTTCCACAACAGGACTCCCCTGTGAGCTGACCCCACCGCCACAACAAGATCTGTGTGTGTCCTGTGTGTAGACTAGCTTGCAGCCAGCACTTCTCTAAGTCTTGTCAACCCACATCCAGAGTGGCCTCTATCTGTATTCAATTCCCAATGTTCAGAACTAGGAAAACCACCGAAATGAACACCAGCTCATGCTGGCACTAAGTTTGGTGTTCTTAGGTCATTTCCATCCAATAGCCTCTTCTGCTACCTCCTGCCAATGGGAAGGAGGAGAAACACTTTCAGGATGAACAAAAATGAAAAATAAAAGATATTGTCACAGTGAACAGAAAGTTTAGAGCAATGCATTTCCATTGAAAATGATAAATGTGAGCATTCATTCATCTTTGATAATGTGTGGGTGTCTGACTCTTGCTATATTATTTAAGATAATTGTGTCTTCATACGTAAGACTAATTGCAGGAGCCAATAGTATATTTGGGTGCTTTTTTAAAACAATACTTAAGTTTCTCAATCTATTTAATGTTCTAGCATTTTAAAAAAAATTGTGAAGTAGATTAAAGTATTGAATATTGAAAACATTGTGTGAATGAGATGAAAAAATCCAGACTGTCTTCAACTTTCAATGGTTCAACTTATGATTTTTCAATTTTATAGTGGTGTAAAATGATACATATTCAGTAGAAACTGTACTTCAGCTTTTGGATTCTACTCTTTTGGTGGGCTAGTAGTATAACACCCTCTGTGATGCTGGGCAGGGGCAGCCAGATCCAGTCAATTTGTGAGATCACCATTTTGTTCTTAGACAACTATTTCATTTTTCACTTTCAGTACAGTGTTCAGTAAATTACATGAGATATGCAACATTTTAGTATCAACTAGGATCTGTGTGGGATGATTTTGCCCAACTGTAGGCTAATATAAATGTCCTGAGCATGTTTAAGGTAGGCTAAGCTGAGCTATGATTCATGGGGTCGCAAAGAGTCAGACACGACTGAGTGACTGAACTGAACTGAACTGAAGCTGAGCTATGATGAGAATGCTATGATGGAGTTAGCATATCTGTGATTGCAACAAGATTTCTTACCATCAGACTTTTGCAAATTCTTTCTCTTTTCCTTTTGATTGGAACCCACTCTCTAAAGCTTGCCCTCTTTCTCTCATTTACTCAATTTCTCACTCTTTATCTAGCTGACTTCACAGATATCATGGTTCAGTTTAGTTACTACATTCTCTTGAGACACTCCCTTGAATCCCTCCTGTTCACCAAAATCTCTCTCCTCAATGTTTCCAGTGTACATTATAGTTACCTGTTTGTGTCACTTATGAAATTGCATTATGATTGCCTATTGTCATGTTTGCTTTTTTCAACAAACCATCAGTTCTGTAAGTCAGAATGCATAGACTATCTTGTTTACCAGTAATTAACCAGTGCCTAGTCTAATATCTGATATATAATCAGTGCTTAGTAAAAAACACTTGCTCCTTGCAAGAAAAACTATGACAAATCTAGACAGCATGTTAAAACTAAGAGACATCACCTTGCCTACAAAGATATGTATAGTCAAAGCTGTGTGTTTTTTTTTTTTGTTTGTTTGTTTGTTTTTTCCAGTAGCCATGTATGGATGTGAGAGCTGGACCATAGAGAAGGCTGAGGGCTGAAGAATTGATGCTTTCAAAGTGTGGTGCTGGAGAAGATTCTTGAGAGTCCATTGGACAGCAAGGGGATCAAATCCAAACCAGTAAATTCTAAAGGAAATCAACCCTGAATATTCATTGGAAGGACTGATGCTGAAGCTCAAGCTCCAGAATGATGTGAAGAGCCAACTCATTGGAAAAGACCCTGATGCTGGGAAAGACTGAGGGCAGGAGGAGAAGGGGGCAACAGACAATGAGACAATTAGATGGCCTCACCAAATCAATGGACATGAGGTGTTTTTTTTTGTTTGTTTGTTTTTTCCCAATGGACATGAGTTTGAGCAAGCTCCAGGAGATAGTGAAGGACAGGGAAGCCTGGCATTCTGCAGTCCATGGGGTTGCAGAGCTGGACATGACTTAGCAACTGAAAAAGAAGTGCTCAGCAAATTCTGGTAATTTCCCTAAACCACACATCATTTTCATAGGTGTTCATAGGGAAGCTTCCCTTGTAGCTCAGCTGGTAAAGAATCTGCCTTCAATGTGGGAGACCTGGGTTCGATCCCTGGGCTGGGAAGATCCTTTGGAGAAGGTAAAGGCTAACCACTCCAGTATTCTGGCCTGGAGAATTCAATGAACTATATAGTCCATGGGGTTGCAAAGAGTAGTCCATGGGGTTGCAGAGACAAAGACACAACTGAGAGACTTTCATTTCATTTCACTTCACTTGCTAGTGAAACTGGAACACAGACCACCCAGCCTAGGACATTTCCCCCCATATAAATAAATATATATATATGTATTTATATATATATAAAATCACTTGGGTATATGTTTATATATTACTTGGCTCCAAGTAATCAGGAGCCAAGCCTTAATTTTTCTCAGATTTTACCGAGGAAAAGATAGTTTTAAGCCATGATTCCAAGTACCGACATTATTCCTCATTTTTGTCTCTCTGCTGGTCCATTTGCCAGTAGGTTTGGCCAGCCATCTGGCTGAGTCACACTGTTTGAATCTCTGTGTCTCCTTAGGGTGCTTCTCCTTATTTCTCATCTGCAGTCTTCCCACTTTCCATCATTTCCCTCAACAGCTGCTGGCAGAGCCCACCTCTGCAGTCATTTGAGGGCATCACAAGTCTGGCCCCACAGAAATGGTATGCAGCCACATGGAGCCCATCATGCCAATATTTTCTCAGGATGACTTTGAGACACTTTGGGGCCACGCCAGTTCTTCCCACAGAGGTTGTCTTTTCATTTCAGAAAAATTTCAATAATATTAAATCTCTCACTTGCAGAAGTTCCAGTGTGGTGAAGCATTGATGCCAGACTTTAAACCATCTCCAGTTCTCAGTCACACATGGCTCCACTTACCTTGAGTGACAGCCTCTAAGGAGAAGGTAAGATGGGCTGATTCACAGAAAAGAAAACTGGCATGTGCCATTGTAGGGTCTAAATGGATAAAAAAGTAACACCAATGACATTTTGAAAACAATTATTTTTAAAAAGACATTCTGTGTAGATTTATTTCCAAATGAATGAATACTAACAGTTTGAAAGTTTCATAACAGCAATGATGACATTTTCCTGCACATATATAATTTAAATGATACATTCATATGCTCATACACATATATGTGTGCATACATACATATGCATACATACATGCAACTCAAGATTTAAACATCTCAGGAAGAAAAATAAGCTCCTACCCATTAGTCTTCAAGGAAATCACTTGGTTGAAAATTCAGGTGTATATAAAAGACTTAATTTAGACACCACAACAGTTTAGAGATTTTGAAGCCATAATAATGGCCTTAAGAAATTAGAAATTGTTATTTTAACTTTTGTTTTTCAACATATAAGTTTAAATGACCTATGATACCATCCCCTAAATGAACCAAGATCAAGTCAGAAAAATTTATTCTAAGAAATGTTGACAAGAGAAGCAAAACAATGTAAATGTGGCCTTGTATTTTCTTTCCTCAAGAACCCCTTTTCTGTGGAATGAAGAACAAAGTTTCTTACAGAGCCTTCACCTTCCTGACTAACCTCATTTCAAACCCATTTAGATTGTTGCCCCATGTTCCAGTTCTTTCTTTAAGAGCCTTCCTTGCCCTGCTATCCCAGGCCAGGCTAAACCACTTTGTTCTATACCTCTAATCATGCTATATTCTTTCACAGCACTCAGCAGAGTTCTAAGTTAGATATTCTTTCTTTACTATGTTTTTCTGAGCTAGCCTATAAAGCTCAATGATAATAAGGGTTCTAGAAATCTTAATTACCACTACATTTCCATAATGGTCAATATGTAGAAAGTTTTGATCAATATGTGTGTAATGAATGAATGATCAGTTAATATACTAGGTGCTTTTATGATGACCCCACTATCTCTCTAATATATTTTATTTAGGGTCTTATCATGGCAACATAGACTTTCTTATGTCTCCTGTCTATACAATGATTAATGTTCATATTCAGTCTCAATAATTCCAAAAATTTTCACATATTTCCCTCCAGAATAATTTTAGAGATAAAAAAGGCTGTGTTTTCAATCAATTTATATTGAATAAATGACTTATCACCTGCATATCTCCAGCCCTCTTTCAAATTTACAAAAGGTTTAAAAAAATACAGAAGGAGATTGTTTTCTTTGAATTTCCCAGATGGCTGAGTGGTAAAGAATCCACCTGCCTATGCAGCAGATGTAGCAGATGCTGGTTTGATCCCTGGGTTGGGAAGATGCCCTGGAGAAGGACCCACTCCAGTATTCTTGCCTGGAGAATCCCCTGGAGAGAGGAGCCTGGTGGGCTATAGCCGATGGGGTCACAGAGTCAGACATGACTGAGCATATGAAAACGTTTCTTAACAATGTAAGCTAGGACCCAAAGGATTTAGAGAATGCATCAGCCAGATTGAACTTGGTTATGCAAAGATAATAAATCACCCCAAAATCTCAGGAACACATAATCTATTTCTTACTCATGTTATTTGTCCATCACATGTCAGCTGAGTGACTCCACTCTTAATATACTCAAAGAGAGAATTAGTTTGAGGGATATTCCATTTCTGTGTTGTCGTAATTACCAACCCAGGAGTGAGGAGCAAAGTGAACGTGCACCGACTCTCAAAATCTTATTGGCCAAAATGTCAAATGAACATGTTCAACTTCAAAGGGGCCATGGAAGTGCAATCTTACCAGTGGCCAGGAGGGAGGAAAACATTTAGAGCATTACACTGATGACTCTCCCAGGGAGGAACCGCAATGTAGATCAAGCCTTATTAGAAAACTGAGGAAAAGAAAAGAAGGAGGATTGACTTTAGAGAAAAAAGAGTTCTCTAAGTTGATGGTCAAGAGGGAATCTATTATAGGTCTAATTTTTAAAGGACTGAGTAAAGTGTAAATTCACCATTCGCAAAACAACATTTAAGGTGAGGGAACAGTTGCAAATTGATTGAATTTGGCCCCAAGGAGTCTGACAGCAGCAAGAGGATACGCTGCTGGAGAAACTGGCCTGGTATGAGCACTCAGAGTGGGTGCCCACCCTGGGAAGAGTGACGCTAAAGCATAGGTGTGGGCACAGCATTTGGAATTCTACTGAGAGGTAATGTGTGAAATGTGGGTTCCAGGGGGTGCCGTGGCCTGGTAACACTCTGTATTTGAACTGTCTGTATCATAAACAGAGGTGGACCCTTCAAGATCTGGACTGCTATAGTGAGGGGACAGGGCCCACCTCAGGCAAGTTGGCAAAATTCTCAGATCTGAGCGAACCTAAATTTACTGGAAAAGTCAGAAAAGGAAGACATGGGAAATCACACACACACATTTGTGTGTGTGTGTGTCTGTGTGTTTGCATTTTTATGAATTTGCAAAGTTTGTTAAAGGTCTAGTTGAATAGATGTTTTTTTGTTTGTGAAGAGCAGACTAGAAAAAAGCAGATCAAGAGGGGAATTCACGGTAGAACATCTCAAGAATTAAACAATTATGGCTTCACAGAGAGCAGCCTCATGGTTGATTCTAGAGTACAATAAGATGATTAGGTAAAGATATTTAAGGATGTGTTTGTCTAAGTTTGTTTAAGGAAATCAAACATCTTTGTCCATCTTCATAAAGATGGAAAAATCAGATGTCTTAATAAAGAGAATGAAGCCACTAAATCCCTGTGGCATTTCCAGACAACACCAGTTGGGACAAGGATTGTCTACAACAAGGACAAAGCAGCAAGGTGGTCACAATGAATCCCTTGTGGCTTATACAAAGCATCACTCTTGCAAAAGGGTTTTATCCACACCTCTTATAATTCCACTTATTTCCCCAATGTTCCAAACAGAACTTTGCTCACTCATTGAGTACCAAAAATGATCCTATGTACATTTTTCCCAAAAAAGATCTTATGGATCTAATTTATGTTCCCACAGATTTCTTCCAGTCAGTTACCCTCTTAGTTCTTATTTGTTTTTCCAAAGTCAGCTATGATTTAGATATAAACTCTGAGAAAGTTTCATACAATGTCATTAGCCATTGTACTTAACTTTCCATCAGTCCCATGGCCAGGTGGAGCCACAATCCCCAAAATTTCTGGGTCTTGTATGTTGCATCAGGTTTCCAAAAGCACCCTTCCTTCCTGCTCAGAATTAGGCACTTATTATTCACTCATTCCAAATTCCAATGTCACTTATTAGAAATTAATGCCTTAAATAGCTAGGTCAGTTTTAAATTTTTGTTTACATCATTTATAAAATCCCTCCTAAAATTGTAACTTTGTATAAAGTATTCAGGACCAAGTATGACATTGTTATCTACTCAATAATGGTTTATTGTGAAATAACTGTGTTCCTTGGAGGAATGGATGTGAGGAACATCATCTTTGTCACAGAACCCAATGTGGAAATAAAATAAATACACAAATAACCATAGTTTGATAAATTTCATGAAAGAAGAGTGATGACTTTACCAATGGTGGCAGTAATAAAAATCAAGTATCTTATAAAGTTTACATACACTCCAAAATAGGCAAGACATCTGTAGATCTAAAGTGTTACTGATTAGACCCATGAATTCCCTGGTACTTCTATCATTACATCAAAAAATTCACTTGTAACTCCCCTCTGAACTCTGCTCACTCTATCTCATATACACTTTAGACCTCATTGGTCTTCATTTTTACATTTGCCTTCACAAACAAAAACTGTTCCTTCTCCAGGTCTGTTTGAGGGAATAATTAAAGGAGGCAATGTACTTACAAGGGAAGAGCTAAATCTGGATGCTCTGTGGCCAGAGGATTCTTGTCTTCTACTGTCTTCTGCTTTGTTAACTAACTGGTTAAGATTAAAACGTGGGCATCTGGGTTGGCAGGACTGGAGTGAGAGTCTTGACTGCAAAGTTTTATGTCAAGTAAAGAGAAATGGATAAGCATGATTTATCCACCATTGGTTATATATTTTGGCCAAGATGAAAGATGAGAAGAGCATGATCAATATTCTGTATAATTGTTGATTAGCAGTTGTGTTCCTGATAATTATTTTCCTGGATGGTCAGAAAATTTTATTCCCCTAGAGAAATTTGTTGGAGAGTTATTTCATCCAACCTATATTGATACTACACAAATAAGAAGTATGGGATATAAAAGTGAGAAAATCATTATTTAATCTCAGAGGTTTGTTGTTTCTTCTTATTTTTTTTTTAATTTCACATCAATGAAATAGATGCAAAGGTTATCACTGAAAAAGTGTCATATGTGCCCTTATTTGTCAACATCTTAGGAAACAGTAATAAGAAATTCACTTTCTGGCAGCTGGACACAGACTTTCGGCATCTTAACTGTCATGCCCAAGGGGGGAGAAATTAATGAAAAGTCTTGTGAGAATTAGAACAGGTTTCAGTAGAACATATCCAAAGTGTGGTAACATCATTTGTTCACTAAACCTAATGAAGTCAAGACCTCAAGATTATCTGATTGGCCCCAAAATAGAACAGAGTTCTCACTTTCTCCCTCCCTCCTCTCCTCTCCTCTCTCTCTCTCTCTCTCTCACACACACACACACACACCCACATGAACACACACACATCTGACCCAGTGGCTGGAGATATCTGAGCTGTAGAAATTCTGCTGAATAACCACAGTTATTCCCTCCTCTGACATCTTAACATATTTCCCCTCATCTGCCACTGACCAGACCACTACCTGCAGATTTGAAAGGTAACTGCACCCAGTGAGCTTCACGGACTCTAATCCCTAATTTTCCATTGTTAGCAACAGTGTTTGTAAAATTAAATTTACAAGGTCATCATTCAGACCACCATGGAACCACTGGACCTTGTATCTAAGCTACCTAAATTTCAGACAATTTCTATCTGACAAACATTCTTCAGACACTTATCATAACCTAAACATCATAGTAACACAGTATGAATAAGACATATTAGAGGTGCCAAATTCAATGTTTAAGAACAATAATAATAGCAGTTCTGTATAGCTAATATGGCTGGTGTTGTATAAAGTACTCTTCATGCATTATTTCATTTAATCTCTGCAACCCATCAATGAGATAGTTTCTATTACTATGGTCTTGATGAGGAAATTGAAGCTTAAAGAAACTAAATCATTTGCCGAGTCATATAGGGAATCATTGTAGGGTGAAGTTTCAGACCAAGGCACTCTTATGGCAAAGACCAGGCTGTTAACCACCGTACTTTCTTCTCTCTCTGTACCTTACCTCAGGTATTATGTTGCTTTTTATGTAGTGAGGTGCCCCAAATTCACAATGTGATCATGTCATCATTTTGTGAATGGGGCCACAGATCCTAGCTAGATTTTCTTGCTTATAAAGTTTCCTGGAAGTCTCTAGGTGTGGGCTCATCTGTTCCTCTGCTTTATCTGAAGATGCAATTGTGCTAGTCCCAGCTTTGAGTCAAATTTAAACTGGTGACAATCATTATGATGCTTGTTCATCACCACCTGCTCTTAGAGGTCATTAACCCCACAAAAATCTCTCTCTCTCTCTTTGTCTTTATTTTCTTCCTGGGAGTCTTTGGGATAGTTCATATATGTGCTTCCAAATGAGTTTGGTCAGGGTTATGAGGAATTACCCAAAGATTTCCCCTGCCTTCTGTTCGTTATGTGTGCAAGTTATGTAGAACATGATGGCCTTGGTAAATATCAAATAACATTTTCCTGTAGGACTGACACCTCTAGGGGGCTTATACTGAGTGTAGACACCACTGATATCACCAGATCTGCTGTTTCTGAAAGGGTCCAGTCGTGGAACCACTTAAAAAATAATGGTGCCTCTATCCTGAGGTAAAGTAGAGAAACATTTTGTTCCTTCTTGGATAAAGATGACTTGGTTAACTGTTTTGAAACAACAAACAATAACACAGACATGCTAAATTGTTAATAACCTGAAGAGCTCTTGCAAGTATAATAGTTCCCTGTGCAGATGACTTGTAGATGATGTTAGAAGGGATTTGTAGAGACAGTTCTCTAATTTTTATTTCCACAAGAGGAATCTATGATTCTGGAAAGCATCCTCTATACATTTGTAGAGAAGCAAAATGTGTCACCCCTAAATGTGTCTCTTTGGCATAGGGTTAATTTAGACTGATTATTTTTAAGAAACAAGACTCTGGGAGTCTTTGTATTTACCTCTAACTTAGCTACCTAAAGTACTTAGTTAAAGGGCCTATTTCTGGAAGAGAGCTGTCACCAGAGGCATCTACAAAGAATATGAGATAAGTATGATGGGAGAACCTCAGCAGAGCTTAGAGATCAGAATTCACTCAGATAACGTCCCATTATCTCCGTATGGCCCAGAAGACATTTGATTGTCAAACATTTGCTTTTCCATCTCCATGTGAATTATCTTCCTCCGCTTCGAAGTCCCAAGTCACTATTCCCAATATCCCTTTCTGTTTTTAACTAAAGATAGTATAGTATTTAATGTGAGGGTCATTTTGGTGAGTTACTCAGTTTTGTACTCTTTCATGGGAAATCCCTTTCATCTATAGCTAATCCATAAAATGGTTTATTGGTTGTAATTGCTATTAAGATTCTACTCATTAATGGCCAGATGTCACATCTTTAAGATTGGAAAAGCTTTTAAATTGGTGAATTTTTAAATAACTCTCATCATAGCTCAGCCAGTAAAGTATCTGCCTGCAATGCAGGAGACCTAGGTTCATCCCCTGGATCAGGGGAGGGCCCCTGGAGAAGGAAATGGCATCCCACTATAGCATTTTTTGCCTGGGAAATCCCATGGATAGAAGAGCCTGGTGGGCTACAGTCCATGGGGTCACAAGAGTTAGACATGACTTAGCAACTAAACCACCACATCATAAGAAGCTGATTTCCTGGGGAACCACTGATCAAAATAGCCTACTCCAGCCAGGACCTACAGTAACCATTTGCATGAGTTATCTTACAACAGGAGAGTCTGGTAAGGGATGCAGAAGTAATAAGCTACCATGAACCAGAAGAATTTGGGAAAGGTCAAAAGGAGAGAGGAGACACCAGTTCATATGTCTTACCAACCTCCTCAGAATCATTCTTGCTAGAATCCATCTTGGCTGAGTGATACTCACATCACCAGTAAGGAACTTGAGTCAGAGTGATTGGCCAGCAATAACCCAGAAACTAACCTTAATACTATAAAACCCGAAACTGCAAGCCATGTAGCAGAGCAATTCTCCTGGAATCCCATACCCCTCTGCTCCCCTCCCAAGTACCCCTTTCCAATAAAGTCTTTGCTTTGTCAGCATGTCTGTCTCCTTGGAAAATTCATTGCTGAGTGATAGGTAAAAGCTTATTCTTGGACCCTAGAAGGGGTCCCCCTTCTTGCAACAGGTTTCTGGGTACTTATGGAAATACTAAATTAAAAGATGAATACAAAGAAATATAACAACTAAAACTAAGAACCCTTTAATTAAAAAACATGGTTTTGGAAGTGTTATTGAATTTGCAGTCTCAACTTCCCCTCATGGGTCTTACAGATGCTAATAAAAACATTAGATTAATTAACAAGAGAATGAGAAGAAGCCAAGGAGAAAGTCAAGGGACTCTTCCCAATAAGGAGGATATTTTTAAAGAATTATTAATAAATAATGTAAATAAAGCTAATATTGAAAGAGATGGAACAAAGAGGAATTGGAAAAGAAAGAGTCATGGAACCCGTCCAGCAGAATGAAAATCTTTAGATGGTTATTAAGAAATGAGATGAATAGAATGGATATAGGTATGAGAAAAACCACTTTTAGTTCTGTACTGAAGTTCATGGCAAAAGGGACACCCCCCATCCCCACGGCACTCTAGCATATGGCCCCTAAGAAGTCCACTATAATTTGGAAAAAAAAAAATTAATGGAAGGCAAGAATTACACTGATCAGCAATTACTTGGAGGTAGCAGTTAGGACAATTAAAGTTAAAGATTTACTTAACGTCCTTGGTCCCTTGGCTCAACCCCTTACTGGGAATCCTAGGCCTTTTACCTGCTGTATTGCTGATCCTGTTCATGATGCCAATTGTCTTGCTGTTCACACTATTTTCATTGTTTGCTGAACCCAGGGAAGGCAAGGCTCAAGCTAAGAGGCTGGAAGAAGACGCGAGGAGCGGTAGGAACTGCAGACACGTTTATTCTCTCCTGGCTGGCAGGGCGGCCATAACACAGCCTCTCTCCTGGCTGACGCAGCAGCCGTAGCAGCAGCCGCAACATAACTATAACGGAGCCAAAGCATAACCTCACGTAACATAACCGTGATGCCGCCCCAGTGTAGCCCCAGAGCCACAGCAAGCAAAGCCTTCCCAGATGATGTACTGGGCCATCATCACCAGTACTCATGTAGGCATACCACACAAAAGAGCCCACAACCAAGTAAGTACCTAGCGATGCACATGTGTAGTGCTGTTATATAATCATTCTTTTTTTTTTTTTTTTTAATTAGTTGGAGGCTAATTACTTCACAACATTTCAGTGGGTTTTGTCATACATTGATATGAATCAGCCATAGATTTACACGTATTCCCCATCCCGATCCCCCCTCCCACCTCCCTCTCCACCCGATTCCTCTGGGTCTTCCCAGTGCACCAGGCCGGAGCACTTGTCTCATGCATCCCACCTGGGCTGGTGATCTGTTTCACCATAGATAGTATACATGCTGTTCTTTTGAAATATCCCACCCTCACATTCTCCCACAGAGTTCAAAAGTCTGTTTTGTATTTCTGTGTCTCTTTTTCTGTTTTGCATATAGGGTTATCGTTACCATCTTTCTAAATTCCATATATATGTGTTAGTATGCTGTAATGTTCTTTATCTTTCTGGCTTACTTCACTCTGTATAATGGGCTCCAGTTTCATCCATCTCATTAGGACTGGTTCAAATGAATTCTTTTTAATGGCTGAGTAATATTCCATGGTGTATATGTACCACAGCTTCCTTATCCATTCATCTGCTGATGGGCATCTAGGTTGCTTCCATGTCCTGGCTATTTTAAACAGTGCTGCGATGAACATTGGGGTGCACGTGTCTCTTTCAGATCTGGTTTCCTCAGTGTGTATGCCCAGAAGTGGGATTGCTGGGTCATTATTTATAAAACGTGGGGCAAGAGTGAGAAGGCATGGGGTGAGAGAGCATGACCACCGCCATCTTGGCTAATTTGCTCTTTCCCTACACATGGGAATAGGTAAAAGGGCTAAGGGATTCAGAGAGGTTTCCAGGGCTCAGTATGGAAGCCCCACAAGCTGTGATACCAAACCCACTGGTGGAACACTGACTCACACTCTAACTAGTTTGTTGTTGTTGTTTAGGCACTAAGCCACGTCTGACTTTTTTGCGACCCCATGGACTGTAGCCCGCCAGGCTTCTCTGTCCATGGGATTTCCCAGGGAAGAATATTGAAGTGCGTTGCCATTTCCTTCTTAAGGAGATCTTCCTGACCCAGGGATTGAACCCACATCTACTGCATTGGCGGGTGAGTTCTTGACCACTGAGCCACAAGGGAAGCCTCCAGAATAGGTAAGCAAACATAAAAGTGAAAGGGTTGCAGGGATTATAAAGGTTGGAATGCTTGAGCCAGTGTTACATGAAGAGTCTATGTCAATGTTGCCTGAGTGTTTTATTGAAATGGGTGCTATGCCTAGCAGAACACTTCTACCCAATCTTGTAAGGTTCAGACGTGCTTATGTGGTCCTAGTGAGGCTACCTTTAGAGGTATAAGAGTTGATGGAATTGAGGTGAAATTTTGTAAGAAAATTGGTGTATTTGAACAGGCTTTATATAAGATGGTTGGATTTCTCTTGCCTAATTGTATTGTGGGGACAGACACTGTGTCTCATTGGTGAAAGTTTCCCCTGCCTGGTGGTGTAAAAGAGGGCATGTAAATCTGTTCTTTGTGCTGTGTTTATTTGCTCTGTCATGTCCAACTTTTTGCAACCTCAAGGACTGTAGCCCACCAGGCTCCTCTGTCCATGCAGATCCTGTCCTTCCAGCAATGTTAACTCAACATGTTAAAGGCTTGCCTGAGCTCACACAGTGTGAAGTGGAAACGAGAGCCTGATACTGAGGGGGCTCATAGGAGCCATGGTGGAGGCTGTTTGCTGCAAAGAGGAACTGGTCTCAGGCTCACCTGCTCAAAAAAGAGGGTCTTTATTGAATACTGTGTACAAACTTTTGGAAGACATGCTACATTGAACTCTCAATTTCTAGAACATAGAAATCTTTTGATTTCCATTTTTGCTGGAAATTGTCTCCCTGATATAAAGCATAAAATTAAAGAAAGTGTAAGTACAGTTGGATGGGCAGCCTTTTGATATCATTCAAACCAGTTATTTGTGGAACTGAAAACAACTGTCTTTGATTTGCAAATCTCTACAAAATTGGAAGTATAAATACAGTCCATAATCACCTGAAACTGTGCCCAGTTAATTCAATCAGCTAGAACCTAAAACCAAAGGAAGTAAAGGTGGAGAAAGGATTTTTATGGTACAAAATGTTGGAAAAGCTGCTTCCTAAAGGAAATAGCTTGAAAAATCCTATGGATGGAGGAGCCTGATAGGCTACAGTCCACAGGGTTGCAATGAGTCAGACACGACTGAGCAACTTCACTTTCACTTTCACTTTAGATTATTGGTCAAGGGCAAACTCAAGTCTTAGAAACCTTTTCCACAAATAGTAAAAAGCCTTAGCCATCTGAGCAGATAAAGTTAACTCACTTCAACTATTATTTATAAACTAGGAAGTAGTGTACCTGATCCATGACTAAAGTTTTAGGATGAAAACTATACAATATCTGTCAATGTCTATCTGTATGTATGCATGTCTATGTATGAATAGTATAAATATGGTATTATCCTACCTTTGGGTAGTATTGCCAAAATTAATTTATAAGAATAGTTCCAATTAGCTAAAATAAATCAGTGCTTATATACAATTTTTCAACTATATAATAAACCAAATCTATTTTTTTAAATTCATATGATTTAGTATTAATCTTTAGTAAATAAAAAAAGAAAAAAAAAGAAAATTCAATGCTATTTGTTTAATTAGAATCAGATATCTTTAGAGTTGTCATCATTAAATATAAAACTTCACTCTACATAAGTTTACCAAAAGTCAAATAAGTTTATGTTATCTCTTGTACAAAATTGGTCAGAGAGAAAAATAGCTTGGGATGATGGCTGATTTTGCCTACTGTCTCATGGAGTTTTTGTAGGTAATCTAAACATAATTGCTGGGAACAAGTGATTTAGACAGATTAAGTGGGTAAGTGGGATAGGGCTTCCCTGGTGTCTCAGAGGTTAAAGTGTGTGCCTGCAATGCGGTAGACCTGGGTTCAATCCCTGGGTTGGGAAGATCCCCTGGAGAAGGAACTGGCAACCCACTCCAGTATTCTTGCCTGGAGAATCCCATGGACGGAGGAGCCTGGTGGGCTACAGTCCATGGGGTCGCAAAGAGTCGGACATGACTGAGCGACTTCACTTTCAAGTGGGGTAAAACTATAGTTTCCAAAATCTTTTAATAACTTAAAACTTAAAGTTTTGCTAAGTTATGGATGAAATGGACAAATTCTTAGAAAAGTATAACTTTCCAAAACTGAACCAGGAAGAAATAGAAGATCTTAACAAACCCATCACAAGCAAGGAAATCGAAACTGTCATCAAAAATCTTCCAGCAAACAAAAGCCCAGGACCAGATGGCTTCACAGCTGAATTCTACCAAAAATTTAGAGAAGAGCTAACACCTATCTTACTCAAACTCTTCCAGAAAATTGCAGATGAAGGTAAGCTTCCAAACTCATTCTATGAGGCCACCATCACCCTAATTCCAAAACCAGACAAAGATGCCACAAAAAAAGAAAACTACAGGCCAATATCACTGATAACATAGATGCAAAAATCCTTAACAAAATTCTAGCAAACAGAATCCAACAACATATTAAAAAATCATACACCATGACCAAGTGGGCTTTATCCCAGGAATGCAAGGATTCTTTAATATCCGCAAATCAATCAATGTAATACACCACATTACACAATTGAAAGATAAAAACCATATGATTATCTCAATAGATGCAGAGAAAGCCTTTGACAAAATTCAACACTCATTTATGATTAAAACTCTCCAAAAAGCAGGAATAGAAGGAACATACCTCAACATAATAAAGCTATATATGACAAACCCACAGCAAGCATCACCCTCAATGGTGAAAAATTGAAGGCATTTCCCCTGAAATCAGGAACAAGACAAGGGTGCCCACTCTCACCACTTATTCAACATAGTGTTGGAAGTTCTGGCCACAGCAATCAGAGCAGACAAAGAAGTAAAAGGAATCCAGATAGGAAAAGAAGAAGTAAACTCTCACTGTTTGCAGATGACATGATCCTCTATATAGAGACCCTAAGACTCTACCAGAAAATTACTAGAGCTAATCAATGAATATAGTAAAGTTGCAGGAATAAAATTAACACACAGAAATCCCTTGCATTCCTATATACTAACAATGAAAAACAGAAAGAGAAATTAAGGAAACAATACCATTCACCATTGCAACAAAAAGAATAAAATACTTAGGAGTATATCTACCTAAAGAAACAAAAGACCTATACATAGAAAACTATAAAACACTGATGAAAGAAATCAAAGAGGACACAAACAGATGGAGAAACATACCGTGTTCATGGATTGGAAGAATCAATATTGTCAAAATGGCTATTCTACCCAAAGCAATCTATAGATTCAATGCAATCCCTATCAAGCTACCAACGGTATTTTTCACAGAACTAGAACAAATAATTTCACAATTTGTATGGAAATACAAAAAACCTCGAATAGCCAAAGTAATCTTGAGAAAGAAGAATGGAACTGAGGAATCAACCTGCCTGACTTCAGACTCTACTACAAAGCCACAGTCATCAAGACAGTATGGTACTGGCACAAAGACAGAAATATAGATCAATGGAACAGAATAGAAAGCCCAGAGATAAATCCACGAACCTATGGACACCTTATCTTTGACAAAGGAGGCAAGGATATACAATGGAAAAAAGACAACCTCTTTAACAAGTGGTGCTGGGAAAACTGGTCAACCACTTGTAAAAGAATGAAACTAGAACACTTTCTAACACCATACACAAAAATAAACTCAAAATGGATTAAAGATCTAAATGTAAGACCAGAAACTATAAAACTCCTAGAGGAGAACATAGGCAAAACACTCTCCGACATAAATCACAGCAAGATCCTCTATGACCCACCTCCCAGAATATTGGAAATAAAAGCAAAACTAAACAAATGGGACCTAATGAAACTTAAAAGCTTTTGCACTACAAAGGAAACTATAAGTAAGGTGAAAAGACAGCCCTCAGATTGGGAGAAATAATAGCAAATGAAGAAACAGACAAAGGATTAATCTCAAAAATATACAAGCAACTCCTGCAGCTCAATTCCAGAAAAATAAATGACCCAATCAAAAAATGGGCCAAAGAACTAAACAGACATTTCTCCAAAGAAGACATACAGATGGCTAACAAACACATGAAAAGATGCTCAACATCACTCATTATCAGAGAAATGCAAATCAAAACCACAATGAGGTACCATTACACGCCAGTCAGGATGGCTGCTATCCAAAAGTCTACAAGCAATAAATGCTGGAGAGGGTGTGGAGAAAAGGGAACCCTCTTACACTGTTGGTGGGAATGCAAACTAGTACAGCCGCTATGGAAAACAGTGTGGAGATTTCTTAAAAAACTGGAAATAGAACTGCCATATGACCCAGCAATCCCACTTCTGGGCATACACACTGAGGAAACCAGATCTGAAAGAGACACGTGCACCCCAATGTTCATCGCAGCACTGTTTATAATAGCCAGGACATGGAAGCAACCTAGATGCCCATCAGCAGATGAAGGATAAGGAAGCTGTGGTACATATACACCATGGAATATTACTCAGCCATTAAAAAGAATTCATTTGAATCAGTTCTAATGAGATGGATGAAACTGGAGCCCATTATACAGAGTGAAGTAAGCCAGAAAGATAAAGAATATACAGCATACTAACACATATATATGGAATTTAGAAAGATGGTAACGATAACCCTATATGCAAAACAGAAAAAGAGACACAGAAATATAGAACAGACTTTTGAACTCTGTGGGAGAAGGTGAGGGTGGGTATCAAAAGAACAGCATGTATACTATCTATGGTGAAACAGATCACCAGCCCAGGTGGGATGCATGAGACAAGTGCTCCGGGCCTGGTGCACTGGGAAGACCCAGAGGAATCGGGTGGAGAGGGAGGTGGGAGGGGGATCGGGATTGGGAATACATGTAAATCATGGCTGATTCATATCAATGTATGACAAAACCCACTGAAAAAAAAATAATAATTAAAGTTTTGTTAAGTTAAAGTGAAGTCACTCAGTCATGTCCGACTCTTTGCGACCCCATGGACTGTAGCCTACCAGGCTCCTCCATCCATGGGATTCTCCAGGCAAGAATACTGGAGTGGGTTGCCAGGTCCTTCTCCAGGGGATCGTCCCAACCCAGGGATTGAACCCAGGTCTACCGCATTGCAGGCACACACTTTAACCTCTGAGCCACCAGGGAAGCCCATCTTTGAATTAGTCTTGGTTATTTCCAAGCAAGATGCAATGTTGTTATTGCTGTTGAATCATTAAGTCATGTCCAACTCTGTGACCTCCTGGACTGTAGCTTACCAGGCTCTTCTGTCCATGGGATTTCCCAGGCAAGAATACTGGAGTGGGTTGCCATTTCCTCCTCCAGGGGATCTTTCTGACCCAGGGATCATGCCTACCTCTCATGCTCCGCAGGTGGATTCTTTACCGCTGAGCCACCGGGGAAGGCTAAATATTAATTACTAGACAAGGCTAAGTTTACCTACTTTATGAGGAAATGTATGTTTCTAGAAATTATGAAATATAGTTATGCTTGCTAAACAAAAATATTGGTATAACAAATAGTACACCATGCTTATTTCCTAGTGTTCATTAGAAATTAAGGTTTCTAGAATTAAGAATTCTAGTAAATAGATACAACTAAAATACTTTCATAAGAAAAACATATTTTATGCAAAGAAATTTCTTAAAAGATATAAGAAATGGAAATACATTTTGTTAACTGAAAAGAAAATACTTCTGTCTTAAAGAGGAATTAATTTTAAAAAATAGAGGGAAAGAATATGACACAATTTTAATGTAAAAAAGGAAGCTGCATAAGGTATGTGGGGAAAAAAAAGCCCTGAGAGAAGGATTTTTCACATGGTCAGTCCTGGCTAAGATAGAATGAATATAGTTGAGGAAATGAATATTAATATTAAAAGTAAGCTAACACAAAACTAAAATTTGGTTTTATCTCTGTGTAAAGAGAACAAAGTTTTCATGGACTATTGATCTGCTTTTGAGTACATACTATGAATGTTTCTTTACCTTTAAAGTAATCTGTTGTAACCTTTTGTATTTGCCTTTGAAATATTCTATTATTGCTTTGGTTAAGTGAACAAGTACTATTTCACAGTAACTTATGACTTTATTTGACCAAGTATTTTAAAGTCTTTTGATATCTTTGACAAATTTTGATAACTTTCCCAAATTAAATGCTAAATAAATTATTTTGCTCTCTAGCTGTCTTTACGATTTTTCATAGGACCACTTAAAAATCTCAAAGAGAGATATTAAACTAATTAGTCTTATTTGACATGCTAAATTACATGAGAAACATTATCAAATAGGTGACAATAAAACTTCTTAGGTTTTATTATGTGGATGAATGTTATTAATATGTGTTATAAAATTATATGCAATTTCTAAAATTATGATATATTCTGATAAGTCATAGTTCTAGTTATTTTAGGTGTTGTAACATGGAAATAACTGAATATCTTTGTCAATTGCATTATAATCAGATATTTAATCAGCACAGATTAAGTTTTGTTATTTATAAACAGTTTTTTTTTTTTTTTAATTTTGATGCTTTTGCAGAAATGCTTTTTCTTTAAGAAGATTTACAGGACTTTTGACAAATGCATGTTTCTGATAACTTATAAACCAGACAACTAAACTGAGTAAGAAATTATAGAACTAATGGAAAAACTGATTGCTTTGTAAAACTGCTAACAAACGATCAAGATCAAAAATAATTATTTACATAGGACTCAGTGACCTGGTGAAAATGATTATATGATTATAATTTTTATGACTTCTTGTCTGAAATATTACTGGCTTTTTAATCTTTATTTCCCAGACTTAAGGAAAATTTTTCTCTCTTTTCCCTTAAGCAAATTATGATTTACAACAATTTGGTAAATTCCTTGATAACTAAAACGGTAAAGAATCTGCCTGCAAAGCCGAAGACCCAGGTTTGATCCCTGGATTAGGAATATCCCCTGGAGAAGGGAATGGTCACCCACTCCAGTATTTTTGCCTGGAAAACCCCAGGAACAGAGGAGTCCATGTGGTACAAAGAGTCAGACATGGCTGAGCAACTAACATACAAGCCCACATACACAAGCAAAATGAAAACATTTATCTTTTTCTCCCTATCTATTCCCTCCAAGATTTGGATTCTTAGTAGCTATTATTATTTTTATGCCAGTATAGTTGTTTAGTTAAGGTAACTGCATATCTGTTCTCCTTGTAACAGAGCACAGTTGAAAGTATTGGTTACATAGACTCAAATAGTAACTAAGATTGCCTTTATGGAGTCATAAAGCCCCTTGGGTGGGTAGGGAGGAAACAGCCTGATATATTGCTTATAGCATTTCTGGAAGCCTTACTAGGTGAGTAAGAAAGGTCACATCCTGGCAGGCAAAGAATTTCTCAGGGTATCTTGGAAATCTTGAGAAAAGAGGAATTCACCAAAATCTATAAGTATTATAATTTTATCTGATGGCAAATCGTTTTTTTGGCTTCTTAGCCTAAAGAGGGGCCAAATGTTCAATCCTGAGATTCTTTATGAGAAGTTACAGCAAGTAAAGTAAAGTTTAGTTGCTCAGTTGTGTCCGACTCTTTGAGACTCTATGGACTGTAGCCTACCAGGCTCCTCTGTCCATGGGATTTTCCAGGCAAGAGTACTGGAGTGGGTTGCCATTTACCTCTCCAAGCAAAGCAGATTAAAAGTTCTATATAGTCAATCACCATTCTTGTTGTATTTATGTAAATAATCAGATCAAGTTTATTGAAACTAAACTTATCTTGCAAGCAAGTTAGTCTTTCTAACCTAAGTATTAATACTAACTTACTAATTTGTAAATTATTAAATGGCTATCTTCTCCCTGTGTCTTCATAGGGTTGTTCTGTGTCCCTCTGTGTCCTTATCGTTTTCAAGGATGCCAGTCATATGGCGTTAGATCCCACTCTAATGACCTCATTATGACTTAAGTATTACTCACTCAGTCGTGTACGACTCTATGTGACTCCATAGACTGTAGCCCACTAGGCTCCTCTGTCCATAGGATTCTCCAGGCAAGATTACTGGAGTGGGTTGCCATTTCCTTCTCCAGAGGATCTTCCAGACCCAGGAATCAAACCCAGGTTTCCTACATTGCAGGCAAACTCTTTACTGTCTGAGCCATCAGGGAAACTGCCTCGCTAAAGATCTTATCTCCAAATATAGTCACAGTCTGAGATATCGGTTAGGACTTCAACATATGAATTTAGAGGAAAAGCAACTCAACCCATAGCAGTCACATAATAGAAAAGCCATTAAAATTATTATGGTACTCTTCAGTCACTTAAAGTTATACAATATTTTGTTAATATTCTTGGGTGTAAGAAAGTTTTCATGTTAAAGAGTTAATTTTAAAAATGGATAATACATTATTTAGAAAATAATCTTAAATTTATAAAAGCATACATATATCAAAATATATATCAAGACACATATTTTAAATTAACCTAATTCTTGCTCCATCTGCTCCCATAAACCTAACAACTCTCATTTGTATATATAGGGTAGGTGAGGTTGAGAGAGGGAACTACTGTCTGCTATTTTGTCTGGGTTCTATAAACATGGGTATTTAGGATTCTCTTTTAGGAATTCTTAAAGCATTTTCTTTAACAAGCATTTATTATTTTTAGATCTCTACAGAGGAATGCTGTCAACAAAGAAATGATAAAACAGCAGAAGTTCAACATAGCAGAATTAATAATACTAATTTTAACAGATTTAAACTTACAATTCTAAGTTTTCTTAAAATTATTTGCACTTGTATGAAACATGGAAAGCTGGTTTATTTTCATATAATACATAAAGGTTCTTAGGTTTTCATTGTTCTAAATATTGAAATAGCTCAAATCCAGAGGTGAGTCAGCAGGAAATGCATGTGCCCAGGGCAGTATCTTCTTCAGAGGAAGTGAGAACTCCAGAGGTGGTTAACCTATAGAGGAAAGGACTAGGACATCTTCACAGTTTTCACATATGTGATGGGTTTCAGGTGATGGGACCAAATATTAGATGAATTAATTGGATTACATGTGCATATCTAGAAGGCAAAACTAAGATCAATATTTTCTTCCTTTTAATGCAAGTATATGGACTGCCTACCATATACCATGTATTGAAGAATTAAAAAAATGTTAAGCAGATATCTGCTTAATACATTTTGAAAAGGACTTTTAACAGTTATTCTTAGTTGAAAAAGTTGTTTTCACTGTAGTGAGTCACCCATCCTTAAAATGTTCTGAGTGAGACTGTATGACCATCTCCCAAGGGTACAGCATCAAGATTTTCTGAATCCAGGTAATTTAGAATGATGGTTCTCTAACCTTTGCACTGAGAAAAATTACTCAAAGGACTGGCTAGAACACAGATTCCTGGCCATAACCTCAGAAATTCTGATTCAACATATAATTTCCATTTCTAATAAACTTCCAGTACATGCAGATGTTATTGGTCCATGGACCACACTTGGAGTAGCAATGCGTAATCCAGGGTCATCTTCCTTTCAAGACCAGTAACTCTAAAATACAGACAGAGAAAAATGTCTGCTTCATCAAATTCATTTTCCTCAGCTGACCAAAAAGGGAAAAGATGGCTGAGGGAAGGAAAGAAACACTATCTGATCAAAAACAGAAAATGCCCAAAATGACAGAGCTGTTTCTGGGGCAGTGAGATGTTTAGAAGACAAAATTTCAAGGAAGTCTCCCAGATGATTCTTGTAAAATGATTTCAAATATGCATTTTTTTTTCAAAGATCCCCAATTACACTCTACACAGCTCTTAGATTTCACTGACAAAGCTTTAAAAAATGATGCATTTACTCCATGCAGGCAGCAGTCTCTGGAGCCGAAGCCTCCGCGTAAGTGATGTGTCGCAGCTGGTTTTCGAGCTGTGTTGAAAGCTTCAAGCTTTGGCACGACCGAGCATTAACTCAGCATTAAGCAGAAGCTTTGACACTGGAGACTACAAACTTGGATGGATTAAATACACATTTTGAATATCTCACAAAATACTAGCAGTAAGGAGGATACAGAGGTTTTTAAAAAGAGAGTGAGAGGGAAATAAAAAGTGCAATGCAAATAAACAGAGACTTGGGCCCTGCAAATCCTAGCTGTCCTGCCTTCACTGAGACTCTTTTTCCTTCAGATGCTGCAACATTTATATCCATCTTTCCCCCAAGAATGGTTCTGTGAGATTTCAACCTATGGGAACATCACTGGAACACAATCAAAATTATTTGTAATAATGACAAACTGTAATCTAGCATCTTTTATTGTTTAAGAGATTAAAGCCAACTGCAATTCAGCTCCTGGCCCCAGAATAGCAAAAAAACAGAACAAAACAAAACAAAACAAAAAGGTCCCAGACAGTAAGCACTCAGTATACTTACTCACATAGGTTACTAAAATAGAGTATAGATAAATGTCACCCTCTAGTTCTATTGTGCATATAACTTTCACAACAGTTTCACAGATATTGACTCATTTGATTCTCACCATAATTCACATTTTAGATCAGGATTATCATGACCTTGCCCGGGGGTCGGGGGGGGCGTAAAAAAAGCAAAAGTATATGTGAGAGATTTAGCTCCTGCACATGGTTATATAGAAAATTATAGGAAATGTCAGGACAAGATTCCAGTTTTACTAAAACCAAGTTCTCAGAGTTTTCTCTTACTATGCATACCCATAGATTCTAATACCTACTATTACTACACTGAATAAATTTTTTCCATGTGTTTAGTTTTCAATTCTTATTCCTAAAGACCTTAATAAAGATTCCAAAGAATCTCTTTCTGGAAGTATAACACAGCAGTAATGAGGAAAAATGATATATTATCCTAAGCATGCCTATGTTATAAAGGTAGGGATTTAAAAGATGCCCTGAAGAGCTGTCTTAAGAGCATGTCAGAATTCCACTCCAAATCCAGAGCACATTTATCAGTTAAGTATAGCTGATTACTTACCTTCTTTTCTTCTATCTCTCCTTCCTGTCTCACTTTTGCTGTCTCTCTTTTGAAGACTGGTGTTACAGGAGGGAAGCTCTGCATAAGATTAAGAAACCCCAATGGATTAAGAAACCAGACCATTTGCTCAGGGCTGGTGCACTGGGATGACCCTGAGGGATGGGATGGGGAGGGAGGTGGGAGGAGGGGTTCAGGATGCGGAACACATGTACACCCATGGCTGATTCATGTCAATGTATGGCAAAAACCACTACAATATTGTAAAGCAATTAGCCTTCAATTAAAATAATTAAAATAAATTTTTTATAAAAAGAAATCAGTAGGTCTTGCCATTGCACTTTCAGTGCAACTCTGTTAAATAAACAACCTCCCCTGATAAAAGAATATTTCGGGATGCACATGTATGTTTTGTCAACTTAGACTATATCTACAAATTCTTAAAGGTATAAATTCATCCAGTCATCTGATTGCTTTTCTGATGATCCAATGCAATCATTGAGTTGGTTTTCATCACAAAATTGTTTTGGAAATTGTCTAACTACCATGCTGATAAAGCTCAAGATTCATTTTTTTTTTTTTTTCATAATTCTTCAAATTCCCACAAGTGTTTGTTAAGCATCTACTCCTAATTTCCTGGGTTAGAAAGAGGAGAGATATGGCCATGGTTTTCAAAAAGTTTAGAGAGTCAGGAGAAGGCACATATATTTTGACAAATATATGCAACAAATTGCTACAGATACACTCATAAAAGTTTATAGGATAACAAGCTCTGCCCATGGAAGGGGTCCACATGCCCACTGTGGGCATATTAAGAAAAGTTACATATTAGATGGAATAATTTATTTAAGACCTTTAATGAAGAAAGGGTCCAACAGGACACAGGGTACATTTATACAGGGATGAATTAAAGGTAAAAAAAAAATCTTTGTCTAATTAATCTTTCCAATGAAGAAAACACTACTAGAATTTTGACACAAGCTATACGGTTTGTTGTAGAGTGCTTCCCTCCGTACATACAACCTGCTGAGTTTAGACAGTTGCTGTCTTCTCATCTTCCCTTCATTTGTGGTTGGGGGACACATCTGGTATAATCACAGTAATATAATATCATTGAAAGGGAAAGATGGCTTATGACCGTGGCTTATACAGGAGGACTTTAGTCCACAATTCTACCTGTTAAGCTAAAATGTTATTTGTAGGTATACTACAAAGTTCAATCTGGGCCAAACCAAATGATGCCCACTAGAAAAGACTACTGTGATTCATATGATCCTTAGGGAAGCAATCTATGTGTGCATTACAAGAGGGAAATACTGAGTATTTTCCAGAAAACAAGGCAACAGGCATTATGCCTTCAGGGAGGACTGGTAAGTGATTAGAGCAGGGCATGACGGAGACACACAGTCTAGATTCCTTTAAGTTGGAATCAGAGGCCAGTCTCCAGACCCTGGGAACCAGTAAGAACAAGATCAGGTCTAGGGAACCTGAGACTTAGTTAGGAACCCAGATGTGCTGGTTCTGTCCAAGTGGCACCTCACATAATCTGTGCAGGTGACTTTAAGAGGCAGATGTGCTGCTCCATTTTGCAGATGATGAAACCGTGTCTCCAGAAACCTAGAAAGAGAGACAACAGTTACTGTATCAGCAGCAAAGCTCACGGTGCTGGGTCATTACATTTTGGTACAAAGCCCAAAGCTTTCACAATACCCTATTACACAGAACTGAAGCCTGTGGAGCTGTGTTTATGCCTTGAAGATGTGTTTCTGTGCACAAAGCAAGTGTGTGTGTGTGTGTGTGTGTGTGTGTGTGTGTGTGTGCGCGCGCGCGTGCGAGCATACCTCTTCTAGAGGGGAATAAAAGTTGGAAGAGGGAATGAAGATGGTCAGGTTATTACATTACCCTTTAAGATTTTAAAACGTGGCATTTATGACAATCATATTGTGATCCATCTACTAAAACATAAAAACATGGAGGCCTAATCTCCCCAGGTTTAGGATGCAATTCTGTCTCTGGAATATCAAGTAACAGTACCAAATGCAAAGACGGCCTTTGACTGAGGACAGTCTGGAAACAATTTTCCACTGCACCGTTAGCATATCTGCAATCAAAGTCTGTGTGTATCTGTGATTTTTTTTAATCCTTTCACTTCTTTCTTCCTCTTTTTCTTCATTGTGTCCCTACCTTCCCCGCCTCCTCCCCATCCCCGCAAACACTTTCCTCTCCCCGATGGAGATGGGAACCAAAAGGAAATTGATGCAGTGGCGGGTTTAATATGACATTTGAAAAGTGACTTTTTGATTTTCAATTAACCTTGCACAAAGAGGAAATATTGAAATTCGCCCCTTTGTTCTTGGCTGGATCTGCAGACAGGCTGGTTGGTACCAAGAGCCGATATGGGTTTGGGGTGGGGCAGCGGAGAAGGCAGGCGAGGGAGAGAGAACCTGGCACCTCCGAAGCCGTCCTTCTGTTTGCACAGAACGAGGCAGGACTAGCCTGTGGTAATTACTCTCAGAAGGAGGAAACAGGTAGGGGAGAAAACACTCTCGTCATTTGTTTGACTTAATTGTATGCTTTTATGAGCCGTCTGGCTGGAAGGATTAAAGTTACTTTTAATAACACTTCCTTTCAGAAAGAATTTGATTTGAAGTCTCCCAGCAGGGCCTCCCCGGCAACAGCAGGACCCCATCCCCAAACTGTGCGCCCCTCCTCCTTTCCCCTCTAGTCAGCCCTCTCCCCTCCGCTTCTTTGAAAGCCCTATTGTTCTGTTTGGAGAAGAAAGAGACTCTTACACGGTGATATGACGTGTAAAGTTAACTCCGTAAATCTCCTCTCCGGATTTTCTGTACAATCGTCTCCGAAGGCGGTATTCGCCCCCCTCCCCTTTGGAAGAGGAAACCTTGACAAGTACACATGGGAATAAAGTAGCTGGACGCTGTGACCTCCCTGGACAGCCGCGTGGGGACAGCGGGCAGGCTGCCGAAACACACACTCCGCTCATTATTAAGGCGCAGTGTTTTTGCCCACAGACCCTTGCCATCTGCCTTCCGTCTCCTCTCCGGTCCTGTCCTTGTAGGTGTCTGCCCTTCTCTCCCAGCTTTTTTCTCTCGCTATCCTTCTTCCCTTTCGATGTTTTTAATCTACGTCCCCTCCGGTTGGCCGGCTTCCCCCGACACTGGCGGGAGGCATGGGTCCCCGGAGGCGCGGAGTGCGCCCTGACCAGGCTGCGCGCTGGGTCCGGGCCCGCGCGCGCCGAGACTGCATCTCATCCCTAGATGGCAGCAGGATTCTGAAGCTGGCGCAGCCCACGGCAGCCCTTCTGGTCTGTGCTCCTGAACAGATTGCCAGGGGATACAGCGGCTAAATAGCTCGGCGCCTCCCTGGAGTGCAGGTCAAGCAGAAGAGCAAGCCGGACAGACGCATCTGGCAGGGCCTCTGAGGTCGGATGCTACAACTCTGGACACCACATTCTCTCGGCACACAGATGTGCTAGTGCGTTTAAAAAAAAAAAGAAAGAAAAAGGGAGTTTAGCCACTTGGAGACTGTATCTTGTTAAAGACCAGTGATTCTGGACAGTGGCAAAAGTCTCAAGGCCTGAATACACAGAGGACACACGCCCATCCAAGCCTTGAGGAAACACTTGTCTTCATCCCGGGGACCAAGCTGCCTAGGCAGGAAGGCAGCAGGATGTGAAGACGGAGACTTCAGCCAGGCTGGAGTCCTGTGCACCTTGGGAGAATCTCTTTCTGTCCCTGAGCCTGTTACCTCATCTATAAAACTGAGGCTGTTAGAGCTTTTAGCTCTGTGTACATACAAAAGATTGTCAGGATTATCAAGAGGAACAAAGGAAGGAAAAATTCACTTTGGCAGGAATGGTCTCTTTGCTGCAGCATTCGGCCCAGAACAGAAATTCTCCTTCAGAGGATAGGTCCCAGTGGCGCTACAGTATTTATTGTGATCAGCTAGAAATTGCTTATTTGAAAACGAAGAGCAGAGGTGGTTGTACAATTTAAAAACTAGAGACCTTTACCTCTAAACTTCGATTATCTACTACCATCGGTGACTTTGTCATCACCTGAGAATTCTGTATGTCAGAATCCTTATCACTGGCTACAAGCAGAAGCCCAGGAGCTATGTCACTGATGGGTCCCAGAATTCACTAAGAAAGGTAGAGGCTACCCTGCTGAGTGGTGTTTTGGAAGATGTTAATGTTAACATGGCATACAACAGACCATGTGAGTCAGGAAATGTGCTCACCAAATCTGACTCAGAGAGAAAAAAAACATACACAAAGTTTTTTTTTTTAATCTCTTGTAGTATAGTACATTCTTATGTTTGCTAAGAGTTCTGTCTTTTTTTAGTACCATGGCAACCTTTGTAACAAAAGGGCAGGAGGATAGAGGTTTCTGACACATACTCTTTATTTTGTCTGGGGTCTTGTTTCCTCTGCTCCCCTCAATCCACAATTTCTACAAATATATCTCTCCCAACCTCCCCCTCCAGAAATTAGGTAATATGTGTAAAATCTTCACTAACCTTGATTATTTACACCAAATAGAGAATAGCTTCACAGTCTACAACCTTGCTTACCAGGGCTTTTATGGGATCCAAAGCGAAGGGGTTTCAATGTGATGTTGAAGCAGCAGGAAGGTGGGGAACAACAAAGATGTTGAATAAAATTCTAGCCATTGCCAGTTTTCCTTCCTTTAAAAGATCCTGCCAGATCGCAGGACAGGAGGCAGAATCAAAGAATTTCTGTTGTGTTTACTCCTGTTCTGTTTGAATAGTAAACCTATTCAGTGTTATTACTAGACTCTTGTAGCAACAGCCACAGCAACATTGTAAGATCTGTAATTCCAACAATCTCATGCGACAATATGCACCTGTCACATAACCTCATCCTTACACCTTCCTAAGAGTCATTCTTGTTGGGCCAGTTCTTCAACCTCATAAAGCCCTCCACTTCAGAGATCTCCCTCTCTAAGCTTGAAATCAGCTTCCCACTGTCTATCCTTCCACCCAGTTTTTTCCATTAAAATTGCCAAATTGAACCCCAGGATTGATCCCTGAGTCTTTCTTATTCAGATCCTCCACCTTCTCTTCTGGAAAAAGCCTAACACTGAGGACTTCTCATGGAGAGATGGGGAAAAAAAAGATTAGTACTACATGGGCATTCTCTCCTTTCAGCCAGAGAAGGAGAAAACATTGTTGAGAAAAGGAGACATTGTTGATGAAAAGGATTCAGCCTTTCTTATTGTTGTCACCTTATGGCAGAAAGCGAAGAAGAACTAAAGAGCCTCTTGATGAAGGTTAAAGAAGAGAGTGAAAAAGTTGGCTTAAAACTCAACATTCAGAAAACTAAGACCATGGCATCCGGTCCCATCACTTCATGGCAGATAGATGGGGAAACAATGGAAACAGTGAGAAACTTTATTTTCTCGGGCTCCAAAATCGCTGCAGATGGTGACTGCAGCCATGAAATTAAAAGACACTTTGCTCCTTGGAAGAAAAGCTATGACCAACCTAGACAACATATTAAAAAGCAGAGACATTACTTTGCCAATAAAGGTCTGTCTAGTCAAAGTTATGGTTTTTCCAGTAGTCATGTATGGATGTGAGACTTGGACTATAAAGAAAGCTGAGTGCCGAAGATTTGATGCTTTTGAACTGTGGTGTTGGAGAAGACTCTTGAGAGTCCCTTGGACTGCAAGGAGATCTAACCAGTCCATCCTAAAGGAAATCAGTTCCGAATATTCATTGGAAGGACTGATGCTGAAGCTGAAACTTCAATACTTTGGCCACCTGATGAGAACTAACTCATTTGAAAAGACCCTGATGCTAGGAAAGATTGAAGGCGGGAGGAGAAGGGACAACAGAGGATGAGATGGATGGATGGCATCACTGACTTGATGGACGTGTTTTCCCAGCACACCGGGAAGCCTGGTGTGCTGCAGTCCATGGAGTGGTAAAGAGTTGGACATGACTGAGTGACTGAACTGATCTGACTAAAGTCATAGCATCCAATCTTAGATAAGCCCTTTATGCTGCCTGATAGTTCATTTATTCCTGGTTATTCTTTTAGCCTCTTTTAAATTGAAGTATAGTTGATTTTCAATATTGTGCTAGTTTCAGCTCTGTAACAAAGAGATTCAGTTATACAAATGTGCATGTTCATGTATATATATGTGTGTGTGTGCATGTATTTTTTCAGATTCTTTTCCCGTATAGGTAAATAGGTTATTTATTAATCACTGATTGTTTTATTTATTTGCCTCTACTTAATTCTTTCCTACTGTCTCTAGCGAGTATGTCAAAACTTTGGCCTTCTACTCAAGGATTTTACCACCACGTACCCTATCCTTCCTTACATTAGAAGAGCCTCTCCCAAATCTCACAGGATGGAACTCAGAATCCTACTCCCAATATAAATGGTAATCTACCTGTGATCTCTCTTTAACTCTGATCTCAAGGGAGAGAGGCCCTTTATCTGAAGTAAGAACCACCACACAGAAATTCTCTTAAACTCATCTTCACTTATTTCCTAGATCCATCTCTCTCTCTTTTCTTTCTCTCTTTCTCCTCCTTCTCAGTCTTTTACTACAACTACTGATTCCAAAAATTTTCTTTTTTTTTCTCTCTCTTCATGTTCCCGTCTCATACACGCATCATACTGCCATCCTCTTTACGTGCTTGGTTTTAATGAACTGTTTGTAGGGACACACATACACTCCCCAGTTCTCTGCTCAACCAAGCCTCTTGGCCTTTGTTCTTGGAACTTTCTGTGCTACAGAATAGCTTTCTTTCACTTTTCTTTTCTCTTTCTCTTGCTAATCCTTTTAGATCCAGGCTTTGGGAGCCCAACTTATGAAGTAAACTTTGCTCAGTATCCAAACAAGCTAAGTCTTCTTCCTTTATTTTGCTCTACCAGAGAACATGAACCTTTATCATAGAAGTTACACACTAATTTTTTTCTTATTGTTTGTGAAATTTCTGATTAGCATACTGGGATATAAGCTTTCGAGGGCAAGACTTCAAGTGTCTTATCCATCTTTAATTGTTGAGTGCCAAATGTGAGAGCAGGCACATTTTATGAAACTTTGTTTTAGACATACCGGTCATACTGCCTTCTGTATCGGTTTTATTTTAAGGAAAATGTTTGCTCACATCAGGGCTGCAGGACAGAGCACCCTTGGAATTTTATTCTATATCATCTGGTCCCTCTCCTCATTTTAGCTGTCTGCACTGTGCTGAGGCTGAGTATTAGTGCAATAGCCAGTCAGTATAGCTGTGAGGGGTTTATGAGATCATCCGGGAGAGAAAGTTCTTCCAAAACAAGCATGATATGATCCATGAGTCATTTCACATTTGAAGTAGATACTATAGAGAGAGGGAAGAAGTAGTAGCAGAAGCAGAAACTTTAAAGTCAGGAGAAGTCAACTTTAAAGTTCCGTTGGAGGGTAGGAGACAAGAAGAGCTATATTGGCCCCTCAATGAGCTGAGTTTTGAAAATAGAAGTAATAAACAGATACTTGATCTGATTTAAAATAATAATTTATCTCAAGTTCTCATTAAAAGTATCAAAGTTTGGACTAAAACACAGTTCTCTTTATATTAAGACAAGTGTGCTTTCTAGTCCAACTTGTCTGTTTTGCTCCTCCTTGTATGTAGTCTGAAGATACAAAGATAGGAGTCTCATGATTTATTAGTCCATTTTTGGTCCAAATGATCAAAAGTTGATTTTAAGTTAAAGAGTTATTCTTTGAGGATGTAAATGATCACAATTGATTGACATTTATTGTAAGTCAGACAATCACAATATCGTTATCATCCCTATGTACATTTACGAGACATGATTCAAAGGGTTTTACATGTATAAGATACGTGTAACCATCCTAACAATTCTTTGAGGTGATTGAGTTACAGAGGTTATGTAAATTGATTAAATAACATAACCAAGAAACCCCACTGAAGGTACACATAGGCACATGTATTATGTCATTTAATTTTCACATCAATTTTTCAAAAGTTGTTATTAATTCCTAATTTTATAAATGAGGTACACAAGGGATCGGTTGTTTAATATTTTGTGGTAGCAGCTAATAAGACCCTGTTCTGGCTAACATCAAATCCATGACTGCTCTTATACTCCAAACTGTATAATGTCTCTGTTTTTCAAGCTGAACACTGCCAAAAGAGTAGGCTGTTACTGACTGTGACTGGCTAATTATCTTCATATAGGACTGATGTTGAAGCTGAAACTCCAATACTTTGGCCACCTGATGCGAAGAACTGACTCATTAGAAAAGACCCTGATGCTGGGAAGGATTGAAGGCAGGAGGAGAAGGGAACGACAGAGGATGAGATGGTTGGATGGCATCACCAATTCAATGGACATGAGTTTGGGTAAACTCCGGGAGTTGGTGATGGACAGCGAGGCCTGGCGTGCGTCAGTCCATGGAGTTGCAAAGAGTCAGATA
The DNA here is from genome assembly GCF_019320065.1 of Cervus canadensis. NCBI lineage: Eukaryota > Metazoa > Chordata > Mammalia > Artiodactyla > Cervidae > Cervus > Cervus canadensis. The sequence continues at coordinate 32,553,586 of NC_057408.1, forward strand.
CGACTGAGTGACTGAACTAAACTTAACTGAGGTTGTTTTTATACCACATAAATGTTTCAAGTCTTCCTTAGGAGAATAATCATAATCTTTAAAAAATCAGAGAAAAATCCTGTAGCTCCCAGTATAATGTGGACCTTCAGCATCACTTGAAATAGGGAATTTTGCCTTTAGAATCTTCCTATGACTCCTTTAGCTGTACTTTGTCATTCTTACTTCTTAAAGTTCCCAAAGTTGTCTATTTTTTTTAATTAGACAATACAGGTATTCTTTTAGTAATATTTTTGCATCAGTTACCTCTTAAACCTGAAATTAAAAAGGACTTTTTGAGAAGAAAGTAAAATCATAGTGTCCCTTCCTATTTGAAGGAGTTAAGACACAGAGAGTCCCAAAGCCTATTTACAGTGGTCAGAGAAGAATCCTTGGAATGTCCCTTCGCAGTGCAGTAAATATAAGGCACTGCTCAGGTCGTTTAAGAGAACGTTGCTGAATAATATTTTTTGTTTTCCTGAAAAGCTTAGGAAATCTGCCTTTCTACTGGTGGAGGGAAAGGAGTGGATTAATTTGAATCATAAGCCAGTGGTTTCTGGAAATGAAGAGCAGGCTGATCCTTCTCTTCACTTAGTGACACAGAAAGTCAAACTGTTCTCCAAAATAAAATTACTGGGAGGAGAGAAAGCCTAGGTGGATGACTGAACCCCAGGACAAGAGACTAAGATTCTTGAGAAGATCTGATTTTCCTGCTGGGACTCCATAACCAAACATGAAATGATATGGTAAGAGGAAAGGAAGGGGAGATAAAGAAAGAAGGAAGGAAGTTAGAAAGAGAGAGAGAAAGAAGAAACCTCCACAGAGTGGGCAAGACCTTGGCTACAAGAGCATCCTGTGAACAATGAGAAACATTTCACTAAATTAGGATGTTTGTTTTTACAGAGTAATGTCTTGAGAGCAAAACCAAAGAAAAACAAAACCACAAAGAAACATAAAACAACTCATCTGTTCCCACCTGGCCATTTGGAAGAGAGCTGAACTGCTGAGTCTGATAAATTCTCACATCCTTAAGAAATTCCAGAGTGAAGAGTGCAAGTGATTGCCAAAGAATACTTGTCCTTAAGGAAATTGAGGAGGGTTGTTTGAGTAAGTGGAGATAATAAAATATTGAAGAGTGTACTTGCTCTGAATGTGTAGATTTTGATCATGTATTGAAATTATGTGGATCTCTTGATGGCTCAAATATTCTTATATCCAAATGGATGGGAAAAAGGATTTGTTAGGAAAAGGACTTGTGGACAGAGGATCTCAAATCCCATCACAGAGGAAATCAATCCACCGCTCATTTCCAAAGCACTGTGGTGTCTGTTGGACATGAATCTGAACAAATTCCAGGAGATAGTGAAGGACAGAGGTGGGCTGCAGTCCATGAGATCACAGAGTCCCACACGACTTAGCAACTGAATACAACAATGGTGTCTGTATTAATTACTGCCTTTGAACCACACACTGGTCAATCAGCAGCACTGGGTATTTATCAGTGTTTATTCTCATGATCATTTTGAAAAATACTTGTTTTTCTATTTGAAAAAGTTGCATCTTACAATGGCTGAGAAAAATGTTTTTAGTTTCAGCGGTTTTTAGGTTCCTGATCTACAAATGACATTGATTATATCTGACTCAGACTCTTCCACTGAACCCTGAGGTGAGCTTTGCATTTTAAAATCAAATATTTTAAAATTAAAATAGTTTTTCTTCCATGAAACTTGCCCCAAATTTAACATTTCATCACTTTTGGGGCATTTTCCTCCTCTTACTTCTTTAACACTTGCTATCTGTAACATTCATTCATCTTACTACTTATTTTTAATATTTTGTTTTACCCTATTGTTTGATTGCAAGCATAAAGAATCTTATATTCTCAAGACAATGTAAAGTTCTTTGAGAAGTTAACTAGTGCAGTGTTTGTCAAATTTTGTTTAAAAAATCACTATGATTCTATAGGGAACTTAGACCATTCTATAAGAAAAAAGTGAGGAGGTATGCTTTTTTAAAGATTTTGACAAGCTGTATTAGAAAATTGGTTATTACCTTAATAGTATTTATGAATTAAAAAATTTAACCTTCCTTTCCCCTGGAAACAATGAAAAAATAACCACTAACTAAAAAAGAAAATGAAGTGCCCCTTAAAGTAATTTTTGTCTTAAAATTATTTTTATTAAAATTTTGCTTTGTCTTTATTCTTTAAAAATTGGAGGAAACTTGCTTTTCAATGTTGTGTTGGTTTTTGCCACACAACAATGTAACTCAGTTATAATTTAAAGACTTTTCTTTTTAAGGGCAGTTTGAGTGAGTGAGTAAAGTCGCTTAGTTGTGTCATTTAGATTCAACAAAATTGAGAGGAAGTGCAGAGATTTTCTGTATATACTTTGTCACCACACATGTACAGCCTCCGCATTATCAACATCCCCCGCAAGAGTGAGACATTTGTTACATTTAATGAACCTATACTGACACATCATTATCACCCAAAGTCCATAGTTTGCATGTGGTTCACTCTTGGTTTTGTGCTTTCTATGAGTTTGGATAAAGATATAATGACATGTATCCATCATTATGCCACCATAGAGAGTACTTTTACTAAATTAAGAATCTTTCACTAAAAATCCTCTGCTCTCTATTCTTGTTCCCCATCCCCATAAGCCCTTGGCAACCACTGATCTTTTTTATTGTCTCCATAGTTTTGCTTTTCCCAGAACGTCAGGTATTTAGAATCACAGTTTGTAATCTTACAGATTGGATTCTTTTACTTTAGTAATACGCATTTCAGCTTCCCCATATTTCTTCATGGCTTACAATAGCTCGTTTGCTTTTAACACTGAATAATACTCCATTGTGTTGGTACACCACAATTCATTTATGAAGCATATCTTGGTATCTTCCAAGTCCTGGCAATTATGAGTTGGTACTCTAAACATCTCTATGCAGGCTTTTGTATAGACGATATGAGGGAGTGAGATTGCTGGATTATATGGCAAGAGGATGTTTAGTTTGTAAGAAACTGCCAAACTGTTCTCCAAAGTGCTATACCATTTCGTAGTTCCAGCAGCAGTGAATAAGAGTTCCTTTTGTTCTACATCCTCTCCAACATTTGATACTGTCAATGCTCCACATTTTGGCAGTTATAATAAATGTGTAGTGGTGTCTTCCTATTGTTTAATTTGTATTTTCCTGATGGTATATGACTTGGACCATCTTTTCACCTATTTTCCATTCAAATATGTTCTTTGGTGAGATACCTGTTAAAGTCTTTGGCCTACTTTTTAATCAAGTCATTTGTTTCCTTATTGCTGAAATTTTAAGTGTTCTTTGCATATTTTGGATAACAGTTCTTTATCAGGTATGTGTTTTGCAAGTGTTTTCTCTGGGTCTGTGTCTCTTGCTCTCATTCTGTTGACATTGATTTTAAAAGAGTACTAAAATTTTTACTTTCAATGAAATCCAGCTTATTATCTCTTTCATGGCTCATGCTTTTGGTATTATACCTGCAAAGTCATTGCCACACTCAAAGTCATCTAGGTTTTCTCATATGTTATCTTACAGGAATTTTAAACTTTTGTGTTCTACATTTAGGTCTATGATACATTTTGAATTAATTTTTGTGAAGAGTGCAAGATCTGTGTTTTGACTCCTCTTTTCTTGCAGATGTTTAGCTGTTAGACACCACTGTTGAGGACACTCACTTTGCTCCATTGTTCTTTTGCTTCTTTGTTAAAGGTCTTTTGACTCTATTTATTTATACAGGCTGATTTCTGTAGGCTCTCTATTCTGTGCCATTGGTCTATTTAGCTTTTCATTTACCAGTGCAATACTGCCTTGAGAGTCAGTCCTTCAACTTATTTTTCTCCATTAGTATTGTATTGACTCTTCTGAGTCTTCTGTCTCTTCATGTAAACTTTAGAATTTGTTTGTTGATATCCCTATGATAACTTGCTTCAACTTTGATTGGAACTGCTTTGAATCTATAGAGCAAGATGGAAAGAACTGGCATATCAACAATATCAACTCTTCCTATCTATGAACATGTAATATCTCTACTTAGTTTTTCTTTGATTTTATTAGGATTTTGTGGTATTCCTCACATAGATCTTGCACATGTTTTATTGGATGTATAACTATTTCTTTTGGGGGTGCTAATATGTATTGACTTCACATTCCATTTGTTCGTTACTAGTTTATATGAAAGAGATTGATTCTTACATGTTAACTTTGTGTCCTACAACCTTGTTATAATCTATTATTATTTTGAGCATACTGTTTGTCCTTTCAAATTTTCTATAGATATCATATGTAAACAGAAATAATTTTATTTTTTCCTTTCTAATCTGTATATTTTTATTTATTTTTCTTGTCTTATTTCACTAACTAGAATTTCCAGTATGATGTTGAAAAGGAGTTGTAAGAGGGAAATTCTTGCCCTAAATTTGATCTTAGTTGCATACCTTGGAGTTCCTCACCATTAAATATGATGTTAGCTGTAGATTTTTTAATGATATGCTTTATAAACCTGAACAAATCCTCAGTGACTTTTTAGCAATGCGAATAAAAATAATTTTTTTGTTTTTGTTGTGTTGGTCACTAAGTCATGTCCAATTCTCTGCAATGTCAAATGTCTTTGAGATTTATTTAATGTGTAATATGAAGAAATTGGGGCTTGAGTGAAGATGGTTAAACAACCATATCTAAAAAGTGTCCATTGATTAGTCAATATCAATCTGGAGAGATGTCATTTTGTTGGAATATGGAGTTTTACACATTGTTACTTTTAGTCAATATTCTTATCAGTATGTTAACTAACCAAAGATTGCTTATTTAAACTGTAGTTGTAAATAACTATGAAGAAATATATATTTATTTCACGTAATCACATCCGTGTTGACTCACAGGTTTGTTAGGTACCTTGTCAGATATTTTGCTGGCTACAAAAATGAAGTAGGATCACTAACCTTGATGATAATACATTTCTTAGAATATAAAAGAAATGTATGCAGCCCAAAATGTGCCACGTTATGAAGTGTCCGTTTTCTTGCCTCCACATTTGCATTTTCTCTTTCTTACCACACCCGAGATGGATTCCACCTCTTTTTTTTTTTTTTTTTTTTTTTTCAAAATTTCCAAGCATTTTCCCACCTCAAGAGTTTTGGACCAGATATTTCATTTCTGCAAAGTACTCATTACATTCATCCAACTCATCCAAGCCCTTAGTGCCTGCCACATATACCAGCCCTACCAAAACACACTCAAATGTCCATGTGTTCACACACATGCTTTACATCTATTCTAGACATTTTCTAGAGCTTACATAAAATACAACAAGTCATGTACCTCTACTATTTACTATCCTAATACCCTGCCCTTTGTCTTCATAGAATTTATCATTATACCTGATATTTTTTCACACATGTACTTGTATATATTTATTTTATGTATGGCTTCTGTATGATCAAAGAAAGCAGAAAATAAGCTTATTTTGTTTTTCACATCATGACCAATCATGAGGCCAGATCTCTGTAGATGACCCATTTGCTATATGAATGTATTTATAAAAATTATAATATCTACTCCCTGGCTGAAGAAAGATGATGTTTGTATCAAAGTGTAACATTGGGCTGAAACTTGAATGTTGTGTAGGATTTTTATAGACCAAATTTGAGGAAACTAATAGTCCAACTATGCTTTGTACTATCTAGCCCATGGTTCAAGTATTTATAGAGTTCTGATTGACACTTTAAAGAATGGACATTGATTTGGAGGTGTGTACAGAAAGAAAAGCAACCAGATAGTAGAGTACAAATATATCAAACATGACATTGTTGAAGTAACTGGATGCTTAGCCTGAAGAAGAGGGAGACATGTGATCACAGTTCTCTTATCATTTTACCCGTATAGGAGAGAGATTAAAATCATTTTTTGAAACCTCAGACAGAGTTTAACATAAGGCTAATGGATAGAAATTATTGGGAGGCAGAATTGGGTTCAATATGTTAAGACTTCTCTGAAGATTATAGTGAGTAAAATACAACAACAAAAAAATTATTCTGCTGTTATGCATTGGGATCCTTGAACTCAAGATTCTTATGGGGACTATGTGACCTTCTGCCTACAAGTTATAAATGGAAGAACTGAACTGTGTGAAAGATACAAACAGGAGACTTCTAACCCTTATTGATTCAGAGTGGCAGAAGTGGGATTTATGCCTTGTTTTGTTTTCTCACTTATAAAATAAACATGGTGATAATAATAGTAATAATAGCAATGACAGTAATGATTATCCTATGAGTTGCTGAGAGAACTGAATGAGAAAAAAATGTTTTATAAAGCACTGTTATGTATAACAAGGGATGCAGAGAAGGAACAGCAACAATGCTAAATGTTGCTATGGTTGTTCAGTTGCACTGAGAAAGTACCTACAAACTCATCCCGGTTACTCATCTTGCACAAGCAGAAACTGTGTATTTCACAAATACTAAGTGACCTATGATGTGGTGGTTAAAAAATTAAACAGGAGTGGGTGGAACTTGATTTTAGTGACAGTTTGCCATTAAGTAATTATGACACTTAGCCTCATGGATTGTTTATATAACTGGGAAATAAGAGTTGTTTATTAATATTTTGTCTATTTTATTTCTGTTACCTATCTTAGGTTTACTATTCTGTTTTTCTCCTTAAAGCATGATTCTCTGATAGGAATGAATGTTTTAAAATTTAGAGTCATTTTAAGTGTGAATCTAAAGAGCCAGAAAATGAATCCTAGGACTGGGGGATTGGTATGGGGATGAATTTATGCAAATGAAATACATAGATTAGTTTGGAGGGAGTTGAGTGCCTTAAGAACAGAAATGATGAGACAAGGGAAGCAATCAGTTTTGAGGAAAATATCTTTCTCATTGGGCAAAAGACAATAGGACTTCTTACAGATAAGGAGTTCTGTGGTTGCATGTAATTTGCATCTATTCTTTCTCCTAGTAGAAACTAAATATGGGCACGGGAGTCCTCTCCTTCTTTAGCGTTTTAAATGAGCTTGAAACTGTCTTGCTGGAGCGTAGGTGGCGGTTGTGCAGGAGCATGGAGGGGAGGTTCTGGTATAAGATTTCTGAGAACATTAACAAAGTGCCAAAAAGATTCAATCCACTGGTCTTCTCACTGCGATTCTCCTCCCGGCTGGTTACTAAACCACAGATGAGTCATTGATCACAGGGAAAAAAAAAAAATGACTTGATATTTGAATAAAATTGCATTCCACAAACAAGAAGAAAGAAAGGGGGAAGATCATTGATTATAGTTGAGCTATTTTGTGTGAGAAACCATTTAGGAACTTTATCTTCAGAACATCCTTATGACTTAAGTATCACCTTATCATGTATAATAAGAGGAAATTGAAGTTCAGAGAGGTTAAAATTTGCCCCAAAGTCATGCTGCTACTGAGGAACAGAGGTAAAATTTAAGCAAAGACTTGCTCATGCTCCTTTTACCACATATTATTAAAATAAACTATTATTTCAATATTTTAACAGCTATGCACAGTTGTAATATAAATTTCAATTGTTACAAAAGTAATCAACTAATTTTTGTTTCTGAATTAAACAGAATATTAAAAAATTAATGCTTTGGACTATAAAACCACTACCAAAGCATAGCTTATAGCCTAGTAGCAGAAATATCTAATTGCTAATCAAAGTACAAGATAGTAAAAATATATTCAGCAAATTCATATTTTTTTAAAATTTTCACTTCCTCCTCAATCTGGTTATTTGTATCAGAGGCAAGTTATAGTGTTATTATTGGCTACAAATCTTATGGCATTAAATCTGAAATGTATCTAAATAATCAAGTTTTAGCCCAAACTCATGAATTTACAAGTTGAGAAGGTGATGCTCATAGAAGAGAATTACTTTGAACACAGTGACACCAGCCATTATAGAATCAGCACGAGAACTCTGAAAAGCACGTGGCAGACACTGTTCTAGGCACTGGACCTACAACTGTGAATAATAAGGGCAATGACACTGCTCAACTAGAAATTACAGTTTACTGATGAGTTCAGGGAATTAACATGAAGGAATCCTAAAGTATGTAAAAGGAATATGCCACATACAAATTAGGTGAAAAAACATTCCTGGCAGATAAAACCTCATGCATAATGAGCCTTTAGGTGAGAACAAATTGGCATGTTTCAGGAACAGAAAGAATGTTTTTATGTTTTATGTCTTGAGTGTGTTGGTCTAAAGGAGACAGCAATTAAATAAAGTCAAAGGTGGACTAAAGCCAGATTACCTGAGTTTTCATAGGCCAGAGTCAGAAATTAACTTACATTTTATTCTCAATGCATTAAGACACTTTAAATGCTTTAAAGTAGAGAAAACATGACTTTGTTTACAATATATACAGACTATGTGGGGTGTGTGTGAGAGACTGGACCGAGGACAGGAAGGCAATTCAGGAGGCTCTGTGACATCTAGGAGATGGATGATAGTGGATCAGTAGGTAGGGATGGCAGAAACAGGAGTGAAGAAAACTAGGCTGGTCTCATATAGGATTTGATGGCACAGTCAGCAAGTCCTGCTTGTGAATTTCATACCTAAAGAGAAGGAAAGAGAAGAAGAAACAAGGATTATTTTTTTTTTTTGCGGGGGGCGGGGCTGCTGTGGGGATTGAACTATAGTAGGGTTGGTTTGATGTTGGAATAGTTAGCTAGTAGAGATGAGACAGACAATGAGGAGAAGGAGTGTGAGGGATGGGGAAGGTATTGAGTTCTGTTTTGAAGATGGTAAATTTGAGATGCATATTAGAAATCCCCTAGAGAGATTCTCCTGGTGATGGGGGAAGAGGTCAAGGCTAGAGATACTGTTTGGGAGTCATTATCATATAGATGAATTTGAGGCCATGGGAGTAGATGAGATTACCTATGGAGAGGAGATAAAGATCCCAGGGATGAGCCCTAAGGACTTCAAAATTTTGAGAGCAGCATTTTTCTTTAAATATATGTCTTTCTATTTAACTAGTAGATTTAATTTCAGAAGTTTTCTATTTTAGAGTAGTTAAGTCAAAGCAAAGCAATTATTATTTTCCCTTGAAATCTGCCCTAATTACCATGCCCCTAAAGGCCAAATATATAAGCTATAAGTAAGTTTAATAAAGGAATATAAAAATACACACTGTTATACAATTTGTTTGATTGTTGCTTTGAACTTGATAGCATTTCTATCTTTGGATATCACCTGTCATTCAGCCTTTGCTCATAATAGATGGTGATTGTGCATGTTATATTATCGTTCCAAACTCAGAAGGAGGCATTATGTTCTATGAACTGTACGCTCATGAGTTTAAATTCTGTTGAAAGTACAGCTAGGGAGTACCTTTGTCACTCAGCAATTGCAGTTCAGTATTACTCAAATCTTCTTTAAGCTTCTCATTGAAGAGTACGATGGGGCCATTTCCATCCTAACTCCCAGTTCCGAAGCACAGCGTTATTATACTGTATCAATTCCAAGGCCTGCCAGCTGCAGGTTTGAAATAGCTCCACTCAGTGAAACCTAACTTTTAAATCCCCTGAGTTCAAACCTTTATTGTCCTAAAATAGACCAAGGCCGTATGGCTCAGTAAGGGGTCTTCAGAATTACCATCTTCAGTGTTCTGTGTGGGAAATAAAAGTCCTAGAGAACTTTTCATGAGCAGGCTTTTGGCCTGAGGCTCTTGAATAACACCTTTTCAGTTTCCCTCTGTCTGTATATGTCAGGATTCATGATCACTTATCACCTTTACAGGAAGAATGGACTACTTCTTTCATGAAGCAGCAGGTCTATTTTATATGATGAGATATATAAAGTGATTGAATCACAGATGTGGTTTATGATTGCTGGTAAAGGGACTGGTTGCTAATTTTTAAATGATCTAAAACACTGCATAAATAATAAACATCCCCATGATTGCACAGGAGAGGCTGAGAGAGTAGAAAACCAATCTGTATCCATTTCTAGACAGATGTGTGGCCCTCAGCATATCCCTCACGCTCCCATCCTCAGCCAGCTCCCCTTTATGACTTTTCACAAACCCACACACTTGTCTTACTTCTGGCTTTTCTTCTGTTCAAACCCGAGGCTTCATTCTGACTCTAACAGGAATTACTAAATCACCTTCCTGGATTAAAAATCCAGTTCTGAGTAAATGAAAGAAACTTTTCAGCCCCGTCAGAATTCCCTCCAGATTGGCTTCCTGTTCTGGCTTCTAATACCTTCATGCTTTCCATTATCTTTCCTGCCTTTATTCTCAACCTGCTTTGAGACTGACTTCTGCCATGAGGACATTTTTGCTATCACCTGACTCCTCTGGTCTAGGATCTCCCCTGAAGCTTTTCCTCTATGACATCCACTTCCTTCATCTTTAGCTTCTTTATTATCCCTGGATTCTCTGACTTAACTTAGTTTCATGGTTCTCCTATCTCCTGAAGGTAAACCCAGTTTTATATATGACTCCAGAAAGTCAAAGTCCTACAGAGAGGAGAATAATTATCTTCATGTCCTTTGGAACATTCACCTCAATTCACTTTGAATGAAAATGAGAAGGTCCGTGACAGTATTTCTCTAAAGAACAAATACTAATGCCATGCCTGATTTTCTATTACATTCAGTAAAATAATTATCTAAGTGGATGTTTTCATTTTACTATTCTTACCATTTTCGTATTTTTAAATATGATATAGGTTTTTCCTTTGAGGATTAACTGGCTTAAAACAAGATATGTCTTAAGCATCTCACTTTTTTTTTATTCTTTTTACATTCTTTTCTCATTGACCTTTCCAAAGTAGAGGTGACGGCTTCTAGTACTTTTTCCACATTGATGTCTGACTTCCTGTGCCAGTTTTCAATGCCTTACAAGTAAAGAAGTTAATAAAGGAAAAAGAGGGAACTTTGATGCTGCCAACTCTTAAACAATTTAAGCTGTGACTTTACTAACCTTAAAGTAAATGAAGCCAGATCCAGTGGCTGCACGATCAAATGCTGTTACAGGATAATTTAGTCCAATTGAATATTACAGTAATGGGGGGAAAATGAATTCTGTGCACATTGAAATTTCTGCTTCTGCAGGAGAATTAAACTGCTGAATGCCCATGTTCCCCACTGAAAGTATCTCAAATATACCTTAGCCTGCTGTGTGAATGTGAAGGTCAAGTCTTTCTAGAATAGTTCTCCCAACTGTAACTACCCATTTTTCCCCTGTTCTTGAAAGTTTGTATTATCTGAATAGTTTTGAAGAACTAGTTTAATTTTATGAATGAACTATATTAGAATACATATCATCATTTTATTCATTTAGCTTTATGTTTCCAAGGATGCTACAGAATTTTCCATTTTACTGACATGCAACTAAGTCCATGCAATGATGACTTACTAAGCCAATGAGAATCTATGTAAATAATTCTAAACTTTCTTTCTGTGCAGTGAATACTAAGTTTTATAATTTTATGGACATATCTTAGGTCCAAAAAACACATATAGAAAATATGTGGGGTAAAAAAAAGCTATTGAATGTTTATCTCATGGTCAAGTAAACATACACACATTATTTACTACTCTTAAAGACACTGGCCAAGAAGCTATGAGCACAGAAAGGTATCTATCTTGTCTTGAGGTAGCACATAAAATAGGAGAAAATTTTAAACATGATCACCATTCACTATAATACCAGAAAGTTCAGGCCACAAAAGTTAAATTAAAAGGAAAATTTCGTATTCACATGGTAGGGAGACAAGAGTGAGAAGGCTGGGAGGAGTGTGGGTAGGACTTGAGATAAGTCCAGAAGAATAATAGAACTAAAATTTTTAAAGGAAGATCTGATAAAGGGGAAGAACAAATTATAGAGAATAATATTTAATCTAAGATTGAATTCTCTTAGTTCATTCACAGTCACAGGGTTATTTTTTATATTTTGAGAAAAGAGAGAAAAATTCTGGAAACCCCTCCAAAATTCACATCTTAAATAGTTATGTAACCCAGCAAACAAAAGTCACCCAACATATTGGTTTCTAAATGATACAATTCCTTCTGAACTGCACCCTTTATTTGTCTCTCAAAGCATTTCCATCATAAATGGCTCAATTATTAGTATGTGCTTGCGTGGTGTGTGCAAAATTGCTTCAGTCTTGTCCACCTCTTTGCATTCCAGGGACTGTAGTCCACCAGGCTCCTCTGTCCATGGGATTCTCCAGGCAAGAATACTGGAGTGGGTTGCTGTGCCCTCCTTCAGGGGATCTTTCCGACCAAGGGATAGAACTTCTGTGTCTTATTTCTGCATTGGCAGGCAGGTTCTTTACCACTAGCACCACGGTGACATTACTAGCAGATGCTGCCCAAGACCTATCAAAGGGCAACATTCATATGATAATTTCCCCTTGTTGATGGAGACTATGTTAATTCAAACATTTGTATGAGACTGTGTGACTAAGCACTTCCTACCTTAGGATGTTAACGTCTGCTGCTTCCCAAATCCTAGAGTTCATCCCTGATTTTGCACTGACTGTTGTTTAGACTGTGTCCTTTTCATTCATTTCTCCATCCACCCATTATTCTGTACAGTCTTTTACTGAGCACCCACTCTTTGCCTAACACCATGCTAGGTTCATAAAACATGTAAAAGAAGTATTCAAAAATGTCTTTCACCTTATAATGACTTCATCACATTACTAAAAAATACACTTTTTTAGTACACTAAAATACACTAAAAAATACACATTACTAAAAAATTCATATCAAGTCCTCATTTTCTTTTTTTTCCCATTGTACATTCAAGCACATGATGATGATTAATTTTTCTGGGTATAATTGCTCTAAAAGTTTTCTTAGTTTCACTCTATCTACTTGTCACTTTGCTTACTTGCATCATAATTTAGGATTGCCTAATCTCTCATTTTTGTCTAGAAGCACCACTCTGCACACATTATTTACTCAATAAAAATCTCTCCTTAAGACCTTCACTTCCTGCTTCTGCTTTTTTATTTTTTTTGCCTCTTTCACTCTCTGGAGAAATATATATCCCAATTCATTTATAGTTAGATACTTACAATTAAAATGCCACTGTCCTTGTTAAGTTGCTTTACTGATATCTTTCTCTGCCAAAGCCATGATAGCTGTAAATGAGATTCGAGTCTCATTTTCTTCACAGACCAAACAAAAATCAAAATTTATGTGCACAATTGGTGGCCAATTTTCTTACTTCTTCAAACAAGATGCAGTCACGTGTCTGGGGACACGTTCCCTTGATGCCTGTCTACATGGTGAAGATTTGCTGCCCTTCTCATCCCTTTTGTCCTCTGCAGTGTTCTACTGGCTCCCTTGACATCCTCATCATAATATAATCATCGTCTTTGCCATTAGACTCAGATCTTCTGAGTTTAACTGAGAAATTAAATTTGTTCAGGCACGGAAGCCTGTGACTATGTCACTTTCTGTAGTAGCCAGGAAAGAGAATAAGGAAGAGAAAATGTGTAAGTTGAAAAGAAACACTAAATGAAGTGCTTATTTAAACGTATTCTAAAATATGTTTGTCTACTTGACCTAACTACTGACTTAAACGCAATAAGAAGGCATTTTAACACCATTAGTATCTGGATTTCTGCCAGAGAAAGCTCCTTGCTTTATATCCCTTTAGGCTGTCCTGATGAAACTACCTAAAAATGGGGTTTAATAGCACTTAATTCATTTTAAATGCTTAAGCAACCAGTAAAGTGTATCAGATGATGAAAAAAATAAGACTCCAGAGGTTAAAGAAAGTATTCCAGCAGGGACTTCCTTGGTCATATATAAAATGTGTTGTGTTTTCTCTTGGAGTCATGGTGAGGACTCGTCTTTCTCCAGGCCGTGGTTCTTGGCAAACACTGCTTTGCTCCAAGAGCAGTGACGTTGCTGCATGCAACAGGAAAAAAAAAAAATGATGTGTTTTTCCAGACCTTGCAGTCCAGTTACGACCACAGATCTGCCTGATGTTGGTGGTCTTGGTGGTGGATGGTGTTGCAGGCACTGAAATTTTTTCTACCCAATAAAATTAAGCAGCCCAAATTTTAGATGCAGACTGCTCAAGGACAAGATACTAAGTGCCGCTAAGTGTTTTGTTGAGAGCCAGTGTTTAAGTAAACATTACAAATTATAGTTGTCTAGTAAATAATGTGGACTGAAGCCCTTGAGAAATTTACTATTCATAATTTACATCATTTTGTCAGCTGAGTCATGTAGCTTTTTTTCCTCAGAGAAATTGATGGAGGTATTGGTTTGAAAAGTGCCCTTTAAAGATCCAGACAAGGCCAGGGCTTAAGACTCTTCCAGAAAGAATCTCTGTCAGAAAAGGCCATCCAGAGAAGCAGCAATTCTCACCACACCTGCCTTGACAGTTATGTTGGTGTTTGGTCCACTCAGCTTCAGCATCCTTGAAAGGATGAGGTGAGTTGAGGCCCTCTTTTATTGCATTTGCCCTGAGGACATCAATAGAAAAGATTGCCCAGGGATTGAGGGTTAGTCATTTATGTAGACTTTGTAGTTGAAATCACTTAGGCATAATCTTTAGTTGAAAATGTTTCTTTTCTGCCAGATCTCATGTATGTGTGTGTGTGTCCATATGCATGTGTGTATTTCTTTATATAGTTAAGTGAAATAAAGTTTAACAAAGAATTTATTTTCAATTCTATCTGGAGAAACGAACAACTGAATCCAGTTCTTATTTCTTGCCCTGTATAATGCCCTTTCTGTTTGAACTCTGGTTTCAACAGATAAGAGTATCTGGCTTCTGTTCATGAATGTGATCATTTATACCGTGGATGTTTCTTGTGCTCCATTTATGAGCCAGCATTGTGCTGGGCCCCAGAGAATGGGTAAAAATCCATGATTACAATGTGATAATATACATATTTTGGCAAAAAATGAGAATACAGTGTATCAGAAACATAATGAAAGAACACTTCTTTCAGCCTTTCAGTCAGGGATATCTTCCTGGAGGAAGCAACCCTTTTGCTGCACATCTTAAAGTAGAAACTATGCAAATGAAGAGGGAGAGGAAACAGAAGGAAAGATGTATTTAAAGTCACAGTGAAGAAGGAGAGATCCTGCCAGGGAACTGACCTTTGTTGAGATCACCTGGAGCCCAGCATTTGCACTGAGGTGAGGCAGAAAATGGGATATTAGAAAAGGTGAAAGATGCTGGCTTTGGTGGATGGAATAGATTTATCTGTGGCAGAAGAGACTAGAAAGCACTTTCTTAGTTCTCTTTGTGGGTACAGGGAAATCAGTTTTCAGTTTTCTCATGTGTAAAATGAGGAAGTCAGACTCTACAATCACCACATCCCTTTCCAGCTTTAAGATTCTGTGATTCTATAAGTTTTTGGTGCCTTGCCAAAAAAAAAAAAAAAATCATGAAAATATTCAAGAATACATGAATCAACATTCTCTCTTGTAGGGAAAAAACAAGTTCATTATCCAAGATTGATATTTAGAAAAGTGCTATGGTATTATACCTGTGTCCCGCACAATCACATTCTTTAACTGCTAAAATAGTATCTACTGTTAGCATAAAGAGAAAAAAATAATTACAAATATTTATTGTTGTTTACAGTTTCATTGTTCAAGAAAATGTGAAAATCCCTCAACTTTTGCTTAACGTTTCCTAGCAAACTAAACTGTTTGTTGAAACAGTCAATTTGCTGTTATGCAGCCGCTGTCATGTCCAGCTCTTGAAACCCTATGGACCGTAGCACACCAGTTTTACCTGTTCTTCACCTTCTCCCAGAGTTTGCTTAAACTCATGTCCATTGAGGCGGTGATGCCATCCAACCATCTCATCCTCTGTCATCACCTTCACCAACTGCCTTCAGTCTTTCCCAGCATCAGGGTCTTTTCCAGTGACTTGGCTGTTCACATCAGATGGCCAAAGGAGCTTCAGCTTCAGCATCAGTCCTTCCAGTGAATAGTCACTGTTGATTTCCTTTTAGATTGACTGGTTTGATCTGGCTGACCAAGGGACTCTCAAGAGTCTTCTCAAGCACCACAGTTTGAAGGCATCAATTCATTGGTGCTCAGTCTTTTTTATTGTCCAACTCTCACATGCATACATGACTACTGGAAAAACCTTAGCTTTGACTAGATGGACCTTTGTAGGCAAAGTAATATCTCTGCTTTTTACTGTACTACCTAGGTTTGCTTTTCTCCAAGAAACAAGCGTCTATTAATTTCATGGCTGCAGTCACTGTGCACAGTGATTTTGGAGCCCAAGAAAATAAACTCTGTCTCTGTTTCCCCATCTTTTTGCCATGAAGTGATGGGACCAGATGGCATGATCTTAGTTCTCTGAATGTTGAGTTTAAAACCAGCATTTTCACTCTCCTCCCTCACATTCATCAAGAGGCTCTTTAGTACCTCTTTGCTTTCTACCATAAGGGTAGTGTTATCTGCATATCTGAAGTTATTGATATTCCTTCTGGCAATCTGGATTCCAGCTTGTGCTTCATCCAGCCTAGTGTTCCACATGATGTACTCTGTATGTAAGTTAAATAAGCAGAGTGACAATATACAGCCTTGACATATTCCTTTCCCAATTTTGAACCAGTCCATTGTTCCAGTCCAGTTCTAACTGTTGCTTCTTGACCTGCATACAGGTTTCTCAGGAGGCAGGTAAGGTGGTCTGGTATTCCCATCTCTTGAAGAATTTCCTGCAGTTTTTTTTTTTTATTTGTGTGTGTGTGTGTGTGTGTGTGTGTGTGTGTGTGATCCATACAGTCAAAGGCTTTAGCATAGTCAGTGAAGAAGAAGTAGATGCTTTTCCAGAATTCTCTAGTTTTTTCTATGATCCATCACATGTTGGCAATTTGATCTCCAGCTCCTCTGTTTTTTCTAAATCCAGCTTGAACATCTGTAAGTTCTTCGTTCACATATTGTTGAAGCCTAGCTTGAAGGATTTTGAGCATTACTTTGCTAGCATGTGAATTGTGTGGCAGTTTGAGCATTCTTTGACATCACCTTGTTTGGGAATAAAATGAAAACTGACCTTTTGCAGTCTTGTGGACACTGCTGAGTTTTCCAAATTTGCTGGCATATTGAGTGCAGCACTTTTACAGCATCATCTTTTAGGATTTAAAATGCTCAGTTGGAATTCCATCACCTCCACTTGCTTTGTTCGTACTGATGGCCCACTTGATTTCACACTCTAGGATGTCTGGTTCTAGGTGAGTGATCACACCATCGTGGTTATCTGGGTCTTTCAAATCTTTTTTGTATAGTTCTTCTGGGTATTCATGCCACCTTTTCTTATTATCTTCTACTTCTGTTAGGTCCATACTGTTCCTGTCTTTTATTGTACCTATCTTTGCATGAAATATTCCCTTGGTATCTCTGATTTTCTTGAAGAGATCTCTAGTCTTCCCCATACTATTGTTTTCCTCTTTTCCTTTGCATTGATCTCTGAGGAAGGCTTTCTTACTCTCCTTGCTATTCTCTGGAACTCTGCATTGAGATGGGTGTATCTTTCCTTTTCTCCTTTGCCTTTCACTCTTCTTTTCTCAGCTATTTGTAAGGCCTCCTCAGACAACCATTTTGTCTTTTTGCATTTCTGCTTCTTTGGGATTGTTTTTATCTCTGCTGCCTGTACAGTGTTATGAACCTCCATCCACAGTTCTTCAGGTACAGATTAAATCTATCAGATCTAATTCCTTGAATCTATTTGTCACTTCCACGGCATAATCATAAGGGATTTGATTTAAGTCATATATGAATGGCCTAGTGGTTTTCCCTATGTTCTTCAATTTAAGTCTGAATTTGGCAGTAAGGAGTTCACGATGTGAGCCACAGTCAGCTCCTGGTCTTGTTTTTACTGACTGTATAGAGCTTCTCCATCTTCAGCTACAAAGAATATAATCAATCTGATTTTGCTGTTGACCATCTGCTGATGTTCATGTGTCTCCTGTGTTGAAACTGTTGATAGGTGAATCTATAAATAGTTTCCTGAAATGGAGGCAAGATATTTTAGTTGAAATATAATGCTGAAAATTCAAGTGGACATAAGTCATTATTGTTTTTTATACATGTTAAAACAGGGCCAATAATATCTAACTTTGGGAGTATATATAATTTATCAATTTGCTCGTTTCTGTGTTCCACATTAAAACTTCCTGGGAGCTGTTTACACCTCATCATCATTAGTAATTTCTACACTTCCAACAACCAAAATGTCAATCATCATATACATAATTAGATATAGACACATACCTCCAGATACACACTTTGTGTTGTTAGATATGCAATTATTGTAAAAGCCCGAAATGTCTAGATATGTCATTTTATCACAAGAACTTTTTCAAAATTGCTTAAGAAGAATTGAGTCAAGTGGTTTAATTATTTGAAAATTTGACTGAAAAGAGAAGAAATACGTGAGATATGAGTTGTTTATTCAGAATCACATGCCAAACACAATATGGGCACAATGATGAGATGAGAATAAAATTCGGTAGTTTACAGAGTCATACACTTACACTGCCATATAGACTTACCAGCCCTATTGAAACAGTAGTATACTGGTTTTCAAGTGTTCCAATTTTATGCCAGATAGCCTAGACATTTTTAGAGGAGCAGTCTCTTCAGTTACAGTTAAAATAAGCAGTTTCATTCTCTCAACAAATAGTTGTCATATGATTAAGTTTGGCCAGGTATTGAATTAAGCATTGAGGTTACCAAAAGAAAAGTAAGTCAAACCTTGTTTCTAAGAAGTTCATTGTACAATGAGGATGCCACCTTCTAAAGTAGCTATGACACATTTTGTGATACATGCCAGTCGAAAATAAGCTTGAAGTACTTTGGAAAGGTGCCTTGGAGGGGATACAATCCGATTTGTAGGACTTAGAAGGTCCCCTGAAGGTGTGTGTTTTCCAAGGTAGGTTTATAGAAGAAGGTAGAGTTAGAGAGGGAATTTTGGGATTCTGAGGAGAATCAACGTTTTCAGGCTATGTGGGTGGGGGAAGTGAAGTGCAAGAAGCCTGAACAAAAACATCCAGAGGAGTGATGGTGATGGGAGATGCAGGCAGCATGATTTTATGGAAGTCAAGGGCACAGAGCATTTCTACAACAGTAAGGTTGTCAAAGTTGAAGCCTGTAGAGAGGTTAGAGAAGAAAATGATCAGAAAGCAGATGATGGATTTAACAACAATGTCATTAGTCTTTTTGGCAAGGGTTAGTTCATGAAATGATAGGAATAGATTCTAAAAGGCAACGAGCTAAAGAGTGGCTCTGAGGTGTAGACAGGTGACAGATATTTTTAAAAGTGTGGTTATATAGAGAAAAGACATAGTAGGGTAGAAAAAGGGAAGGGTTTGTGTATGTTTTATATTTTGGTCCTATGTGTGTGTGTTTAATGATACGAGTGCCTGAGCCTGGGTAAATACAAATGGGAAAGAATTGGGACCAAATACCATATAGCAATTTAAGAGAAGGCTTGTTGGACCAAATGAGGGTTAATATTATAGGGTCCAATGTATACAGTGAGGCATTAGCTTTGGCTGGGGAAAGGAGACTTCCTCAAACAGAAAAATTGTATTAAAGGGCTGTTCTGTTGGTAGGAATTAAAATTTGCTGATGTCCCTATCTGATGTTTTCTCTTTTCTCTGTGGTGTAGCACATGGACGCATGGCTACAGTGCAGGGCATAGGATGTTTTAAGAAGAGATGTTTTCAAACAGTGCTGGAAATAGCAACATCATCTAGCAGTGCAAAGGGCTTAGTTGTGTATGACTGTGCTGAATTTATACTAAAATACTATTGAATGATTTTTCCCACAGTATTTAGAAAGCAGCTGGCTACAAGAGAAGGAAGACTCGTGGTTGGACAACATTGTTGATATGTTTGACAAAAGAGACCAGACTGTGTGACAAGGAACAAGGAGAATGAACAGGCTAATAGATACTTAAAAAGAAAAATAAATAAATAAACAACTGAACACACTGGAGTATCACAGAGATTGGAGTTTAGCTATATTTTTGATAATGACCAAGTAAGAGAGCTGAAAAACAATGGATTAAGATGCGATATAATTTCATATCTCAGAAGTGCATAAGATCAGTTGGTTTGGTTTGATCTTGATTTCATAGAAAGCCTAAATTTTGACCTTGGGAGTGGGTAGCTGAAATGAATGCAGTTATTCACTGAGATGAAAATGTTACGGAACCCAGGAATGACTGAGCTAGTGACAGTGGCAAAGCTCTATCCTTTCCAAAGTTCTCACAATGAGCTTAGACAACTGACCACATCCACTGTGTCTGAAGCATCATAACATCTCAACATCCTGCACAACAGCACTCTTCTGTCAGTTACCACTTTGTTCTTGTCCCTGCACTATTTATTGAATGTGAGGAGTCCACAGCATGCGGAGGCGAGTTTGGAGGGGCAGGCATGCTAGATCATCTGAGAAAATATAGCCCAGTCCGGAATAAAAATCCAGGAGAGTACAGATGACTGGAGGCACTTAGCTTTGGGACTGGGAAATGTAGTGGGTAAGATCCACTTATCAAATCTTTTCAAAGGAATCAATCCCTGCAGAGACCCACAGAAGGAAGAGAGGGCCAAGAGCAGAGATGATCACACATCCTGCCGAGAATGAGTCATTGAGAATATACCATATTGAGGATCAGATAGGACATTGAGTCATTGAGAATATACCATATTGAAGCTTAGGACATTGAGTCATTGAGAATATACCATATTGAGGCTCAGATAGGACAGGCAGACTGTAAGGTAACTGCATCTAGTTTCTAGAACACTTAAATGTATAAATTCTCTTCTCTCTTCCTTTCATCTAATTTCTTTCCCTCTAACACCCCTCCTTCTCTCATATTTCATATCACTCTGCCCTCCCTTGTCTTTCTTTGTTCTATCTTCTCTTCTCTCTATTTACTGTCTTTCCCCCCAACAACTGAAAAACTAAGTTCAATAAACTGCAAGATCTACAGCTGTAGCTGAGGAATCGCTGCTGAGACTTTCTCTGTCCTGCTGTGGGTACCATCTTGAAGGAGCCACAGTTTTCTCTGCCTGACCCACGATTAACCAGCAGTTCCAGTTCAGCCCAAGGCCAGCTGACTGTGCTTCCAGAAGCAGCGTTTTGCCCATAGGACACCCTTTATCCTGCTTACCCATGACCTTTCAACAAAGTGTAATTCCACAGAGCTGATCCTGGTCTTTTATGGCTCGACCTGGAAGTCACATGAAGACACATATGGATATTCTCTCATATTCATTTGTACCATCTGTCTTCCTCCAGTCTCTGTCACTCAGCCTTTGCTCCTCGATTTTGTGTATGTCCCATTGGAACGGCACATAGCCATTTCCTTCATAATGAAAGAAAACTCATTTCATATGTGATTGTCAAATTCTGAAGGCCTCAGCCAGCTAGAGGTTACCATCAATTGTTGAGCAGTGACTCACTTCATTGCGGGATATCACTTTTTGCTTATTTCAAATAAAGTGGCAGCTGGAGGGGTTTGGCAGGGGCGTTCTTCTTTCTTCTTTGTGGGAGAGATTTAAAAAAAGAAAGAGAGAGAGAGACAGAGAGATACCTTCATGAATCATGCAAGTTGTCTCCTACCACGCCAAGGAAATTATCTTCTCTACACTACCCATCAATACCATTGACCTTTGTCATAAAAAGCAGGTCACTTATATCTATATCCCATTAAAAGTCATCATCTTACAATCACTTCTTCAGTACTATTAAAGTCATGTCAAAAAGAATCATTGACTTATTGTCAAACACATCCAACCATCCACATTAATGTACCTACAGACACCTCACTAATCAGCAGGCAAACATTGCCAGATACCCAGGGAAGCCCTAGGAAAGAAGGTTTCTGATTTTACCCTCCCTAGCTGAACTGTGCATTTCCTCTCTATCCTGTGCCTAGCCACAGTTGATGATGTTTAGTTTATCACATTAATCCTTATACATTTAGAATGAATATTATTTTATTGCTCTCACTGTCTACAGCAGCAGAAATTCCAAAGTACTTCAGAGGTTGCAAATGAATCTTCATGATCCCTCTGGCTTTGCATGGTACTGGGTTTTAAATGGGTCCCAAATGATGCTTGTTGAATATCTCTTTTGGTGGAATTAACCAAAAAAAAAAAAAAAAAACAAAAAACGGTTGTTAGCTTGCAAGATGACAGAGGAATTGTGTGTTATGTTAAATCCAGGAAATAAAATAATACTTTGGCCACATTTGGTTAGATAAAGCTTCCTGTGAAAGGGGCATTCAAGTGGGCGCTTTTATAAAAATATAACTGGAATATCTAAATAGGGATTGGGGAGATTTCTGAATAGGAGATCATTCTGATCATAAGAATATGAAAGAAAATGAGGTGAAAATTGTCTCTAGTTGAGTGTATGTTGGTGATGAGAAAACATCATTTCTAAAAATAACTGCATTGCAGACAAATTTTTCTTGATTTTTCTCTAAAATGCAGAGAACAATTGTTCAAATTTTTGAGAATACATAATGAAGTGTATAGAACTCCCCAGGTGGCATTGGTAAAGAATCCATCTGCCATTGCAGGAGATGTGGGTTCAATCCCTGGGTCGGGAAGATCCCCTGGAGGAGAGCATGGCAACCCACTCCACTATTCTTGCCTGGACAATCCCATGGACAGAGGAACCTTGAGGGCTACAGTCCAAAGGTCACAAAGAGCTGGACATGACTGAGAACCTGAGCACACATGGAATGTATACCAAAAGGAAAGAGGGGGTGGTGGTGGTGATTTGGAGTCATTCTTCAGGTAAGCTGGATCCATTGGAGGTAAATGAGTCTCCTCTGCTTGACAGATACGAGCACCTAAATTTTACCTGAAGAGGGATGGATTTAGGATTAAATGACTAAATGCGTAGAATTAAAACATTAGTGCAACCTGGATCCAGGATCTCTAGAAACTCATTATCATGCTTTTTCTCCATTCCTCCCTCCCTCTCTTCCTTTTTTCTCTCCTTCCCTCTTTCTTTTACTTTTCAAGATGTAGCTAAAAGGAAACTGCCTATTTGTATGCAAGGTTTGTTGGCTGAAACTCACTCCCTCATCCATTAGGGAAGTCTGCTGGTGTGATCAAGAAGCTAAGCAGCAGAGTGTCAAGAGCAGACAGTCTAGAGTCAGAAAGACTTGGTCAGAAGTCTTGCCCCCATTTCTGTTTTGTTGTGACTTTGTTCAGGGCCCTGAATAGTTCTGTGCCTTTGCATTTCTTCTCTTTAATATCCATTATCTCCAGTTTTCACGTCAATCCTGCAAGCATATATACATATACAAGCACAGTCATCAGCAATGAAGCTTTATATTTCCAAGCCCCATGGTCACACGGAACCATTCATCTGCATTGCATACACTCCTTTTTAAAACTATTTTTTTTTTTGGTCTTAGTTCCTGCATGGCAAACTCCTGACTTTTGTCTGAACTCCATGGCTATACAAGCTAAACTTACTTGGCTGGGTTTTTCCACTCTAGTTTCAAACATTAAGTGGTAGAGGGTATGAAAGTTAAGGTCTGGGGGTCTCATTTTGTTATCTATACTTTTTCTCTAAGTATTTCTTTCCAGTACCACTTATACACTGACAATTCCCAAACACATGTTTCTACCTCCCGCCTATTCAGGGCTTAAGGTGGCCCTGAACATGTCTTTTATATCATGCAGAGTGCTTAGTCGCTCAGCCATGTCCAGCTCTTTGTGATCCCATAGACTGCAGCCCTCCAGGCTCCTCTGTCCATGGGGTTCTCCAAGCAAGAATACTGGAGTAGGTTGCCATGCCTTTCTCCAGGGGATCTTCCTAACCCAGGAATTGAACCCAGGTCTCCCACATTACAGGCAGATTCTTTACTATCTGAGCCACACGGGAAGCCCAATATCATGACTTTTATATCAATATCATGGCTTAAGTGAAATTCTTGACGGACACTCCAGAATCTGCTTCCTTAGAGGGTAAGTATGTGGCACAAATATCTACCCAGCAACTTCAGCATACAAACTGAGAGAAATGGTTACTTCCTTTCTTTTCTTATTAAGGCCAATCCACCAACAAGTAGGAACTAAAGCAAAACTTTCTTTAATCTATTTATTCTATGCCATTGCTATCATGCTGATCTTATCCACCATCATTTCTAGTCTGAATAGCAGCAATAGAGTTTGGCCCCTTTGCTTTTACTTTATACTCCATTTCTCCACCCCGGATATACAGAATGATCTCAGAGAATGTAAAGGAGATTATTGCTTAATTTCCTCAATGGTTTTACTTAATGTTGAGAATAAAATCCTGTTATTTACCC
This sequence comes from Cervus canadensis, assembly GCF_019320065.1. NCBI lineage: Eukaryota > Metazoa > Chordata > Mammalia > Artiodactyla > Cervidae > Cervus > Cervus canadensis. The sequence continues at coordinate 32,577,946 of NC_057408.1, forward strand.
TGGATTTCATGACATGACTTCTGACTCCCTCATTCCCCTTAGCTCACTATACTTAAGTCACAAAAACCTGCTTTCCTTTTTCCCCTGCTCATTTCTCCTCTCTCTTAAGACTTTTCAAATAAATAATCCCTTCTTCTGCCTTGAAGTCCTCCCAATGGGTCTTCAAGGACTGGTTTCCCCAATTAATCATAGTCTCATCAGAAGGGCCTACCAAGACTAAATATATTAGCTAAATGTATATTAGCACCATCTAAAATTGCTGCTAATATATAGTTTTGTTGTTGTTGTTATTCAGTTGCTAAATCGTGTCCAACTCATTTGTGATTCCTTGCCCACCAGACTCTTCTGTCCATAGGATTTCCCAGGCAAGAATACTGGAGTGATGTGCCATTTGCTTCTCCAGGGGATTTTCCCCACTCAGGGAGTGAACCCGCATCTTCTGCATTGACAGGCAGATTCTTTACCACTGAGACACTCGGAAAGCCCCATAGCATGGTCTAAGGGGTCCTGGCATCACCAGGTAGCTTGTTGGAAATGCAGAGCATTGAGCTCCACACCAGGATAGCTGAATTAGAATCTACTTAGTAACAAGATTGTGTGTTACAAGCTGATTGTGTGCACGTTAAAGTCTGAGATGCCATAACCTAGCACATCCCTCTCCTGTTTTTCTTTAAAGCACTGACGTCTCCAGGCTTTCTCTTGTCTATCAGTATATATTTGAATGAGATGTGCTCCTTCAGTCAATAGAAGTTCCATTGTCAGTGTTGCTTACCTCTAATATGTCCAGGGATAAGAGCAGTGGTTGATATTCATATTGTTTGTTGAATGAATAAATGAAATATCCACACTTGCTTGAGGTCACACTCTTAAAAGAGGGAAGAACTGGGATCCAAGCTCCTCCCTTAACTTCACAACTTCCAGTTCATGAAATAATTTGTGCACATCTCTGCTCCTTTGGGAGGCTGAGAGGGATTCACAATCTAAATGCTAATCCACTTTGAAAGTGAATTGAGATTGAATAGAACTGTGGGCCTCTTGAGGCCTTCTTGTTCTAGAACAACTGCAATCTGGGGGTGTCTGGGCTCTGACCTCAGAGTTCCCATGAGTAACTCTGGCCTATCAGGGCTACAACAGGAGCTGAATTTCTGTTTACCCTTTGGCAGGACAGTGAATTCACTTCATTGAGTTGTTTGCATAAAAAAGAATGGTTGGGCTGAAGAGTGCAGGTTCTAAGGATACTAGCAGCATTGTGAGAAAACAGTGGAGGCAAGGATCTGGGAAAGCGAGTGGTAGAAGAGTCAGTTCTGCCAGAGTCACAGTTTTATGAGGAGAGAAAAGGCAGAAGCGTACCTTTCTTTCCCCATAATTATTTTTCCATTCATCATATTGACCCTTTCATGACAAGTATGATCATGTAAGGAGTCAGGCATTGAACATATAATACATTTTTTTTAACTTTTCCAAACAGTGACTTGAACTCTGCAACCAAGTCTAAAATATACATCATTTCATTTTCTCTACTTCTTGTCACTTCTTGCACCATTACCTCTTCAGTTTTCCACACAGAACTCATTTCAAGACAACTTACATCTCTACAGCAGAGAAGAACTAAGCATCACTGTCCACAGACTTACAGCCAGAATTGTGACAGAGAATTAAAATATTCTGGGCTCTTCTTTTTATAAAAACACATATAAAGTTAATCTGAGGTCTAAATAAACACAGAACCACAAATAAGAAAGGTGAGTGCTGAGGTGGAATGCATAAGGCAGAGTGTCGCAATTTGGGGAAAAAAGAAAATAAAACAAATTTAGAAAAAAAGTACAATGATCATGACTTTGATCATGAGAAATTCTGCAGTTTTGCCCTAGTTGGTATCTTTGTGCCTACAGAGGCCATCAGGTTCCATATTTAGTCAGAATTATTGGGATATTTAATCATGAAAATAAAAATCATGAGAAATGTATGTCTTTTTGCTTGGAAAGACAATTAAGACATGTCCGATCTTCAGAATTTGTTTACTCTCTTCACACTAGTATTAGAAACAGTATATAAAATGTCTTTTGTAATCATTTAAACATTTGTAAGAAAACTAAGGTATTAAAATAAATGTGTATGAAGAACTTAAAAAGAAGAGGCAGCCTTCACTCCAGAATAACGTCAGCTCTTCTTATATGTACACCCCAAAGTCCTTACAACACTTCAGTTAGCTTCAGACCCTCACTGCTTGTTTTCTACAATTTTAACTCCTATGTTTGCACTGAATGGTCTTAACAATTACTTTTAGACTGGGCTGATATGCCTATTTAAAAATAAATGCAGCCATCTGCAAATGAGCTGGATTCATCCAAACCTACACACACTCACATGTAGGCAGCACATGCTACAAGAAACTTAAGACAGCAACACTAAACTCAATTTTTTTTTCAAAATGACTGGTTATGTTCCTGAAACAGGTTTCACTTTGTCTAGATCCTGGAAAGTCGAAGGCAATCAGGGAAACAAAAAAAAAGGAAAAGAAAAAAAAAAAAAAAAAAACACAATGAATAGCAAATCTACTGTTTTCCAACTCAAGAAGCTGCAGTTGATTTGAAAAGTGGCAGAACATATAAGTTGCTTCCAATTTTATTCGAGCAAAATCTTCCATTCCAGCCTTTGTATATGCCTGGCCTCACACATCACGGTTACACACCAAAGCCCTCAGGAACTAAGGTTTTAGATCAGTGTCAGAGCATTTATATTTTAAAAAATACCCTCAAAATGCCAGTTCTACCCCAGCTAGGATTGCTTCCCCTGTGTCAAGCAGTTAGAGTTGTCAACATCAGTAATATACATGACGTTTGAACTTCTTCCAAGTGACTTAACCACACAGTCACTCTCCTAAAAAATTTCATTGTCTGCCCCCCTGCCGTTCCAGTGTGAAGAAGAGATAAAAGATTCTTTCCCTCCTGAAATTAGAAAGTACTGAAAACAAACAATTCTAACTGAATACCTCAGTTTGTGCTAAGACCTCTTCTGCCCCATCTAGTCAGCTGACAGGCTCCAGGAAGTCAGTCCTTTGTTATATCCTCTTTAACACAATCAGATACATTGGAATTTTTTAAAGAATCTTGAATTGGCTTGATGGGTTGCAATTATTACAATAAAATACTTAAAATAGATTTTTTGTGCCTAATTTTTTTTAATGGCAATAAAGATAATAGTAACAGCCTCTCTAGGATTAAACAAGGAACCCAATCCCAAAAGAAAATGTGCACAAATGCTGCCTATTCTTTTTCTCACTCAAAAATAAGAAATGCTTCTGTGTAGTTCCTTTAAAGCAATCTTATGTAGGGATTTTTGACCCTAAATTTATTCACTCTTGCTTTTTTCCATTTGATTTTTTTTTTTTTTTTGCTTATTCACTCTTTTTTGTTTGTTTTTCCTGTACTGTTATTCAGTGATACCATGTGATAAAGATAAAGGGATTTCAAAAAATACAGCTGCCTCAGTTCCCATAATCAGAAAACATATTTTTTTTGGAGACTGAATAGATATATACACATAGGTTCAGAAAAAGAAAAAGAAAGAAAGAAGAAGAAATGATTCAATGCATTAACTAGCAAGCAAGATTTAGGCATAAGAGATAACACATTGGATTATGATGTAAGAAATGGTCTGGGAATTTAGTTAAGTGATATTTGTATAGGCAGAGTGTTCAGAAAGGTGGGAAACTTCAACTGGGCATTTTATAAATAGATAGATAAATAGAGTTGGGAAGAAGTGAAAAAGACCTTTTCCACATGGACAGATGACAGAAGCAACTGCCTTTGGGGGTGGGGGTGTTAAACTGTGGCACACATGAGTAGAAGGGAATTAATTGTTTCTGTGTCCATTTAATTCATTTATTTTCTACATAGATCGTGTATCTCCTAAAATGTTTCAAAGGCATTTTAGTTAGAAAGCATCACTTTATTACAGGAAGCTCATTTATGCTAGGTCAGGGAATACTAGGGTGGAGGAGCTGGGAGGCTGGGATGGAAGAGTTTAACATAATCTTTCCGAGAACTCCAGGAGAAAGAATAAATTGCAGCCATAATTCTCAGGTGGAGGAACTCCAGTCATTGCGTTTTTCTGAACTGCAATGGCCGAAATTTGTAGTAAGTCTTCTTTCCAGTTTTCCATTTGGCTTTTCCCTTAATCTTTGCTTCTTTCTATGTTTGATCTTCTGACTTATCTCTCTATTCCTTGCATATTTACCTTGTCCTCTTAGTTTTCATTCTCTATTTGTCCGTGTGTCTTTACTTATGGTTTTTACTCCATCTCTGGCTTTCTCTTCGTATAGACTTGTTCACAGCTGCTCACAACTCACTCTAACTAATGAACTGTATTCAGGGCAAACTCCTCATAACTGACTGATTTTAACTTCCTATATTATCCATTCAATTTCTTGGGCTTCCCTGGTGGTTCAATGGGTAAAGAATCTTGCCTGCAGTGCAGGAAACTCAGGCTCAATCCCTGGGTGGGGAAGGTCCCCTGGAGAAGGAAATGGCAGCCCACTCCAGTAATTCTTGCCTGGAGAATCCCACAGAGAGAGGAGCCTGGCAGGCTACAGTCCATGAGGTTGCAAAGAGTCAGGCATGACTTAGCAACTAAATCACCAATTATCCATTCAATTTTCCAAAAGCAAAAATCCAGTTGCCCCAGCTGTTTTCCCTTAGGACAAATGTTCATATCAAGCTGCTTACCAATTGTTGTTAGTCTACAGAATGGTTGCCTTTGTGTCTGGAGCAATGTTCATCCATAAAGGTATATATTGTTGTTGTTGTCAGCTGCTAAGTCATGTCTGACTCTTTGCAAGCCCATGGGCTGCAGCACAGAAGGCTTCCTTCAGCAATTCCTGGAGCCTGCTCCAAGTGATGTCCATTGAACCAGGGATGCCATTCAACTATCTCATCCTTTGTCACCCCCTTCTCCTCCTACTCTCAATCTTTCACAGCATCAGAGTCTTTTCTAATGAGTCAGCTCTTTGCATCAGGTGGCCAAAAAATTGGAGCTTCAGCTTCAGCATCAGTCTTTCCAATGAATATTCAGGGTTGATTTCCTTTAGGATTGATTGATCTCCTTGCTGTCCAGGGCTTCCCTAGTAGCTCAGTTGGTAAAGAGTCTGCCTGCAATGCAAGAGACCCAGGTTCGAGCCCTGGGTTGGGAAGATCCCCTGGAGAAGGGAATGGCAACCCAGTCAAGTACTCTTACCTGGAGAATTTTGTGGACAGAGGACTTGGCAGGCTATAGTCCATGGGATCGCAAAGAGTTGAACATTACTGTGTGACTAACTTTCCTTTCCCTTCCTTGCTGTCCAAGGAACTCTCAGGGATCTTCTCCAACACCACAGTTTGAAAGCATCAGTTCTTCACTGCTCAGCCTTCTTTATGGTCCAACTCTCACATTCCTACATGACTACTGGAAAGACCATAATTTTGACTAGATGTACTTTTGTCAGCAAAGTGATGTCTCTGCTTTTCAATATACTATCTAGATTTGTCATAGTTTTTCTTCCAAGGAGCAAGCATCTTTTAATTTCTTGGCTGCAGTCACCATCCATAGTGATTTTGGAGCCCAAGAAAATAAAGTCTGTCACTGTTTCCATTGTTTCCCCATCTATTTCCCATGAAGTGATAGGAATAGACACCATGATCTTGTTTTCTGAATGTTGAGTTTTAAGCCAGCTTGTGAAAACCTTCATCAGGAGGATCTTTCATTTCTCTCCGCTTTCTGCCATTGGGTGGTATCATCTGTATATCTGAAATTGTTGCTATTTCTCCCAGCAATCTTGATTCATTCTTGTGCTTCATCCAGCCCAGCATTTTTACACAATGTATTCTGCATATAAGGTGTATCTATGTCTTGACTGTTGCAAACAGCGCTGCAATGAACATTGGGGTGTATGTATCCTTTTGAACCATGGTTTTATCCAGACATATGTCCAGAAGTGAGATTGCTGTATCCTATGGTAACTCTATTTTTAGTTTTTTTTAAAGAACCTCTATACTGTTTTCCAAAGTGGCAGTACCAATTTACATTCCCACCAAAAAAGTGTAGGAAGGTTCCCTTTACTCTGCACCCTCTCCAGAATTTAGTGTTTGTAGTCATTCTGATGGTGTCCATTCTGACTAATGTGAAGTGATATCCCATTATAGTTTTGATTTACATTTCTCTAATAATTAGCTGAGTCCCTTGGACTGCAAGGAGATCCAGTCAGTCCATCCTAAAGGAGCTCAGTCCTGGGTGTTCATTGGAAGGACTGAAGCTGAAGCTGAAACTCCAATACTTTGGCCACCTCAAGCAAAGAGTTGACTCATTGGAAAAGACCCTGATGCTGGGAGGGATTGGGGGCAGGAGGAGAAGGGGATGACAGAGGATGAGATGGCTGGATGGCATCACCGACTTGATGGACATGAGTTTGCATAAACTCCGGGAGTTGGTGATGGACAGGAAGGCCTGGCATGCTGCGATTCATGGGGTAGCAAAGAGTCGGACATGACTGAGTGACTGAACTGAACTGAACTGAATAATTAGCTCAGCAACTTTTCATGTGTCTATTAGCCATCTATATGTCTACTCTGGAGAAATGTCTATTTAGATTTTGTGTTCATTTTTTGGTTGCTTTATATATATAAATATACATAGGTGAGCTACTTGGAAATTTTTGAGCTTAATCCCTTGTTAGTTGCCTCATTTTCAAACATTTTCTCACTTCTGTGAGTTGTCTCTCATTTTGTTTATGGTTTTCTTTGCTGTGCAAAAGATTTTGAGTTTAATTCCCATTTATTTACTTTTGCCTTCATTTTCATTACTCTAGGAGAGGAATTTTGAAAAAGATTGCTATGATTTAGGTTAAAGAGCGTTCTGCTTATGTTTTCCTCAAGGAGTTTTATAGTGTCTGGTCTTGCATTTAAGTCTTTATCCCATTTTCAGTTTATTTCTGTGTACATTAGAGAATGCTCAGATTTACCTCTTTTGTATGCAGCTGTCCAGTTTTCCCAGTACTTATTTTTGAAGAGAATGTCTTTTTCCATGGTACAGACTTGCCTTCTTTTTCATAGATCAGTTGACCATAGGTGTGTGGATTCCCCCGCACCCTGCCGCCAGGCTTCCTATCCTGTTCCATTGATCTATATTTCTGTTTTTGTGCCAGTATTGTACTGTTTTGATGACTAGCTTTGTAGTATAGTCTGATGTCAAGAAGCCTGATTCCTCCAACTCCATTTTTTTTTTTTAATAAAGATTTTTTGGCTACTTGGGATCTTTTGTGTCTCTATGCAAGTTCATCAACAGGTAAATGGTTAAAGAAGATGTGGTACATATATACAATGGAATATTATTCAGTCCTTAAAAACAGTGAAATAATGCTATTTGCAGGAACATGGATGGAGCTGGAGATTATCATGTTAAGTGAAATAAGACAGAGAAAGACAAATATGTTATAGTATTGTTTGCATGCAGAATCTTAAAAAAATGATACAAAATTTGCGAAAGAGAAACAGACTCACAGACTTAGAAAATAAAGTTACAGTTAGCAAATGATCAAGGTGGGAGAAGGGATAAGTTGGGAGTTTGGCATATACACATTGCTATATTTAAAATAGATAACCAACAAGGACTTACTGTATAGCACCAGGAACTCTACTCAGTATTCTATGATAATGGTAATCTAAATGAGAAAACAATTTGAATAAATAATATATATATATATATTCATAATTGAATCACTTTGTTGTATATTTGAAACTAACACAACAGTGTAAATCAACTATAGTCCAATATAAAATAAAGATTTTAAAAAGGCATATCCAGGGAGTAGTACAAAACAAGCCTGACTGGGGCTCCTCTCTCAAAGAGATCTGTGGACAGGGCTGATTTCTTTGCATAGGCCATGGTAATGGAAGTCACATATAATAGGAAATGTAAGGGCCATGTTTATTTTGTCATCCATTTCAAGAGAGACTACTCACTTATGTGGCAATGACTTTTTTTCCTATTGTGCTTCAGATTGTAATGAGACCTTTTTTTTTTTTTTTTAGGTTATTTGATCTCCAAAACAATTTTAAAAAGTAATTTTTGTTCCCATTTTAGAGATGAGGAAATTGAAGCTCAAATAATTTAACCAACCTATCCCAAATCAAATAAATAATATTTAATGAAAATTGGATTTTAATACATATTTATTAAACTTTAAAGAGAATTTGGTTCATCCATCCTTCAATTTCCCACTCCCTCATTATACAACTCTGATAATTCCAGAGAATATTTAATCCTGTACTTGTGACTTCAAACTGGTGCCATTAATCATTTGGTGAACCAGATAATTGCTTTTGCTCTATCATTTACTTTAATTATGAGCAACACTGGGTGGCACTAGTTCATATTTGTCAAATGTGAAATTAATAAAAGAAAAAAAAATTAAAGTTGATTTTAATTTTAAAGAACTCTTTGAATTATCTATCAAAGCTAAAGTAGACTGTCCAAATACTCCATAAAGTGAAAAGTGAAAGTCGCTCAGTTGTGTCTGACTCTTTGCAACCCCATGGACTATACAGTCAATGGAATTCTCCAAGTCAGAATACTGGAGTGGGTAGCCTTTCCCTTCTTCAGGGGATCTTGCCAACCCAGGGATTGAACCCAGGTCTCCCGAATTGCAGGCAGATTCTTTACCAGCTGAGTCACAAGGGAAGCCCAATAGTACATAGCTATGTTAGTAATAAAATTGTTTTATTAAATTGTCTAAGTCTTGATGGCAGAGACTGATTATTCTTAGGACTTTTTACACAGAAAGTCACAATTCTCTTAAAAATACTTGGATGTGTGACCATCAAATTATTTATGGTAGTAGTAATTATTTATTAGTAGTTACTTTTTTACTAATATAATTACTACTATTATTACTAATAAATAATTACTAGTAATTATTTATTAGTAATAATTTAGTAGTAATTTAGTAGTATTTATTAGTAGTAATTTCAAGTTTAGGGAATACGATCTATTTATAAAATTGGATCTATTATTTATAACATGCATTCATTCTACAAATAAATTTATTCAATAAACCACTGCAATGCATTCTGAGACAAGATTGCATGGAGCACTTCTTGAAGTATAACTTTTTCTTGGCACTTTAGGTATCTAAAGTAGTTAGACATGGTTTCTGGTCTTAAAGAACTTGAAACATCTCACATGTGAAATGTACTCAAAATAAACAGGACATAAGAATAAGATATAAGGCAGGAATGAATAGGACAAAAATGTGCATGGTAGGAGTTCAGAACAATAAATCAATGTGGGCTGAAAAAGTCAAGAAGAGTGTGATGGAATTGCTGGCGAAAAGTGTAAGATACAGTGTAAAGGAAAATAAATACATGTGAACACATTTTTTTTTTTTACACTTATCCTGCACTCTGCCAAAAATAAGGCATGTTTCATAATCTAAGGTGCTAAACGAACTTGAATCATTAGGATATGGATTTTACTTTATTTGCCTTAGGCATCCCCAAATATATATATTTTTAAATCACTTTGTAAAAATACTTCATCAGAAGTTCCAGTCAATTGTTTTATTTCTGCCTTCCTCCTCATCTCCAAAACTAAAAAAAAAAAAAAAAAAGTTAATTTTTTCTCTATGGCAAATATCTAGTCTCTTTAGAATGGTTAACATATAAAATTAAGATTTTCTGGAGTAACAAAAGATCACCAATATCAGATTTTGCTTCTGAAGAGTGATCCAGCCTCAGCAAAAATTTAAAGTTCCCTCTGTCATCCATTGTCAAGTCTTTGTTTGGTTGGGACACAGAGAACACGTACATCACTTTTTTTTTTTCTTCTTTATTGCTTCAATTGTACATAATGATGAATGATTAGGGATCAAGGTCTGTATTAGTCTTGCCTGACCAGTGTTGTAAACCTGTTTAGGACAACCTCTTGTCATTTCCATTTTGGCCAACAAAGCAAAGTAGGAAGGAAAGAACAAGCAGATCGTTAACAACAGAAAATGTGCTCTTCTCAAGGATAAGAGGAAATATGTTCAAATACTTCCATTTTCCTCTTTCAAAACATTTTAGAAATAGCATGGGTCTGACTTTTGTTATCTAATTTCTGGTCTTATGAACTCTGAAAATTTAAGCTCTTTTTTAACAGTAATTTCAAAGATCACTCTATTACCATTGGATGAAAAAATTAAATGCAAAGGATGCATTTTAGCTAGGAAAAAAATAAAGACTGGATATTTCAGAATTCTGAGTGCATGAGAATGCCATTTAAGTTATGTGACTGTGAAGACATTTTTCTAAGTCCCAGATGCCATCTGAACATTTACTTGGTTGAGGTTCACTGGGCTTCCTTGATCTAAGGATTCCTGTCTTTCAACAAATCACATGTATATTTTCAGTCATTCTTATTTCCAATATAACTTCTTTCTCATTGTATTATATTTTATTGAAATTCTGATTGCATTCATGTTAGATTTCTTTCTTTTTTTAAAAAAACTATATTATCCATGACTCTTGACACTCTCATATTTACAGTCATCTCTCTCGCTCCCTCTGAGCTATGTTACAAATCTGGAAAAAAAAAATGTTGCCTTTCACGTTACTACTTTTCCCTTTAGTAGTGTCTATCTAACCAAGCTTATATTTTTGAAAATATATATTTTTAAATAATGTATCAACCAAGCTTATATTTTCAAATATCTTATTTATTTCATATACCCAAGATCCATTTATTCAAAATCTAATGAATAAGACCTTTTGTTCCTTGCTCTTATTTTTAAACATCCATTGTTAGTATATTAAACACAGTTATTTTATACTGTGTGTCTGATAATTATATCTGAAGTCTTATGAGTCTGATCCTACTATTTGTTGTTCTGTTTTTAACATCACAAAATGCTTAATATATAGATATAATATGTATAGTATATATTTGTATTGCTTTTTACTTTGAGCTTCCCATTCTCATTGACATATTATCTGTGGGAATTCTTGAGTCTTTAGTGAAAGTAGCATCTTCCACAGGTGGATTACAGTTGCTTATAGTCATTGGAGGAGAAGGCAATGGTACCCCACTCCAGCACTCTTGCCTGGAAAATTCCATGGACGGAGGAGCCTGGTGGGCTGCAGTCCATGGGGTCACGAAGAGTCAGACATGACTGAGCGACTTCACTTTCACTTTTCACCTTTATGCATTGGAGAAGGAAATGGCAACCCACTCCAGTGTTCTTGCCCGGAGAATCCCAGGGACGGGGTCGCACAGAGCCGGACACGACTGGAGTGACTTAGCAGCAGCAGCAGCAGCATAGTCATTGGAGTGTTTGTCGGGTGGGGGTAGAAGGGCACTGCCAGCTCAGGAAGATCTAAAATTCAATTTTCTACTTGAAATTTTTCAGATCATACAGGAGGAATAAAATGAAATCACAGACCTATAGAAGGCTAGCTTGTGATTATATATTCTTAATGGATATTTTCTTTATTTTTTCATCTATCTAATGCCAAAGTCAAGACAGGCAAGTTTTCTTAAATTCTCCTTTTGTGCATTAGGTGAAGCCCTTTTAGGTTCCTAACCTTATATGGGGTGATCCTTTATTAGACTCTCCATCTTGAATTAGCCTATGCTTCATCTTTTAGTCTGTGATTTAGGCTGAAATACTCAGAATTAAAATAGTATTGTGTCCCCAATTACCTCCCTGGCTTCTAGCCTTCCCTTTATTTGGGGGGAAAAATAGTTTTAAGAATTTTACATGATCTCTGAGTTCTTTATTTTTTTAATTCAAGAGGATCATCAGGGTTATTTGTTAGGCATATCAGATTGCATTTGGCAATCCAATAATATGACTATTTCTGAGAGTAGAAATAGAAACAAGCAAAGGTGTGCAAAGGTGCAAAGGTGCTCCCTCAGTTGGGCAATTAGAAGGAAGTCTTTGGATAACAGTAATATAGACCATCAACTGGTCAACGAGAGTGGTTCTAAAGACCAGAAACTGGTGCTCATCTTCCTTTTATCACCAGCCTCATTATCCCAGCACCAAGGAAATTGCTTTCCCCTTCTTGTAGTAAAATTTCTTTTGGTGTGAAAATTAATTTGACTTCACATTTTTAAAGAAAATGAAAAGATGAGGGTTGCTGAGGTCATGACTTTGTCTCTGAGAATTCCATGTCTTCCTTGGAATGGCATGGGTAAAGATAAGTGCTAAGAAACATTCTTCTTGGAGAACAGGATTGGGATACCTTCATTCAATGTTTTCTTCTCAATGAAGATTCAATCTAAACTTTTCTTTTTATGGTCTTCAATATGCTTTACTTATATACCTTTATTTCCCATCTTGTTTTCCCATTTTTATCCCCTGTGTTTGCCTTTTAAAAATGTTAATAGTTATCTGAACATGATGATATATTTCTTGCCTCTTTCTATATTCATCCTCTCTTTCAACATGTCAAATTTTTATGCTTCAACATTTGTCTTAGTTGCTCATCTGGTTGTGGATGAGCAACTGGTTGCTCATCCTTCCTGAATCCTTTCTGTATCCTTTACCCTGAGAAGTGTTCATCTCTTCCTTTAGGCTATCACTGCAAATTTTATGCAGGTCTATTGAAATAGTTCTCAGCCATCATCAAACAATTTATTTGTATCCTTCTTTCTCAATGATATCTGAGTTTCTTAAAGGTGAAAGTGGCAACTTTTTCATCTTTGTATATTGAATGCTGAAGAAAATTATAACTAATAAGTGATTGAATAATAAATTAATTATCATAGAAGACACTAAAAGTACCTGTTTTCATGAACTTAAGTATATATGATGATCCAAAATTAACATATATAAAACACTGACCAACTTAGGCAGGAGGTGTGATTCAGAAACCAACTATTATAAGAATTTGGGTATTTCCTCTAAGCTCAAGCCCAATTTACTCTGTTTTCTTTCCTAATTAACCATATATCACCCTGAATGCTGTCAGAGTTATCATATCAATATTTTGAATCTCTTCTACTTGCAAGATTCTGGGTAGAGTGTGGTTGAACACATGTATGTGTATTTCTGTGCTTAGTCACTCAGTCATGTCTGACTCTTTGTGACTCCATGGACTTTAGCCCACCAAGCTCCTCTGTCCATGGGGATTCTCCAGGAAAAAAATACTAGAGGAGGTTGCCGTGCCCTCCTCCAAGGGATTTTTCCAACCCAGGGATCGAACCCAGGTCTCCCACATTGCAGGCAGATTCTTTACCATCTGAGAGGGATGTACTCTGCAGCTGATTTAACTTCATATGATTTCCTCCAAAATTCTTGATGGATATTAGGTCCTATATAGCTATGCTCATTTTACAGACCACAGACCATGACATTTTGTTTAAAAGTTAGTGTGTCACGATTAGTCTCTACACTCAGTTACTGTCTGTTGTTCAGATTAACTTGGTCGCAGGAGACCGAGGACTAGCCTCTCAGCAATTGGAATCATGATCTGAGAAGCAGCCCACCATAGCCAACTGCCTTCATACATCCACAGCTGAATACTCAGGCCAGTTATCTGAACATGCTGAGATGTTTAACAGTCAAAGGGTCTTTAAAAAAAATTAATATCCACAAAACCCACACATTGCAAAATACAGGTAGGGTAGCTGTTGGATATCTGTGTTTTCCCCCTGGACTATTGCACTCACGCCATCAGTGCTTACTATTCTTTGATTTAGTTTGGCTTTTGCTTTAATTTTCTATTTGCTGTTCTTTTCTAAAAGTTTGTGGAAACAATAAGAAAATGGCTGTTACTAAAAATAGAAGAAAGTTATACATCATTATATAACCTTAAGCTGATTCTTAACTAGAAAGGTAAGCATGAAAACCAAGTGAATTTCTGGTCAATGATAGGAGTGAGGATGTGTTTATAAAAGAAAGATTCAATTACTTTTTGAGCTGCTGGGCAGCAGCAGGGTCTGTAAGGGTCTGGGAACCTCAGTTGCTGAGATCTATAGGGGAGCAAACAGACATTTGTGTGTGAGTTGCCTGGGTACTGGGAGGCAGCTGAATGAATATGAGGTGATGTTCAACCCCATTGTGTTTATATGAATACACATTACCATTTCCCACAAGGAAGCTGATACGAGCACCATGATGCTTTGCTATAAAATCCATTGAACATTTTCCTGCATGTTTTACTCCTTTTAAAATGGCTCAGGAACAGGCCTGAGAAGAGCCATTGCCCCTCTGTAACATTCTCTTTCCCCAAATGGAAACCCATTGGAACACACTGTAGGGGTGTTTCACTGCAAAATGCTTGGCATACACAATCAGAGCGAATAAGGGATTTTCCTTTAAACCCAGCAAGCCAGGCTTGTGTGTGGTAGGGTGGGGTGGCATTCAGTGTTTTTCTCATCTCTATATTTCTATGTTAAAACTTACGTGAGCAGATAAAGAGCAAGGAGATTTAATTATGCATAAATTGAAGACAATGAAGAATCCTTAGGAGTGTAATTAGCTGTGTATGGGATGTGTGCATCCTTGTAGCTGCATTTTATTTGCATAGAGATCTAAAAGTTCAGAAACGCAGGTTTAGGACAGATTAAGACCTTTGGCCGCAGGTGCACCTTCAGAGATCAGCACACTTTTTTAAAGCTATTGTGTGTTAGCACTGAATTCATTAAAAAAAAAAAAAAGAAAGAAAAGAAAAGCAGCCCCTCCCAATAATAGCAGCAATATTAATAAAAAAATATTTATCCAACAAAATAACCTGTTCTGTAACAAGGTAGCAATGTTCAGACCTCCTCTAAATGTCTTTACAGGATAAAAAAAGAGAGAGAGAGAGTGAGCTAGGATCTTAAACCTATGGCTAGAATACTGCTCCTAATTCAATGCCTTCTGCTTCTAACCATCTAGGATGGAAGCAAGAGACATGCAGATACAACTGGAAAGTGTGGTCATGTCACTACAACGTGGGATGTAAAAAGTTACTGTGGTTTGGTTAGGATTTTGTATAACAACATGTTCCTCTCTCCATATATTTTATTAAAGAAATATCAGTACACATTATGTTTGCTTGAGGTGACAGATTTCTGTGGCCAGGAAATTTCTTCTGTTCATAACCATCCTTGAGAATGATTATCTTACCTTAATACTTAATAATAACCTCTCAGCTGTCTAGTTATTGCTCAGTCTTGATCACCTCCTAATCTGTCTTTGGTGAAACTTGAGGACAGTTAAGTTCACCATTTTCCTTTGTAACTAATCATTTTTTTTTGTCAGAGTTCTTCCCAACTCAGGATAGACCCAGTGGTAAAGAAGTCCAGCTAGTATTTGTCCAGAACTGAGGAAGTTCTTTTTCACAGTGAGAAAGGGCAAGTAAGGCTCAATGGTGTATGTTACTAAAGAACATTTAGGTGAAAGATTATCAAGTTACTTAAGTATTGAAATGGTTCCTTAGTGACAAGAGAGTCACTAAGGATATTAAGAGAAGATATCAATCAATCAGAAGTAAGAATCAGTTAGATGAAATAGACAGGAAGAAAGATGAGAATTAGACAAGGAATATGGTATCTGTGTAAGCAGGCCATACTGAGAAAAATCAAAGGAGAATTGGGGTTGGCCACTAAAGAAATTAAGGTGAAAAAGACCAAGATAGAGTTGGAGGGACTGGAAGAACTGTGTGGGGAAACTGCCAAGAGGTGGAAACAAATGAAATTATCAAATTTTACCTGAGCCCTGAGCTACCACAAAACAGTGGGACATGAAATGAGGGAAGGTTCTCCAAATGAATGACTCTAAGGCCTACTATGGTGTCCATTCGCCTTCCCCTGACAGATCCTCCAGGGTTAATGTTGGGCAGTGACAACCAATCTAGAAAGTGGACTTAATAGGAACTGAAAGCTCCTTTTTTCCTGGAAAGGGGGGTAAAGTCGATGAGTTTCACAGCACACTCAACCACTCAACCACCTCCAACTTCAGGCCTGAGAGCAGCCCCTTTCCCTGACTGAGGTCACCTCTCCTTGAGTGGTGTGCGCAGTCACTGAAATCCAATAGCAGAGAGTCTGTTATACTTATCCAGTCAACTTCATCATCCTCTGCTTTATGTTCCTTGTTTACAGTATTGAATTAACTTTGAAACAGTCTGCATACACACTAAATACAAAAGTGTGGATATAGGAAGGTAGGCATTATGGTTAGAATTCTTTCTCTTTCCTGACCCCTACACCTTGCTACACAGAGACAAACATAGCTGCTAAACATATTAAATGTTTTATGTATTTATGTGATGTGCATGTGTGTATATGTGTTAGAGAGAGAGAGAAAGGAGAGAGTGAGAGAAAGTTATGCATATATTATATATATGCCATTATATATTTAGTTTACTCTTCCATATATATATATGTATATATGTGTATATGTGTATATATACGTGTATATATGTATATGTATATATATGCCTATATATATGATGTATTTTGTGAGAAAACACTATATATCACACTACACTGTCTGTTCTATGTGTTGTCTTTTTATTAACCAAGTAATAATTACAAAAATCCATTAGGTGATATGCCTCTAATATATTTAGTAGTCACCAATTGATAGTTATATAGGTTATTTCTGATTTCTCAAATATAAAAAGCACTGTATAGAATTTTCTTTTCTACACATAGTTCTTGCACGTTTGCTTGTATATCTGTAGAATATGTATCTTGAGAAGAAATTTCTGAGCCAAAGTATAAACACATTTGTATTTATGATAATTATTGCTCACTTGCCTTCTAGAAGTATTATACAATCTTACACTCGTTCTGCACTGTTTCCTCACATCCAAAATGACACATGGTGGAATCAGCTTTGCAGTTGGGGTATACAAGTAATTAAAATGTTATTTCTTTGTGTACACAATATTTGTTTCTCTTGTTTTGAGTGATGATCATTTCTAATGGCTGTGCCAGCTTCCCAAATAGATAGTGGTCATCTCGTATGTCAGAATATTCCTGTGTTGCCCTCCTTCCCTCCCCAGCACCTAGAATGTAGCCCTACATTTAGAAGGTACTCAAAACAATTTTACTGATTTACTGATCCTACCCCCATGGGTTAACTAGGCATCACCAGTCAGTGACTTCACTGTGTCTGATTTCTTTTTTCCTTCTCAAAGGAAAGTATCCAAAGTGTCTCATAAGAAGTAAGAACAGGAAATGCTTCTTACTTCCCACTCTGTACTGTTGGTATTTCATGAGTAGTGTTTAGGTGGAAAACAAATATAAACCCGGTTTCACATGTCAATAGAAATAAAGAAGATGTATGTAAATGAACTTCTAGACAAGATATAGGACTTAAAGCTTCTTCGGATGGGAGTTCTTCATTTGTGAAGCATGTTTTCCCCCAGGGGTGTAACACAAGATTTGATTCATTTTTTTTCTCTAAATTAAATTAAATGGAATGGTCATATGGTCCCCAAGGGAAGACATACTTCAGATTCTGATAGGATGATGGCTTACTCCAAAGCAAGTAACTTTTGAATAAATTGGAACTGTCTCTCATGAGACATGGGGGAGAAAGTGAATTGACGTACTGGTCTAATGAGCAATGTTGTTAAAACCCTTTCAAAGATCAGAGTGTGTTTGTGGCAGGTAGTAGAGTATGATGTCCCCTGAAAAGAGTGTTACCACAGTAAACGTTGCTGGTGTTTCTTTGACTATTTCTTTATCAATCATCTATAAACACCCCCCACCAAGCAAGACTAAATAATTGGCTAGAGAGAAGTCTCTTATTTTCAATCATAAATCTACCAAAATGACATTTTTTTTTTCATTTCTTACTCAACACTGGTTTTCATTTTGCCAAATTAATTAGATCTCATTCTGTTGAAATTCAGGTATTTTTCAGTCCCAACTATGTGTTGCAACTTTGTATAATACTTACAATAAATTTATAGAGTGTTTATTAAGACTAGTCTCATGCTATTTTCTGGAAAAGCATAAGGAAAAACACAGGTTCAAAACCAAAGGACTTTATAGACACGTGTGAAACAATTGTGATTCCCTTTGTCTTTTGCCTCCTGGGAACCTCTGCGGTCCACATCTTAGCTAGACACAGGCAAGTGAACTGCGGTTGCTTTCCATCGCCTACTCTGCCCGCTACAACCAGACTCATCTCCCTCAAGTTTCTTTTTGTTAATTTTGGCTTCACTCAGCCTTTGCTTCAGCGTGTGGGCTACTCTTGCTGGGGTGCAAGGGCTGGAGAACACCCAGGGTCCGTAGCTGGGGGTGTGCAGAGTTGGTTGCTCCCCAGTGTGTGGGATTATAGTTCCCCAATCATATCTTCTGCATTGGAAGGTGCGTTCCCAACCACTGGGCCACCAGGGAAGTCCCTTCCTCAAATTCTGCTCTCAGAATGGCACGGCTCCGGCTGCGGTTTCCTACTGACGAAGGCGAAGGCCCTGAACGTTAACTACACAGCACATTTGAGGTCCGTCAGATGTGTCGGTTTCATTCCTTCTTACTCCACATAGTCTTTTCCAGTCACCTCGGATGTCTCAGAACGTTTCCAAACTTTCTGCCTGCTTCCTCTTAGGTTTTCTGGGGTGAACTTTCCTCTTTGCCCACATAGAAAACTCTTCTCAGCCTTCAAAGTTCACTTCAAGTTCAGCTTCTTGCTGCCTCACTTCAGTCATGTTTCTCTTTCTATAACTTTTTTTCATACCCCTTGTAGAAATACTTTGCACACACTTCTTTTGAGCTACTACTAGCTGTTTGGTGCCCTTCTTCGTTTTTGTATGATATTAAATTTCATGGAAGGCAGGGGATGGATTTTTTTTTTCCCAGAGACTGGGTTTTATTTGTCTTGGGATGCAGTATGCTACAGGGGCTGAGGGGAAATGCTACACCCGACCACGTGAGCTTCCATTCCAACTCTACGTTTTATTCTCTGAGCTTAACAAACTTCCTTAATTTCATCCATTAATTTACATTTTCATTTATTCAACAAATACTTTTTTTGAAATTTATTCAAAAATATAATTAAAGCAACTATACATGTTGGGAGTGCACTGGTGTACAGATTTTATGAGCCTGGGACCCATGTTTTCACACAGAGCCCGGAGCTAGGAAGAAGCCTGCACTTCGCTTCATGCTGTGCTGTCATCTTGAAATTCTTAATCATTTCTGAACAAGGGGCCCACATTTTTATTTTGTACAAGGCCCTGAAAATGATGTAGCCAGTCCTGATATTGAGTAAGATCAACACAGTCTCTCTTGTTATGATAAGATAGGATATAAACAAGCAAATTAGGACATGAAGAAATGTCAGTAATAAGGCCTGTGAATGCCTAGGTGACAATTTAACTTTGGTGGGCAAGGAAAGCCTCTAAGAGCTTACATTTAAAGCTGAGATTTGAATGCTAAAACTTGCCATCTGAAATGGTGAAGGACATTCCAGGTAGTAGAAGCAGCAAGTGCTAAGATGATAAGGCAGGAATGAAATTAGATGGTTTAAGAAACACTGTTCTTGAGAAAGTAAGCACAAAGTAGAGAATGATTAAGTCTAAAGATTAACCTGGACCAGATCATTAAGCCCAGGATAAGGGGTTGCATTTTATTCTAAATGTGATAGGAAGCCATTATAAGGTTTATGGTAAGGATGTTAAATTTGATTTATATTTTAAAAGATCACGCTTTGCAATTATAGTGAGATAGAAATAGAGCAGGCCTATCAGTAAGAAGATCTGCTGGAGAAGGGATAGGCTACCCACTCCAGTATTCTTGAGCTTCCCTTGTGGCTGAGCTGGTAAAGAATCCACCTGCAATATGAGAGACCTGGGTTTGATCCTTGGATATTGTGAGGATACCCTGGAGAAGGGAACAGCTATTGCACAGGTCTAGGCAAGCAATGAGAGTGGACTGAACCAACATACACAAACAGCAGGAGAAAGTGAAATTATTTAGTGTACACTTTGGAGATAGAGTCAGTTGGACTGCTGATAGATTTAGATTGAGTGTGAGGCAGGAGAAAAAGAGAGATATCAAGGGTAATACCTAGATTTTTGGTGGTGTGTCAAAAAAATAGAGAAGATGGACAAAATAATTTTAAGTGATACTCTGTGTTCTTTCTTGGTTATCCATGTGGGAAGTCAAGAGGGAAGTGGGTATTATTGCTATCAGAAAACACAGACCACAGCACTCACCCTAGGTGATTATTGTGCATCGTGATTGAGATCACACATGTAAAAACAATGCCCATGATTGCCACATAGGATTACTCATTATATGTTACTCATATGCTATCTCTGAAACATATAGCTAAGTGCAATTGTAATTTGGAGAGTTTCATAGTAGTAAAAGTAGCTGCAAAATATCTAAAGGCACAGTTGGATGGAAGAAAAGAAAGGGTGGAAATAGGAAAAGAGATAGGAGGTTGGCTTGTTCCTCTCTTTAAGCACTTTTATTCATTGATACCTTCATATTTCTCAGTCAGAATCCAAGAGCCAAAGATACAGCCAGTGAAATGATAAAACATGAAGACATGTATGCAGCAAGGAGAAGGTACACATTCCATACTCTAAAAGAACCAACTATTTGCAAACACTCTTTCAAATATTCTATAATTGACAAACTGATTCAAATGCCTACTCTTATTCATTGTTTGTAGGATCCGGCTTTACTTTGGTCAGTGTTCTCATTGTGAAAATGGAGATGAGATTTAATAGGTTACATCTTCTCTGTTTTCTGTTTTAAATGTCCTTCTGGTATTCTACATCTGTAAAGTTGTTCTTACTCCCAGCCAGGAGTCCTGACTAAAGAAAAAGCTGTTTTAACTTCTCATGGACTGCTTAGTGTGGCAGAGATTAGCCCCCCAGGACTGGACTTGCTGGTTAGCCAACAGCCATCTAAAGGAATTTTGGTGTATCTTACTCATCTTAGGATGTGGAAAGTACACCTCAAAGAATTTTTAAAAGTGGAAATCACATATTATGATATATGGAGTCATTTGTTGTCTAGCATCAAGATTACTGACAGCTATACACACATATTTTTGAAATTTTGTCTCTGAATATTATCTATATATTGAAACATAAACCTATTCTCAATAGTAGCCTTATTTGCGAGGTAATATGTTAGCATATTTTGGAACACAAAGCAGTACAAAGAGAACCCGCCTTACAGGTAAGAGAGCTGGCTTCATCATTGCCACCAATTTTCTCCGATGGCCCTGATTTATTTAGATTGTAAAATAGATGCAAAACCATGTGGCCTTATTATCACTTCTATACTTGAATGAGAATTAAAAAAAATAAAACAAAACAGCTGTTGTGAATGCAATTTGCAAAAAACAGAATGCCAGACAGAGGAAGGGATTATTATAAATAGCATTTCTACTGTCTTGAGTCCCTTGTAGGGTCTCCCCAAATTCATCCTCTGTTATAGTTCTTCTGAAGCATTTTCTGTGCAACATACTCACCAGGGTCCTTTGCATTGTCTCAATTCTATTGCTCTGCATAGGAAACTAAAAATACATATCTCGCAGATTTGTGTTACGCTAAATGATCATTTAAATGTTCAGATCGGAACCCCTGGAATTTTCCATCTGCCTTTCGTCTGCTGGGCTGGTTGTAGAAGGGTACTGCTGAGAGCTTCCCTGCGGGTTGGCTTGGCCGGTGGGTGTGATTGAAAATCTGTAGCTAACACTTGGAGAAACAGGGCATGGGGATAGTTAATAAAGGACAAAAATAGAGATCAAAAAGATATAAACACACATCGCAGTTTGATCTCAATATCATTTTTTAAATAATACATTTGCACATTTTCAAGATCAGCCTCTCTGGGGTTTCTTGCAGGGGACAGAATATTCTTGCAACTTGCAGGGAAGCTGATCTAGTTTTAAAGAAAAGGGTAAAGGTGGCAAATAGCCAATTAAATTGCAGGTGGTGATGGTGATGGGAGGGTGGAGATGGATGGTCTTGGTGTCAAGGAATTCATGCTGATGACAGAGAGAGGGGTGAAGACACATTTGGGGCCTGGGAAAATGCAGACAAACCAGATGTAGGAGGTGAAGTAAATCACACACTTGCTTTTTGTTTGTGCTTACAAAAAGAGCCCCCCAAACATGGAGATCATTATACAGAATGGCCAAGGCAAATTAAGGAAAATAATTATTGTAGCTGATGAAGCAGAACCTCTATTAGAGCTAAATGCTACTTCACAGTGTTCAGTGGTGGAGGCTCTGAACTAAATGCATTTTTCAGCATCTTTAGTGTAGTATATTAAATTAAGTTTTAAAGCACTTTTCTCCTCCCCTTTATTTTTCCTTTCCTCCCTCCTCCCCTTTTTTCAAGTCTCTCAGGCAGGTCGTACAGGGTTGGAAATCTGGAGAACAAACTGCAAAAAGGGAACTGCTGAACAACAAGTCCTTTACATCCCAACACATTTTTCTCTAAGGTGAAGAGTAAATAAACATCTGGGGGGGGGGGGTTAATAGTGGAGAGCTTAGGCTTAGAGGGACAAGGAGTGGACTGGTCTCCACAGAAAATGGGGCAGAAGAAAATAAAGAAGAAGAGGGAAGTCTTAGGCTTGTCTGGCTTTTTTTTCCCCCCTAATTTTATCTAAGGTAACTCCTGCATCATGAAAAAAAGTGTTCATTTATCTCCATGTTTCCCAACTCTCTGAAAAAAACAGGGCTGAGATGGGGGAGAATTTCTGTTGATTTGGGATATATGTGTTGCTCTTATTTCTTAGCTAACATAGTGATATGTTTTTGATGTTTGTTTTAATTGCTGGTGTTTCTTAGGTACATTTTTCTGTATTATCCTTGAAATCTTGAAAGTTGTGTAGCTCTCTAGTTAGACAATAGGTTGTCAAGTATAGAAAAATGAGACGTTCATTGCTTCCATATTCCATGACACTCCAGCAATATTTGGATTGTTGGCCATATAACAGATACATATTATATACAGAAAGGAGCAATTTACTTTGATTTTTTTTTTTTTTAATCTCAGGAAGTTTCAGGCCCAAAGATTGCCCTACAGATGCTTTGTGACCACCTACTGTCATTTCCATGGGGATCAAAGACAGCAGTGTTTAGCACTGTTCTGGCCTCACAGTGTTCAGTCCTCTATGCGTTTAAGATCGGCATTTCTGATTCCACTTCATCCAAGAAAATACACGGATTACCTGAAGGCCTCCCCATCTCCGATGGACCTTCACACTTTCTAGCACCTGTTGTCAGTGCCATCACTTCAAATACAGAGCTGTTGATAGATGGACAGGAACTGGTTATAATACTTCAGTTTCTCATTTCAGGGTCTTTATCAAATCTGTGCACATAGCCGGTACTCAACATGTCTTTGGTAATAATTTTGTTTATCAAGAAAGAGTTTCAGATTAGCTAATTCAAAAAGATGGAAATGTGTGTTTGCTAATAAGCTTCAGCTCCTCGAAACACCCCCAAAAAATCTGTTAAAGGCTTCACATCAGTTGCACGGATTACTTACCACCCAATACTTCAGAGGAACATGGGACAACCTTTTATCTGCAAATGTCAATCCTGTTCCCTCTCTGCCTCTGTGAGATCATGGGAAAATGAGAATCCAACTTCAATCATCATTTAGCTCAGATGAGAGTAATCCTAGCTCTCTGGAAATCTATTAATCTCTACTGTTGAGGCTTACTCTGTGACAGGCATATCCTTATGTGTTTTATATATATTTATGTATTTATTTCTTATAAGAGCCCTATGTAGTAGACACTATTATTTTGCCATTTTACAGATAAGACAAATGAAGCACGGAAAGTTAGATAACTTGGCCCAGATCACAAAGCTGATAAAAACTCAGTTGGAATTTAGGGAAGGAAGGAGTCTCTGGGGTCCAGGTTCTTAATCTATACACAGTGCCATCTCTTTTTGATTGTTTCAAGGATCAAAATCAGTAACAAATGAAGAGTTGCTGTGATATATTTTATTTTTAAAAATGGTTTGCTGAATTTTGAGGGTACTTTATAAAACAAAAGGGCTCACCAAACTGGACCATGTTAAACTCCCACTTCTCTGATCCTGGGGCTTCCCTGATAGCTCAGTTGGTAAAGAATCCACCTGCAAAGCAGGAGAGACCCCGGTTCGATTCCTGGGTTGGGAAGATTAGCTGGAGAAGGGATAGGCTTCCCACTCCAGTATTCTTGGGTTTCCCTTGGTGGCTTAGCTGGTAAAGAATCTGCCTGCAATGTGGGAGACCTCGTTCAATCCCTGGGTTGGGAAGATCCCCTGGAGAAGGGAAAGGCTACCCACTCCAGTGTTCTGGCCTAGAAAATTCCATGGACTATATAGTCCATGGAGTCACAAAGTGTCAGACATGACTGAAGGACTTTCACTAACTTTCTCTGATCCTGGGACTTCTGGGGTGGCTCAGAGGGTAAAGAGTCTTCCCACAATATGGGAGACCCGGGCTCAATCCCTGAGTCAGGAAGATCCCCTAGAGAAGGAAATGGCAACCCACTCCAGCATTCTTGCCTGGAAAATCCCATGGATGAAGAAGCCTGGAGGGCTACAGTCCATGGGGTCACAAAGAGTCGGACATGGCTGAGCAACTAACCCTTTCACTTTGACTTTCTTTCCTCTGATCCTACTTGGCCACTAGCTGATAATCCTAGATTTTTTCTTGCCATTAGCAAAGAGCGTTGCTGGCAAGCTCACGTGCCTCATTCAGCTCATTACTTCCTGAGGGTTGTCAGTGGCTGTTTTCAGGGCTGATACATTTCTTTCTGTTCTCTGGAGTGAGTCAGGAGAACTGACTCAGGGAAGGCATTCCAATCTCTTTGTGCAGTGGTGTTTAAAATGCAAGATCCCTTTCTTGGAGAGAAATGACTCGAAGGGACTCAACGCAAAGCCCCCGTTCTGCTCTCCAAGCAGCTGTGAGGCTGGCAGACCCTGCAGGCAGAGAAGGGACTGGCATGGGCCATGATGATACATATTCAGCAGCAAGAGGACTTGATTCTGCACCTTGCTGGTTACAGCTGCCAGATCATGAGCGATCGATAGAGAACTTTGTTAATGATGTGGAATTCACTTCTGGCACACTCTGCACAAATACATATGCAATATATTATTAGTGCCTTCAACTATGGGCCAGTCCAGATGTGATTTAATTCAAAGTCTGATTATCTTTTCCTTTTTTTTACCTTTGTAATTGGAGCATCATTGATTAGATTCTGCTTTTAATAAAAATGGCAAACCATGCAGCATTGCTTGAAGCAACTTATTTGGCTGCAAACATCAGAAAATCACAAGGTAGGGGTAATGAAATGACAGTGGACGCTCTGGCGGCTCAGAGGAAAGTCACTCACAAAGTCCTAGAGTCCGCGTTTTTAAGAAACATGAAGCGGGTGGGTTATCTTTGGAAATTACTAGAGAAGATGTATTTATATAGATTCCTTTCCAAAAGATGAATCCAATCATCATCCCATAGATAAATGTGGAGTCTTAATGGCAAATGTTGATTTAATATTCGAGTCTGAGTCTTGCAGTAAAAAGACTGAATTGCATTAGAAGAGCTGGGCTAGAACTGGGCAGACACGGAAACCTAATACCACAGCAAATAAATCTGGCAGCACAATTTAAAACTGAAAAGAAATAGAAAGATAAATGATGTCATAAAAGATTCACAGGGGCGTTTTTAACTGAACTGCTAAATATTTTAAAACAGAATAGCCAAGGCCATTTTGTATTAGAAACCCAAATGAGTGGCTCTCTCAATTTATTAAATTGAGTTCCCTCAGTGTTTATTGGGCCCGGTCTATCTGAAAGATTCTGTTTGAGGCACTGGAGTATTGGGATATTATCCAAGGATATTACTGACTAGTGAGGAAGATCAGGCAAGTAGCCCAACAATTTAAATAAATACTATAATAATTTAGGAAAATGAATGACAATCATATCTTCATTCCTGCAAGCCCATTTTAAGCAATATATCTAGAGATGTTGCCTCCTACTAAGTTCCTATGCCGTTTGTTAAATGACCCAAGTTTCTTATCTGCAATCAGGGACCAGGCTCTTGAAGTGGCCTTTGCATACTGGATGAGAAGTGTGCCATCATGTCAGATCATCTGTTTAGTTGGAGTGTTGGGTTCAAGAAAGAGGACGGGAGAGGCAGAACAGCAATAGAGGCACTTGCGAATGGCAGGAATCATTTCTAAGAGATTGGCTGCTTGGAATGGACCGGTATCTGGATCCAGTGGCTGTAGAGTACCTGCTTATGAACCATTGCCCTCACAGCCATAGAAACCAGAACATGGAAAGCAGAACTCTTTCCATGAAAGAGCACATTTCATTTGGATCTAGCTGAGAGAATATGAGAGGGGCCTGGAATGGTAATAAGCAGAGGAATTTTTAACTTTAAAGGAAACTGCAGTGGGGAAAATAAACTTCTAAAGCCCCCTGTAGAATTTGCTGACTGAGGAGTTGGTTGATATGCTCAAGGCCACTGTTAATGAAAAGGAAAAAAAAAAAAAATGCAATAGGATCCTAAATTCACAGTGGGCTTTTTTAATTGAACATTTACAAACTTTTAAAAACAGGAAGACTGCTTTAGAAAAACTAGATCAAACTTTTAAAAGGCAGTTTGAGCCGAGTAAATCACCAGTGAGTATGTTGGCATTCCAGTCTCTTCCTCCATTAGCTAATGTGTGGCCCTATTTTATGGTTTAGGGTGCATGCGCAACAATGAACTTTGAAGGCTGTCAAAAGGAATGGTCCCTGAAGCACTGGCTGTGTTTTGAGGAATTCCAAGGGGGTTCTACCTGCCCCAAACTAGCCCAGCTTCAGCCTCTCACTGGAGAGATGACCTCATTTGTTAAGGCAAGTGGAAACACACTCGGGAAGGGATTTTTATTTTGTTTTGTACTTGGTGGAAATTTTGTTATTAGATCCTTTTCGCCTACTAGCCAATGATCCAGTTAAGGAAGAAAGTGGAGGATCTGTGGTGGTTGACAAGATCAAGCTGCAGTGGGAGAGACACTTGAATATCAAAAGGGCTGTGTGATTTCCCTGGGATCTTTTTTTTGTCTGGAAGTTCCTGGTAGGAAAAAGGTCTTCAAGGGAGGAGAAAGGTGTCGAACACAAATTTCACTCACTTTTCTGATTAGGGCCATGCTATGAATTTTCATAAATGTGTATGTGGAATATGCATCTTTCTCCTTATCAATAAGCTACTCTTTTATCCAATCTTGTTCATCCAATCTTTGAAAATAAGTGTCTTCATATTTCCTTTCCAACTTTAAAGACCAACAGTCAGGAAAGAAGGTTAGTACAGTAGTTAATATTGAATTACATATAACTCGACCTATGTTCCTTTCTAGTCATATTTTTAATTAAAAAGGCACAAATTCTATAATAAAGGAGTCTGTTTCCAATCATGGAATCTTCTCAAGAGGGACTTTGAAAGTGAGGCGCTTCTCCACACATACCTCAAATCACCCCACAAATGTGATGTTATTTTAGGTGGGACCATGCTGTCTGAGTCTTCTTTTACCCTGTCCCCAGATGCCACCTCACTGATGGTCAGAGGCAGATGGGCAAGGATTAGAGAATTTGGCTTACATCTTGATTTATTCTATACCTAAAATCATGTGTACAAAAAAGGAGGAACTCTGGTTCATAAAAGTGTGTTTTATTATAGAATTTCAACCATTTGAAACAGTTAAAACCAACAATTGACTATATTTATTTTTATTTCAGAGATGAATTTTGATAAAGAAAAGAAAAAAAAAAATAAAGGTAAGAGGGATAAGGAGGCAAAGTGAGGTGTGGTGAGCAATGAATTTAGACCAAAGAGTAAAAAGTATTTCTAGGCTCTCTGCCTTGGGTTAGCACCCCACAGAACCAGCTTTTCATATTTTTCTGAGTTCCTTATAAAATCAGATTCAGAGTTATATGTAGAGGTCCTACCAGCTGTTATATTGGCCAAATACTTAAAGAAAAAAAAAAAAAAGGAATAATGAAACATGGAAGAATGAAGGATAAAAGAAAAGGAAGAAAAGAGGAAGAAGCGAAAATGCAAGACATGACAAGTCAGGGAAAGAAAGGAAGAAAAAAGAAAATCAATGATGTTTACAAGACTCTCCATATTTAAATATGGAAGCAAACTTACACATCATAGTAAGATTTTCAACAGCAGATTTTGAAATTGAAAAACATGAACCTCAGTGACATAGAGAATTTAATTCATTGAACTTCTTACAAACTTATAAAAAATCATAGAGAGTTACTCTTTGCTTCTCTGGGTTATACTGACAATGAAAAGATCAATGTGCTGCAAAAATATGGTTAGTGAAATAATCATTGCAATATCTCCAGAGGCTCTTCAGAAGCAACTACTTTCTTGGGCCCACAGCTTCCAGGTCACAATGTAAGATAATGTACATGAATAAATAAATAAATAAAAATCATGCACATGTGCTAGTAAAAATAGCACTGCAGTTGCATTCACTTAAAGTTGTCTTTTCAAAGCTGCTTAATAGCTAAGAGATGGTGGTTACTCCTAATTTGATTCACATTGCTGCTTTTTTGCATCTTAAAATGACTATAAAAGATTATAAAGGTAAGAAAAATAGAGAAAATGTTAAACTACATACTACCCCATTATTCTACTACATTAAATCATTGCTTTTGCTAAAATCCCAATTAATGAGGTGTGCTGAGGTTTAGAAAGTCCCAAGAAAGAACGTGTGGGTTGTGGCCTCCCCTCTGACTTTGATATCTTGAACGCTGTGGGATAAAGGACTTCCTGTAGCCATAAGATGTCAGACAAGGGAAGGGACCTATCCAGGTGACTAATTCTAGAAGAGCTTAGCTGACTTGACTGGAGCCAGTGACTTTTGTGTCCTCAGTGTTCTCTTGTAGCTGCGATATCTTAGTAACAATGAGAATGCAACATTCAAATAAGGCTCAATTCTGACTAGGCCAGAAGTTAATGACTTTAAGCAATTTGAAGCTTTTCTGAGTGGTGACCTCTTTCTCTACACCAGAACTTGGCAAGCATGCAGAATCCCATGCTAAATGCTCTGTCATCCATCTCCCAAGACAGACAGCGTCTGGATGTGAACCCTCCCTGGAAATTCAAATGTGCTTGGGTAAATTAACCCTGAGTTGCTCACCCATCTCTTCTCTGAGCAAGATTTTCCTCTTCCTGAGAGTTTCAACCTAAAAGGGCCCAGAAGATCCAGAGGTACAGCTTGGAGGTAAAGGCTTACTTTAAATTCCTCTGGGTAGTTCAAGGTACTGATGTGAAGCAAAATCAATGAACAGGAAGAAATAGCGGGTAGTGGGGTAGTTCTCCATCCTTAGTAATCCTGTGCTACTTCCTTAAGCAACTCTTGAAGCCTTGGTCATGGTGTCTACAATAATTTGCTAAACCATATGTAAGGATGCTCAAGGTTAAGACTTGCCTGGTGTCCAGTGGTTAAGACTCTGCTCTTCTACTGCAGGAGGTGCAGGTTCACTTCCTGGTTGGGGAACTGAGATCCCACATGCCATGCAGCATGCCCCCTCAAATGATGGTCAGGGTCATCACATAGAATAGCTCCAGGGAGACCCATTCCCACTGGACCACAGTGACTATTGCTGCCTGGGATTAGACAATCCTTAAAGCCAGATGATGGGACTGTGTGGGCTATTTCCCCTACATACTTTAGGAATTTCAAGCCTTCAGTAATTCATTACCAAAAGCTACCACATTTTTTTTTTTTTTTTAGCTTAATATGTCTTCCCTGGTAGCTCATCTGGTAACGAATCTGCCTGCAATGCAAGAGACCCTGATTCCATTCCTGGGTCAGGAAATTCCCCTGGAGAAGGGATAGGCTACCCACTCCAGTATTCAAGGGCTTCCCTGGTGGCTCAGAGGGTAAAGAATCCACTTGCAATACAGGAGACATGGGTTTGATCACTGAGTTGGGAAGATCCACTGGTGGAGGACATGGCAACCCACTCCAGTATTCTTGCCTGGAGAGTCCCCTTGGATGGTGGAGCCTAGCAGGCTACAGTCCATAGGGTCACAAAGAGTTGGACATGATTAAGTGACTAAGAACAACACAGATATTATAAATGCATAATATTTGGGAACAAAGGATGGTTTATTTTTAAAAGAAATATAATTTTAATAAAAATAAGAAAGATAGGAAAAAATTAAGATGTAATTATTTAGCCTCTGAAGTCCATGCATGCTCAGCCACTCAGTCGTGTCTGATTCTTTGTGACCATGGACAGTAGCCCACCAGATTCCTCTGTCCATGGGATTTTC
This sequence comes from Cervus canadensis, assembly GCF_019320065.1. Taxonomy (NCBI): domain Eukaryota; kingdom Metazoa; phylum Chordata; class Mammalia; order Artiodactyla; family Cervidae; genus Cervus; species Cervus canadensis. The sequence continues at coordinate 32,608,212 of NC_057408.1, forward strand.
CAGGCAAGAATTTTGGAGTGGGCTGCCATTACCACCTCCATAATCCATAGTTCATAACTTAAAAAAATATATACAATGACTGTCTTCATCAAAATTATCAAGAAACTAAGGAACCCAAATAAATAACTAGAGGGGAATTATTTATCATGTAAACACAATGATAGATGTCTTCTTCAAAAGGATAACTATGGTAACCCTAACGTCCCACCTTCTACACATTTAAAGTATTTCTTCCAAATTCGTGTGACTCCCATGGAGTCAACTTAGAATTTCGTGCAAATGAAAAACAGTCTAGACTTCCAAGTACATGTGACATTTTTTCCAAATATTTTTCCACTTGGTGGTGTCCATATTTGACCCACATCCTCCAGAGAGACAGGAGGATGAGAGTTGCCAGAAATCAGTGCTTTTACAAACAGAATCTGTTTATAGTGGAGCCGGACAGAAGGGTTCGATCACAAACGACTTTATCTTTTACACGCAACTCTTCTAACACAGACGTTTGTGGTTTTTGCAACTTTAGAGCACAAGGGAATACATTTTTGCCTCGTAGTATGTTGGAGATATCAATAGACTTTGGTCAATATTTATTAGGCTCTGCATTGTGACTCTAGAATGGCTCTTTGAAACACACATACTTCCGTGACAACAAAAGATTTGTTTCCCCCACCCCTCATTCTTCTCAGAATGAAAGTGCCACCCACTGTGCTTCTGAAGAAGGCAAACCTCACTTTTTCAGCAAACCATAAGATACAACTTTAAGAAGAACAGAGACAGCGAGAGTGAGGGAGCAAAAGAGAGAGACAGAGATAAGGAAGAAGGAGAAAGATAGGAGAGTGCTAAATGAATCAAAAGATGTTCAGTTTGCCTGCAAATATTGAGAACTCCTGAACATTCTCTAAGGGGTCTAAGCTTTTCTGTGAGTTTTTCTATTTCTTTGAAATAAGACACCCTAAGCTATTCAATTGCTTTTCAGAGGCAGTAGATATTTCTCTAGCAAAGTCTGCATTTGTTCTGCTTTTCCAATTGTCCATGCTGTGACACTATGAACAATGACAGGTTTCACAGACTTAGGAAACTGTGCCTGTTGTCCTCAGCAACTTGGCCCTGTCTGCCTCTTCATGTGGGGCAAACAGAACTCAGCGTGAAGACTATCCTATCATGCCACACACATGCCAATGCTCTCTCCCCAAGGACAGGTAGGGCTGTGGGGACGAGGGGTCTTCTTTCTCCATTTATAAGGTTTTTGTTGCATGTGCATTTACTTCTGGGATCTTCAAGGTGAAGTTCTGGTGTCCTGTAAATCAGGAGGCCACATCCACTCTTGTAGAAACGTGATGATTCAGCCGTGTACTTGATCACTTCCCCCAGCTGTCACTTCCCTCTTTGACCGAGGCTGAAGCTTCATCACACAAGGGCCCTCACTGAAATGTGGACGAAATTAAATTACTTTGGTCCAGAAAGAATACTTTTATACTGCAAATAAATATAATTCCTCAAACTAGCTTGGTTACATACAGACTAAATGATAAAATTCTACCTTATTTTTCCTATCATATTTTTTCCTGATCCTACGAGGGTATGTAGAGAGTAGAATGAAGAAGTCAATGAGAAAGGCAGAAATTTTCCAGGTAAATACTTAGCCTAGTATTTTTAATTGTCACTCTGAGGTCCCCTGCTGTTTTGTGCAGAGAATACACCACTTAATGTATTCCTTCTCCCCTCTAGGCCCATGACCCTTCATGGCTTGGTTGCTGAGGTTCTCTGAGATGACTGTCATTTGGGGAGGTGACCAAAACTTTTCTCTCCCTGTAAGATATTTGGATATGAACATATGTTATGGTTGTGATTTGCTTTCTCAGAATTTCAAGTTCTATGATGTTAGCACTGTGACTAGCAACCATGTCAAGTCAGGTTAGATCTTTTCTGTCCTGAAAATGTTCCTGTGCCAAGGTGTGGTAGCAGAGGATGAGACTGAGGACAACTGAAGTAGGTTTTTATCTCTAGAACTAAAGCCAGACCAGGAGGAAGTATCTTGAGAAACCACAGCTTGAAGACAGACAAATGGGGAGTTGGTAGTCAACTGGCATAAAATTCTCAATCTTGCAAGATGAAGAAGCTCCAGAGATCTGCTGTGTAACATTGTACCTATAATTAGTCATATTGTTTTGCAAGTGTAAAATTTTTGTTGATGATGGATCTCAAGTTACATGTTCTTGCCACAATTAAATAAAGAGACAAAAGTGAAGGAAAGAAAGACATGGGGCGTCAGTGGTACCTAAAACATCCTCTATCACAAGCATTTGTCTTTCACAGGCTAGTTGAAGACCCACTGCCTATATTTAGTGAATTTTCCATTTGATTTTAAGAAGTAATTCCAAACCCATGTCACTATGAAGAAGGTCAAAAGACAGGGGTAATCACACCTTTTTTAGAATTCGCCTGGTCTGGGAACTAACAGCCTACAATTTAAGAAAGTCCCTGCTATGATTGTGTGAGAAGTATGGCAGGCGCTGGCCTCCTTTAACTGACACCAGTGATGGTAACAACTGTCATCTAAGGATGGAGGTGGGCCTGAACATCACTTTTTCAAATAACTCAAGTTTTACTCAATTTTATGTACCATCCCAGTGGACTGGTAGAAACATTAGCTACTGTCTTTTGGGGTTCACCTCCCATGACCACTGCTTTCTAGGGCTGAACCAGATTTCAGTGGGTCTTAGTACTGAAGAGGGCATCCCTTTGGCTCAGCTGGTAAAGAATCCGCCTGCAATGTGGGAGACCTAGGTTCCGATTCCTGTGTTGGGAAGATCCCCTGGAGAAGGGAAAGGCTACCCACTCTAGTATTCTGGCCTGGAGAATTCCATGGACTGTGTAGTCCATGAGATAGCAAAGAGTCAAACACAACTGAGTGACTTTCGCTGGTACTGAAGAACATTTTTTGACTGAGGGCAGGCATTGGTTCTTAGATACTTTTTTTTGCCTGCAAAGCTACTGGCTGTGGTTTCTAGATCTCATTTAGGGGTGCAGGAAGTGCCGCTGTTACTGAATCAACAAGGTTGCAGCATGTATGAAAGGCTCTAAGTGGATTTTCTGTTCTAGTTAGTTATTCTTTCTTTCATACGTCTTTGTCTTCAGAGGGCAATGCCCAGAAATCTCAAAGACCTTCTCACTGGAGCCCAATCATACCTTTGCTCAGGCCCCTTACCAGTGTCTTGTCCACTGTATCTCTTTCTCCTTATAATTCATTCACAAAGGGAGATCCTTTCTCAAGCCTTTATACTGATGATGTTGGCATGGAAATGCATTTTCTTTTATTTTAGTAGTTGTTGGTAAGAAAGCATCTTCCCTTACCCTTCTAGTAGAGTTTCTTCTGGCTGGCCTAATAATTAAATTGACACAAGATAGTTTAACAGGAGAAGCAGATTTAATTATGCATATGCAGGAGTTCTATAAAAATATGAGACCCAAAGGGGAGTCAGAAAATCGAGGTTTCTGTTTTATTCTGAGCTATGGATAAGAGGTAAATTTCTGGGACTTCAAAGAGGAGGAAGGCAATTCACAGAAAGAGCAAATGCTTGGTAAACAGATGTTGCTGAACAATACAGAAATGATGGAACACAGAAAGGTTTCACCAGACTTGCCTAATTTGCTTCCTGTCTACATACCTAGTTTATATTAGACTGTAGATACCTATGGTGATGGCTCCCTTTCTGGATCAGGTTTTCTAAGTTCTTTGAGACTTAAGGGGGTGGGGGCGGAGAAAAACAATAAACTTCCTGAGTCTTATGTTTCCTGAAAATAATCAGCTTAAAATAATTCTCACGCCAAAGGAAAATATTTTGGAGTGGCAAATTTTTCTTCCTTACACAGTTCCTAGCACTGTCTTCCCTGAACACAGAAACAGCTAACTCTTCAGGGGGGAAATATAATGTCATAAAGAAAAAATGAGTTGGAAAATATGAAATTTCATCACTATTATCACCATGTATATTTCTGTGGATTGTTCAGTGTAAGCTGATCACTTAGTGGCCAAGAGGATGAACATGGACTAAAATCTAGCCAGACCACCTTTTGTCAAGCATGCTGTGTATGCGAAGGATGTATTTTTCTAATTCATATGAAGTCCTTACGAATAAACAGTGGCCTTGCTAAGCATATGTCCTTATTATCAGGAATTCCTGAAAGTTGAGAGAAGCTCTCCATTCCTGGGAGCCTTGTCAACACACAGCAGACTCCTTTGATATTTGATCCATTCTCTCCTCTAACTGAGCATAGGTGTCATGTGTAAAAGAAAATAATTTTATACCTTGCCCAGTGTACATGGTCTGGCCTTAGAGTTCTGACTCTGGGAGGGCACCATTTGTGAAAACATTGTTTGGATGTTTCAGGAAAAGGGAAGGTCATGGGGAAAGGCAAAGACCACATTTTCTCTTAAGAAATGCTTTTCTATCCTGTGAAACAGCAAACTGTAAACTGGGCTTGGAAAAGGAATGTTCTCAAAAAATGACAATGACAGCTCTAGCTTTAATTCACTCTTCTGACTCTGACAATAAAGTGACAAATGAAATCAGTGACTGTCCTGGAATAGCTATCGTTTCAGTAGTTAAAGAATGTGGCCCACATACCAGCAGAAACATGCATCATTGGAGAAAGTGGGATTCCTCTTCACCAATTATTCATTTATGTATTGAACTTTGTATTTAGATGTAAAACACTTGATCTAAGAATTCTATCAAATACAAATGCTTCCAAGGAGTAGGCAAGTAGCATAACTATTTGGTGGCTGCATATATACTATGGTGAGTGGTAGGGACAGAGAAAAACTCACGAGGCATATCTCAAGGGCATTTAAACACGGTGTTCAATATAGAGTCTGCCAATAGTAACGGTGGCAAAATTCTTGCTTGAGAGGATATTAAGTTAGTAGAAAGAAACAAACATGTCTGTGCACATCTCCTCTTGTCAAGCCCCTTATCAATCTGCAATTTCTTCTCATTTTATAAGTGGGTAAGTAAAGGCTCTAAGAGATTTTGCAGCTACTCTAAATTTATACTCTAAGAGAGGGGGTGGAGCAAGGAATCAATTACAAAATAAATATTCTCCCAATAAAAGTGTCATTTTACATCATCATGCTTCCTGCCTGAAAGATCTTATCTCTCTGAAGAGTGGAGAAGTCCATTCATGAAAAAAGTGGGTCAGCTGGGTGATGTTGACACAAGACCACAGGTGGGACAAGCTACTCTAAATCTGGGTAGATCAAAGAAGTTTAACTTTTTTCAAAGGCTAGGAGGTGGTCAAAAGCATATGTGTAATTGCACAAGGAAACACAGAAGTGACTAGAGATGTAGGTATTATCGCTAAAATCTTATATTGGGGAGAAAAAAAGGTAAAGTAGATTAAATAATGTGTCTTGCCTAAAGGTAGAAGAAACTGCATGTGATCTTTACTAGAAAATAAACTTAAGAAAATAATTGTTATTTCCAACCCATGAATAAAACCATAATTGGCTTTATGACTCTGTTATTTTACCCAATAATGTTTCAGTAGGTAAACCATCCATAACTACAGAAAACAAAGAAGCTGTTTTCAGGTCAATATGGATACTTAATCCTAGGTAATGTAAATGAAAAAGAAGGAAGGAAATAGAGGAAAATATAAGGGATTCTGATTTTTGGAAAACATTTGCCAGTATTCATGTAATCTTATGGAAGAAATTAATTCAAATCGGCTTGGATATGAGCCTTGTCATAGGTGTCAAAGACTCTCAGAAGAGTCCAAGCCAATAATGATAAACAAGACTGTGTCTTGCTTGGAGGAGGTGGCTATTACCATGCCAAAGACTACATTTTCTGAACAGCAGTAATCAGTTAATTGCTCTACTGTGTACTACACCATGGGAATCCCTTCCAGGACTAGACTGCATAGAATTTCACAACTTGAAGGATTAAAAGACAGGAAGAGACAATTTTTGTTTGTTTAATTTTTTTTTTTTCTTTAGGACCCAATAATACTTAGCTAGCTTTGCAAATAGCCACCAGCCCACTAAAGAGACCAGGAAGTAGGTCTGACAATCATTACCTGAGGCCATGGACGATAGATACTTCCTTACAGCTGGATTCTTTTAGACTGGCTGATCCAACTTTCAGTTCAGTTGCTCAGTCGTGTCCGACTCTTTGCGACCCCATGAATCACAGCACACCAGGACTCCCTGTCCATCACCAACTCCTGGAGTTTACTTAAACTCATGTCCATCAAGTCAGTGATGCCATCCAGCCATCTCATTCTCTGCCATCCCCTTCTCCTCCTCCCTTCAATCTTTCCCAGCATTAGGGTCTTTTCAAATGAGTCAGCCCTTTGCATCAGGTGGCCAAAGTATTGGACTTTCAGCTTCAACATCAGTCCTTCCAACGAACACCCAGGACCGATCTCCTTTAGGATGGACTGGTTGGATCTCCTTGCAGTCCAAGGGACTCTCAAGAGTCTTCTCCAACACCACAGTTCAAAAGCATCAATTCTTCGATACTCAGCTTTCTTTAGTCCAACTCTCACATCCATACATGACTACTGGAAAAACCATAGCCTTGACTAGATGGACCTTTGTTGACAAAGTAATGTCTCTGCTTTTTAATATGCTGTCTAGGTTGGTCATAACTTTCCTTCCAAGGAGTAAGCGTCTTTTAAATTCATGGCTTCAGTCACCATCTGCAGTGATTTTGGAGCCCAGAAAAATAAAGTCAGCCACTGGTTCCGCATCTATTTGCCATGAAAGGATGGGACTAGATGCCAAGATCTTAGTTTTCTGAATGTTGAGCTTTAAGCCAACTTTTTCACTCTCCTCTTTCACCTTCATCAAAAGGCTCTTTAGTAGTTCTTCACTTTCTGCCATAAGGGTGGTGTTCTGCATATCTGAGGTTACTGATATTTCTCCCGGCAATCTTGATTCCAGCTTGTGCTTCCTCCAGTCCAGCGTTTCTCATGATGTACTCTGCATTTAAGTTAAATAAGCAGGATGACAATATACAGCCTTGACGTACTTCTTTTCCTATTTGGAACCAGCCTGTTATTCCATGTTGATCCAGCTTTAGGTCAAATTAAAGAGTTAAAATGATCAATTCCTACAGTGTTCCTATACCTCTTCCTTTCCACTAAATTAGTTTCTATTTGTTGAAAACTTACAGCATACAAGGTACTAATTTAGCTCTTAACATCCCTATAAGATAGACACTGTTATCATCAGCATTTTACTGATAAGAAAATGAAGGGTAGTATAGATTTCTAAACTACTATAAGTTTCTAATTTCTAGACGACACTATGAGCTCAGTCATATCTGACTTTGCAACACCATGAACTGTGGCCTGCCAGGCTCCTTTGTCCATTGGACTTTCCAGGAAAGAATACTAAAGCAGATTTGTCATTTCCTACTCCAGGAGGTCTTCCCAACCCATGGGCTAAATCTGAGTCTATGGAACCTCCTGCATCCTCAGGTAGCTTCTTTACCACTGTACCACCTAGGAAACCTCATAAGACACTATAATTATAGTGAAAATAATCCACTTGACTCTCTGCATATATATACTGTCTTGTCTCTCACATTAAAAAATAAAATGGAAAAAAAAATTAAAGGAACAGTCACTACTCAGTCACTACTTGATACACATACCAATACAGTAGCTTAGAGTATTCAGTTCAGTCTCTCAGTCGTGTCTGACTCTTTGTGACCCCATGAACCACAGCACACCAGGTCTCCCTGTCCATCACCAACTCCCGGAGTCCACCCAAACCCATGTCCATCGAGTCGATGATGCCATCCAACCATCTTATCCTCTGTCGTCCCCTTCTCCTCCTCCCCTCAATCTTTCCCAGCATCAGGGTCTTTTCAAATGAGTCAGCCCTTTGCATCAGGTGGCCAAAGTATTGGACTTTCAGCTTCAACATCAGTCCTTCCAATGAACACCCAGGACCGATCTCCTTTAGGATGGACTGGTTGGATATCCTTGCAGTCCAAAGAACTCTCAAGAGTCTACTCTAACACCACAGTTGAAAAGCATCAATCTTTCAGTGCTCAGCTTTCTTCATAGTCCAACTCTCACATCCATACATGACCACTGGAAAAACCATAGCCTTGACTAGACGGACCGTTGTTGACAAAGTAATGTCTCTGCTTTTTATATGCTGTCTAGGTTGGTCATAACTTTCCTTCCAAGGAGTAAGCGTCTTTTAATTTCATGGCTGCAGTCACCATCTGCAGTGATTTTGGAGCCCAAAAAAAATGAAGTCAGACACTGTTTCCACTGTTTCCCCATTTATTTTGACCTCTCCCAAAATTGGCATTTCAAATAGTCACTAAAGACTTAGGATGCATAAGTGAAATTCCATTACTAATAAAACTTAAATTATCAAAGAAATTCATATGAAAAGGGCAGAAGTAGGAGATATTGTTTTGTGATGGCAAGGCTTTCATAGTGAAGACATTCTCCAAGGGGCAACATTGTGTGGTTTTAATGTGAATGGCATCCCTGGAGATGAGCCACAGGGTATCTCTATTCACAATGCCCTTGAAATATTGATACACAAGCCTTGACCTAGCCCTTGAGCCTTGATCCTAATATAACTGCTCCACACACTCTTCTTCGTTCCACACAATATAGGATATGAAGAAAATAATATTGAAAATATTTCAGATGTGTCTGGAATATGAGTAAAAGGCTGGGAGAAAAATGAAATGATTTTTTTCAACTCTGTAGACTTAGAGGTTTTCAAAAATTTATTTGCTGAATTAATATACAGTAAAGTTGGCCTTTTATGGAGTGTAGTTCTGAGTTTTCACCCACATACACACAGATTCAGCTACCCACCACCACACTCAGGATACAAAACAATTTCAGCATCTTTAAAAACCTCCCATGTACTCTGTTTTAAGCATGGCTACCATCCTCTTCTTCTCTATCACTCTAATTTTATTTTTTCCAGAGTATTACATAAATAGAATCTTGCAGTATGCAGTATGTAAACTTAGGAGACTAGCTTCTTTTCTCAGCATAGCTCTTTTGAGACACACTGACACAGCTGCCTGTATCAGTAATTTCTTTCTCTTCATTGGTTCTAGCATTAGTAATATTCCACTGTACAGATTCACCACTAGTTAGTTTTTCTATTCATTTCTCAAAGACAACTTGGTGTGTTTTCAGTCTGGATCAATTATGAATTGACATACATATTTATGTATATGTGTGTATACACATTTATCCAAAGATTTTTGCACAAAAATAACTTTTTACCTAGAGTAAATACTTAGTTTGGAAATCACAGTGGCATATAACATGTGCCTGTTTCTTTTTATGATTAACTGTCAGTTTTTCAGAATACTTATAATAATTAAATAATTAAATCTCATCATAGGTATATGAGAATCATAGAGTTCTCATTCTAGCCAGTACTAGCACTATTGCCAGTTTTTTGATTTGTTTTGTTTTGTTCATAACTGTCATCATAGATGTGTAACAGTATCTTACCGTGGCTATAATTAGCATTTTCCTAATGCCTAAGAATACAGCACAACTTTTCACATGCTTGTTTGTCTTCTGTATGTCCTCTTCGCAAGCTTCTGTTTAAGTGTTTTGCTAATTTTTAACAGGGTTATTTGTTTCTTTGCTATTGAAATTCGATCATTTTGTCATTATTGTTAATACTTTTATGTATTTCTATCCAATATACTACTACACAAAGTTTAGGTATATATAATTTTTTTTAAAATTTATTCTGAATACATGTTGTTTGTCAAATGCATTTTTATAAATATGTTCTTCCCCTCTGTTACATGTATTTCAATTCTTGTGATGAAGTTTTTTACAGAGGAGATTTTAAAAACTTTGATAAAATAAAGCAATACTTCTTAAATTTTATAGACATTTTTAGTGTCTTATCTGAGAATCAAATCCACACAACTTTTCTTATAGAAAATTTTTTTCTAGAGGTTTTATAATTCCATATCTTTTAGCCAAAATTCAGCCTCTCTTCACTGTTACTGCATTGCATCCCAGAGAGAGAGTTTGGGTAAAGTAGAAAATCATAGATTTTATTGCTTTTCCAGGTAAAGGGGGTCACAGCAGGCTATTCCTCTCAAAACTGTGTGTCCTAACCTAGGGGGTTTTTGGAGGGTCTTATAGTCAAAAGGTAGGATAGCTGACATGGACCAGGGTGCTTGCAGGGCCTGCATTCCTTCAATCCAAATGTCCTCTGATGTCAGGGATCTGGTGGTTCTTGAAGCTGTTGAACTGTGACTTTCTTTCTAAGATGAAAAATGTTCCAAGCAGTTAGCATTTTCCATTTGGTGGGGACTTTACTGCAGAGGAGCTCAAAAATATTGTTGTAGATATCCCTTGAGAAGGAATTAGGACCCTGCCCCATGGCTGCACTATTTGTCCCTGCATCCCCTCCCTTCCCTGATTAGCAACTGTTTGAAGCTGCCCTTTTTTTTTTTTATTTTTTTAGGGAAGGTCATGCAGGCTGAATGAAGCCTGTGTGCATGCGTGCTAAGAGTCACTTCGGTTGTGTCCAACTGCCCTTTTAAGGGAAGGTCATGCAGGCTGAATGAAGCCTGTGTGCATGCGTGCTAAGTCACTTCGGTTGTGTCCAACTCTTTGCCACCCTGTGGACTGTGTAGCCTGCCAAGCTCATCTGTCCATGAGATTCTCCAGACAAGAGTACTGACTTGGGTTTCCATTTCTTTCTCCATGAACGAAGCTTACTTTATAAAAAATGAGAAACAGGGAATACAGACATTTTTGTGTCCTGGAGCCCCACATTTCAGGGAGCCCCACATTTCCTTTTCATCAGGGAAGCCCCCATTAACTTAACTATATGAAATCTTCCAAATATTAAATATAATATGTATCTTCATTTATTTAAGACTTCTTCAAGGTCTAAGTCAATGTTTACAGTATTTAGAATACAAAACCTGTACCTGTTGTTTATTTCACTCTTCTGAAATTTTGTAAACGGTATTGCTTTCTAATTTGGGCTTCTAATTTCCTTTTTAGTAGATCTAATGAAATTTTCTATACAGACAAGAGGATAATTTATAAATAGCTTTATTTTTCCTTTGCAAACTGTTTCAGAGATTAATTTTTCTTGACTTATTATACTGACTAGGGAATTCAGTGTGATGCATGGGAGTGGTAACAAAGATCCTGATCTTATTCCTGAACTTTGGGAGAATAACTGTTTTTCTTTTTATCATTTGAAATATTGTGAACTGTAGTTTTCCTGTAGATGATCTCTATCATGTGAAGGATACTGTGCCGTGCTATAATCAGTAGTGTTTGACTCTTTGCAAACCCAAGGACTGTGGCCCTCCAGGCTCCTCTGTCCGTGGGATTTTGCAGGCAAGAATACCGGGAGTGGGTTGCCATTTCCCTCTCCAGGGGTTCTTCCTGATCTAAGGATCAAACCCATGTCTCCTGCATTAGGAGGTGGATTCTTTACCACTGAATCACCTGGGAAGTCCCTCACATGAAGGTTGCTTCAATTCCTCACTTGCTGAGTGTTTTTTATCATGTGTAGGATGAGTTTTGTCAAATACTTTTTTGAGCATCAATTGAAATGACTGTTTTTGCAGCTTTAGTCTATGATATAATAGATTACGTAGATTAATTTTTAAATTTTGAACGAGCCTTGCATTCTCAGGATAAATGACATTTGGCTATGGTGTAAATGCATTTATATATTCCTGGGTTTTACTTACTAGAATTTTATTAAAATTTTTGTGTCTATGTTCATGAGAGAACTTGATCTATATTTTTTAAAATTATTTTTGTTTGTTTTTGTACTGTTTGTATCTGGTCTTGGTGTTAGAGTAATTCTAGTCTCATAAAATGATTTGAGAAGTGTTTCCCTTTACATTTCTTAGAAAAAATTTCATGGGATTATTGTTATTTACTCTGTAGAACTTTGGTAGAATTAACCAGTGAAAATTTCTGAGTCTGGCGATTTCTTTTTCCAAAGTCTTTTAAAAATTAATTCAATTATTTTAGTTAGATAGAACCATTCATGTCATGTATTTCTTCTTGGTTGAATTTTGGCAATTCATATGTACTTTACCAATTGTATTTATTTGCAGTTATATGCCATTTTTCTCTACTATCATTTTAATGTCTGTGCAATCTCTAGTGATATTCCTGTTTAGTTTTTGATAGTAATGATTTGTATCTTTTCTCTTTTTTGTGTGACTAACTGCTTATTAATTTTATTAATCTTCTGAAAAGTGATCTTTGGTTTCTTTTATTTCAATTTTGCTGATTTCAGCTCTTTATTATTTCATTCCTTCTATCTTTTCTCGGTTTATTATGCTTTTTTATTTGTTTGTTTCTTTAACTAGAAGTTTAAATTGTTCACTGGAAATGTTTCTTCTTTACTAATGTAAGTATTTAATGCTATAAATTTTTTCTCAAAATACTATTGACTTTACCCTATACATCTTTTATCCTGTATTTTCATTTTCAATCAATTCAAAATATTTTCTAATTTCTCTTGAGTTTCTCTTTCAAAGGAGGATTTATTTTGAAATTTGTTGTTTAGTTTCCAAATGTTTGCTGCTGCTGCTGCTAAGTCGCTTCAGTCGTGTCCGACTCTGTGCAACCCCATAGGCAGCCTACCAGGCTCCTCCATCCCTGGGATTCTCCAGGCAAGAACACTGGAGTGGGTTGCCATTGCCTTCTCTGTTCCAAATATTTGAGGATTTTTCAATTATCTTTATATTATCAATATCTAATATAATTCTATTATAATCAGAAAATACACTGTTTGGTTTCAATTATTTTAATTTTGTTGAGGTTTATTTTATGACACTAAGATATTGCGTATTTTGGTTAATGTTCTGCGGGTACTTAGGACATATATTATGCTCTTGTTGTGCAGGATGTCCTATAAATGTCAATTGGATCCAATTTATTGATGATTAGTTCTTCCAGACCTTGCTGATTTTCTTCTCTAGTGGTTTTAACAATTGTTGAGAGACGCGTACTGAAATCTCAAAATATAATTGTGGATTATTCTATTTCTCCTTTCAGTTCCACCAGTTTTTCCTTTATGCATTTTGAAGTCCTTTTGTTTGGTTCATGCCTATTTGGGATTGCTGAAACCTATTGCTAGATTTATTTTATGTATCACCCCTCTTTATCTTTGTAATTTCCTTTCCTCTGAAGACTAATATGTCCTCTATTAATAGAGTTACTCAAATTGTCTCTTGATGATAGCTTACATGTTACGTTAATGTCCATCCTTTTACTTTTAATCCATCTATATAATTTAATTTGAAGTGGTTAAATGCATACAGCAAATACTCGGGTCTTTTAAAAATATTTTCTGATGATTCTGATTTTTAAATTTATGGGCCTAGACCAATTTATATTAAAATTATTATTGATTTGTTTGAATTCATGACTATCACTTCCTTATCTGTTTTCTGTTCTTCCCCCTTTCATGTTAATTATTTTTTTCCCTTTTCTTGCATATTTAGATAATTTGTATATTTTAATATAGTTTTTAAGTAAACTTACTGATTTCTTCTCACATTTCTACATAGTATTTAGTGATTGCTCAGGATTAAAATATGTATACCTAATGTTTACAGTCTACTTAAGATTGGCATTTAACCATTTCAAGTAAAATGTAGAAAACTTACCACTATCTATTCCTCTTTATCCCCACCCCCACCTTTCATATAGTAATTAATGTTTATATTACATCTATTTGCATTGATAACTTCTTGATAATATTATCTATTTTTCTTTCAGTCATTATTTTAAAGAACTTGATAGGTTATGAATACTCTAATATATTTATCCAAGTAGCTCTAATTCAGTACTATGCTTCCTTCATTCCTAATGTTCCAAGTTTCCCTCTAGATCATTTACTTTTTGTATAAAAAGCCTTTAGCATATCTTTTAGAGTATATCTGCTACATATTAATTTGCTTTAGTTTTGTCTCAAAGTATTTTTATTTTACCTTCATTTCAAAAAAACTTATTTCCCCTGGATCTAGAATACTAGTTGATTATTCTTTTATTTATGTATTTTACATATTTTATTCCAATTCTTATGGTATCTGTAGTTTCTGACAAATAATTCACAGTTCCTTGAATCACTACTTCTTTACATAAAATGTTATTTTTCTCTAGTTGCCTTTAGGACTTTTATTTCTCTTTAGCTTTCAGAAATTTGATTGTGATGTGTTTAGGAATGGATTTCTTAGAGTTTATCCTGCTTGCCATTGATGAGCATTTTCAGTCTGTTTATTCCTGTCATCAAATTTGGAAAATTCTTAGTCATTATGTCTTTAAATGTGTTTTGTTCTTTATATACTTTTCCCATTTCTTCTGGGCTTTCTGTGTCCTAAGTATTAGATCCTTCAACGTTGTCCTACGGGTCACTAAGGCTCTGTTTACCTTTTTCAATTGTGTTTTCTGTTGTTGGATTGATTTTTTTTTTTAATGATGTATCTTTTATCTTAAAGCTAATTGACTCTTTACTCTGTCATTCCCACTGTGTTACTGAGCTCATCTATGGAATTGTCTTTGTTTTATTTTTCATCTTTAGAGTTTCAGTTTGATTCTTCTTTATATCTTCCATTTCTTTGTTAAGCCTACCTTCTGTTTATTTTAAAAATGTCTGTCCTTATTTACTGGAGTAAGTTTATAAAATCTGCTTTAAAATCTCTTTCTCATAATCTCTATACTGACAGTCCAGTGTCACTGCTAGATTGGTATCTGTCATTTGTCTTTATTTTTTTTTGAGTTGAGATTTCTCCATCCTTTTTATGTCAAGTAATATAATTGCTTGCTAAACATTTTGACAACTATATTATAAATGCCTGTGTCTTATCTTAATTCTATGATGAATGCTGGCCTTTTGATTTGATTTGTTTTAGCATGCATTTGGAGAAGGCAATGGAAACCCACTCCAGTATTCTTGCCTGGAGAATCCCATGGGAGGAGGAGCCTGGTAGGCTGCAGTCCATGGGGTTGCTAAGAGTCGGACACAACTGAGAGACTTCACTTTCACTTTTCTTTTCATGCATTGGAGAAGGAAATGGCAACCCACTCCAATGTTCTTGCCTGGAGAATCCCAGGGATGGGGGAGCCTGGTGGACTGCCATCTATGGGGTCGCACAGAGTCGGACACAACTGAAGCGACTTAGCAGCAGCAGCATGCATTTGGCCATATTACTCTCAAAATGCAAACTCTGATGTAACTTTTATGGGCTTGGTTCCCATGTCATTTCAGTTTTTTAAGCATTTGTATTGTTAATCAAAATCAACTATGATATGGGTGGAGATTACTGTGTACTTCAATTTTCAATACATGTGGTAGGCTGTTTACACTCAAATTCTTTCATAAACAACTGAGAGGTTAATCCATGAGTTCATATGCAACCTTATGTGATCTTTTTTTTTTTTTTTTAACTTTCCTTTTCACTGTACGCTTTCTGAAATTTTCTGGCTTCCTGTATTTGTTTACCTTTTTCCAGGCAGAAATCAGGGGCTTGATGGTGGTTTAGTCGCTAAGTTGTGTCCGACTCTTGCGACCCCATGAGCTGTAGCATGCCAGGCTCCTCTGTCCATGACATTCTCCAGACAAGAATACTGGAGTGGAATGTCATTTCCTTCTCGAGAGTATCTTTCCCATCCTGAAGTCAGACCTGGGTCTCCTGCATTGCAGGCAGATTCTTTATTGACTGAACTACGAGGGATTTCCAGCCAGAAATCAGGGACTTACCTTCCTTATTGTGCCATGTATTTCTAGAGACTGTATCTAAATCCAGTTCCACTTGGTAAGTTTGCAGATGAAGAGAGCAAAATGGGAAATTTGCTCTATGTTCTCTGGAGGAGCACAGTTCCTCTCATTAGAAAGAATATTTCTCTTTCCTCTGAGCTTAAGATGCCTCACTGTCTACTGCTGTCATTAGTAATAAAAATAGCAGCAACAACAATAACAATGAAATAGTGCTAAACTGATGATTTTTCTCCTCTCTGCCATACCCTTTTTCACTTTCTTTACCTTTAGGAACTGTTTTCCAACTCCTCAGTCAAAAGTAAGTGCATATTTTGAAATTCTCTCAGTACACACCTATTGCACACTTCCGGGTTTCAGGCTGTTTATGAGATCAGGTAGAGTGATATCAGATACCAACAGGTCAGTGGAAATCTGAATTTCAGTTTCCTTCCCCATCTGTACTATTATTATTTACTTTGTAAGTCTTCAGATAACTGCTTCATGAAACTGATCTAGGATTCGTGGTTGCATTCATTAGGAAAGACAGCATGTGCTCAGTCGCTCAAATCATGTTCAAATCTGCGACACAATGGACTATAGCCCAGCAGGCTCCTTCTGTCCTTGGGATTACCCTGGCAGGAATACTGGAGTAGATTACTATTTTCTTCCCCAGAGAGACAGCATGTGGCGGTTTGTTTACTCCAACTTTCCCAGAATTAGAACCCCCAAATTAAATGATTTTAAAGGTAAGTTAGAGAGAAGGCAATGTGGTAACAGACGTAGTCAGTGGCAGAATGTGACAATACTATGTTAGCTTTGAAGATGAAGGATTCCATGGCCAAGGAATTAGTTGGTCACTAAAATCTGGCAAAAGCAAGGAAACAGATTTTTTTTTTTCCTAGAACTCCTAGAAGAAACCAACCCTGTGACATTGATTTTAGCCTGATGAGATTAATTTTGGGCTTCTGACAAGAAACAATTTCAGAATGTGACTGTGGGACCAGGAGGTTGAAGATAAAAGAAGATGAAGATCAGTTGAAAGAACAAGTCAAACAACATATATGAAGCAACATGCTGGAGTGTGGAATAAATGGACAAATAAGTTTTGAATTCACCCAGGATAATGGCAAGACTTGAGGTGAAGAAGTGAACCAAGAACATAACCTGGCTACAGTGTCTACACTAAGGTAGGATGGAGGGTGGTCAACTCTAATGGCAAGAGCATCGGAAAAGAAGGGATGCTCTCTTTTTAAATGAGAAGACACCATCATTTGGAAACCATACCATGACCCAATAAAAATGCCACTGACCCCACTTCCCAACCTCAGATGCACATGGGCTCTGGTTGTGAACATGAATGTACCTGGGAAACTGTTTTAACTATATTGCCTTGAGTGAGGGATGGTGAAGCCAGATGCACACCTAGAGAGACAAGAAGTGCTACACAACTTTGTTACTCAGAGGTCCCTGGGGAGACCCTGGGTACCCTGGGCCACTCAGGGGAGCATTGCAGCTGGTCATAAGCAGAGGGAAAATGGAACTGAGAGTAAGCACCTTCACTGTGGTTTCTGTGGAAAGGAACAGGTAGGCAGACTAAGCTGATCTATTTAAGGGGACTGGCAATTTCTTTTGATGATTTCAGTAGGCTCTGGGCATAAGTGCTATCCCTGTTTGTCTGATAGCTGGCCCTGGGATGAATAGGTTGGATGTACAGTGCCCCAGAGTGTGAGATTCCAACATAGGAGGTGATCTGGGGGTGTGGGCTTAATGGGATGGACTTCCCAGGTGGCACTGGTTGTAAAGAACTCACTTGCCAGTGCAGGAGACATAAGAGATGTGGGTTCAATCCTTGGTTCAGGAAGATCCCCTGGAGGAGGGCATGGCAACCCACTCCAGTATTCTTGCCTGGAGAAAACTCATAGACAGAGGAGTCAGGTGGGCTACAGTCCATAGGGTCGCAAAGAGTTGGACACAATTGAAGCACCTTAGTATGCACATAAGCATTTAACGGAATACTCAAAGAGGGGAACAGCCACTCCTAACCAAGGGCTCAAAACTGAATCAAGACAGCATATTGAAAGCTTTTATCTACGTTCTTTTCTTCTAGCCTCATGGTCTGTTAGACAGTGGGGCATCCACCTCTTTCACTGAAGCTCCCAAGGCCGTGCTGCTTAATGCTTGGTGCCCAAGCATCTATGCCAGGACCTTGCTATGACTGGGAATCTTTTCTATCCTGCATAAGCATGTTGATCCATCACAGAACTCACCATCCCTTTGCCCTTTCAGGCTCTGAGGACCCAACTTTATCTCAAGCTGGTATCATCTTCTCCTAGAAGCACCAGCTCCATTACCCTGCAGATAATCCAACAGTATTATTTTAATCATACCTTTAAATCAGTGTAATTTGGAAGACTTCCATGCCTGCATTTGCACCTTTTAATACATATTACTGATAAATACAAAAATATGTGAATATTTTCATATGATAAAGGAACCCTAAACATAATTAGACCTTGGAGAAGGAAGGGGCATCGTACATTTTTATATGTCCTAGAAGGAAAGGAAATCTTTTTCATTCATTTGCAAATAAGTCCACAGCAAGAAAAAGAAACCAGTAATATATTAAAGAAAATATTAAAACAAGATTGCATTTCCTCAGTATATATGCATTGAAAGGGAGTGGTGAAGTTTATCTGGGATTTACAAAAGTTACTAACTGAATTCAGCTCACTCTGGGCAGGGAAAAAAACAAAAACAAAAACAAAAACTGGTGGAACTCTGAACAATGTACACAACAATAAAACATTTTAGAAAGCAAACCAAACAATAGAACAACACTTAGTGTTCTCAACTATTGTTTAATGATTTTATATAATTGGGACTAAATCAAAATAATGAAATAATTTACTTAACTCAGCACTATAGAATATTGTATTCATTTTTTCCATGAGTCAGTTTGCTATCTTATTTGTCAAGAAACCCTTGAAGACCCTACCAAAAGGGTAGAAAAGAAACGTTTATAACTAGCATTTACTTGTGTTCAGCATTCAAAAATGAAGTATCAATGATTTTCTAAATATCTGAAACAAGTCATTTTTCTTTCACTTTAAGTCTATTATATAGCTGAATCAAAAAATGCGTGGTTTTATTGTTATATATTGAAATGACTGATTTCAGTCTGATCAGTGTCCATGTAATCGTATGTTTAACATACATTAGATACACGGTAATGAGGTTTCCTTACACATCTACTTTAGGCATATTTTTATTTCTTCTTTTTTGTTGATTTGCTTTTGCTTATATCAGTTTCTAATTTCAACAGTGTTTCTAATTAGGAAGCTCAACTTTACATTCAAATCATAATATGATATTGAATTTTGAAGTTGGTTATAAATCATATCCAGTGCAGAACACTTTATATAAATACTGAATATAATATAATTCACCAAAATGGAATTTTTGCATCTTATAACAAAACACTT
The DNA here is from genome assembly GCF_019320065.1 of Cervus canadensis. NCBI lineage: Eukaryota > Metazoa > Chordata > Mammalia > Artiodactyla > Cervidae > Cervus > Cervus canadensis. The sequence goes on from NC_057408.1 coordinate 32,627,469, forward strand.
TCCATTTTGCATGTATCTTTAAACTCTGAAGTGCAGATTTTAGAGCTCTAAAAAGGTAGAAAACAATTGTTCACCAAATTATATAAAAAATATTTATATGAGAATTTAAGACTTATCTATTTAGCTCAGATCCAAACAAACTGACTACCCCCTCAAGAATGGCTTGTGGTTAGAATTCTGGATGAGTAAGATCTCGTTAATATGTATGCTTTGTTAAAGATTTAATTGTTTCATTTGCTTTAAAGACTTGCCTAAGATTGAATAGGGAGGGCACACAAAAGCATCTTTGGGGCATTTTCTTATCTCTGAGGTGGTGGGGAATACACTGCATGTGGATAGAAGAGTCCAATTGTTTCCTAAAATAATCTGGAAACAATCAGATCACCTCAGTCACTATTTGAGAACAAGAACAATGAACTGGGAGCCATAAGGGAGAGATGTGTGAGGCTGAAGTTCCACTCACAGAACAAGTTTTTCACATAAACAACAAGGGGTTGCACCATCAAACCTCTGAGCTGGAAGACTGATTTTCCTGAGTGCATTTTTAAAGAATGCCCATTGGAGATATTTGTGATACAATGTACAATAATTTGACATTCTTTGAAGCAGCCAACAGCAGAGGATCAGAAAGATACCAACTTTTAAGACATTGCTCATTCTAAGTCACTTTGAACTTTAAAGCTTCTTTTTTCAGCGTTAACAGGGTCTACAATAGGAGATCAAACTTGGAAATCACAGCTTGAAATGCCCATCCAGATGAAGTCATGCAGAAAATGAAACAAATCTGGCAGAACAAGGCTGTGGTCAGGGAAGCAAGATAATGTCAAAGAAAAGGGCAATACGTGGATAATCAGGACCCATTCCTCTTCTTTCCTTCGGTTCTTCATTCTTCATGTTAGGCCCTAAAGGAGTCCTAAGAGTGTATGAAAATAAGGCATATGCAGACCTAAGCTGAAATGAATACAGAATCCTGTGGGAACTGTTTGGTGGCTGTGTAAGCCCATTTGACTGAACACACACACAGACACACACACACACGTAAAGGAGTGAGGCAACTCTGGGATCATCAAGACCTGCCGGTTCTGCGTCTATCATGTCTTGGTCAAATATCTGGCAGCTTGTAGAATGTAGCCAAGGAAGGATGAAAGAGGTCATAGCCCTCTGATGTAGTTCAGGTATTTTTGTGTATCTTTTTCTTCTCATCTACATTATAAATTTATTGGGAAAACATGTTTTCTCAGAGCTCTTATATTATCCCCAGCACCTTGTAATTCTGGGGCATTCAATGCATGAATTTTCTTTTGTAACTGTTTTTGAGTTTATGACTTTTGCTGTTCATTAGATGGTTTTTAACATTAGATGAAAACTTGATTTATTTTATTATTAATTAACTGGCAATTGTGGAGTTATAAGTGCCCCTTTGTCTAGGCCTCTGAAAACTTCCCAATTATGGGAAACTTTTCTCACCCATCTCTAGCTATATTTTGAAATTGACACCTTCTTATCAAAAGTAATTAAGAATGGAACATTTCTGTAGTTTATTTTTTGGTGTGTATTGGTTAGCTTATTTTTTGTTTGTTTGCTTTTTTCAGAACAGCAGTTACTGCCTAGTTGTTCTGCTGGTGAGTGTATCCATGTAGGTTAGGTGACACATCCAAAGTCACTTAGTTATCTCCTGTTGATTAAAAAAGAATTCAAAATTCCTAAATTATAGTCCAATGAATTTTTGTAATAGATAGCTGTTGGTTCTTCCCTCAAGTAAAAAGAAGCTATAAATACATTTTACATTAGACAAGTAAACAAGCAGCTCCAAAGTTGCTCTTGGAGATAGTTTAGATGACATATTATTACTTTATAGAATACAATTTTAATACATGTATAACACTTGAAAGGTTGAAAATGCATTTTCATATACACTATCTTATTTGTTTATCATGATTAGGAAGCCCATAAACTATATGCCATTTCATTATTCTCAACTAAAGATCGTAAGCAGTTAATAAATGGTGAACCTGAGACTCAAACCAAACACTTTTTATTATTAGGTTTTTATCCCTTTCTCTAAGAAAGATACCCAGAGTCCTAGATTTCTCCAGTTGCCTCCAGTGAACACAGGCTTGTTCATTTATATTCTTGGAAGGCCTATGTCTGTATTCTCTCCCCATAGGAAGCAGAGGTGAGTGATCTTTAGGCTTTGTAGCTACACTGTGCATACAAGATTACTCAAATGATTATGTGAGGTAGTATCAGTTCTTGACTTCATTTCAAAGTGTAGCTTGCCTTAACTTAACATTTAACCTTATCCTAAACTGCTCTGTGAATTTAACATTGTACAATAAGTTTGCACAAGTCATTAGCAAGTTTTGTGTTTTGTTTTGTTTTGTTTTTTCCTTTTGGTCATAGCCAAAGAAGTAACATAAATCCACAGAAAAATGAGTCAAAAAGTAATAGAATTCTTCTGTACTCCTCACTAAGTGGTTACTCAATTCATTTAATGAATGCCAACTGTCATGGTATGATAGAAGTCTTACTCTGGGAGGAGCCTCTCACTGTGAATTTGAGAATAATTAAGTATTGTTATTGTTGTTCAGTCACGGAGTCATGTCTGCTCTTTGAGACCCCACAGACTGCAGCACGCCAGGATTCCCTGTCCTTCACTATCTCCCGGAGCCCGCTCAAACTCATGCCCACTGGGTCAGTGATGCCATCCAATCATCTCATCTTCTGTTGCCCCCTTCTCCTCCCAAGAATGCATGTACACAAGACTAAAATAAGATATGATCAGATGAAATTTAGTTTTGAATATTCCTTACTTTTCTCTTTTAAAATTAGAATTCATGTTATCATAAAATGTACTGTTGGAGTCCCTCCGAATTGAGATCACTGATTAAAATAGTAGCATCTCCTATAAATATTTCTGTGTTTGTCTATGTGTAAAGCTCTAGGAGAGGTTTTATGGAGCCTCATAGAGCTTCTCACAGGCTATACACATATTTTTTTAAAAAAGTCTAATTGCATAGAGCTGCTGGTAGTAGTCTCTTATGATCCTTTGTATTTCAGTGTTGTCTGTCGTGATCTCTCCATTTTCAATTATAATTTTGTTAATTTGGTTCTTCTCCCTTTGTTTCTTAATGAGTCTTGCTAATGGTTTGTCAATTTTGTTTATTTTTTCAAAAAATCAGCTTTTAGCTTTGTTGATTTTTGCTATGGTCTCTTTAGTTTCTTTTGCATTTATTTCTGCCCTAATTTTTAAGATCTCTTTCCTTCTATTAACCCTAGGGTTCTTCATTTCTTCCTTCTCTAGTTGCTTTAGGTGTAGAGTTAGGTTATTTATTTGACTTTTTTCTTGTTTCTTGAGGTAAGCCTGTAATGCTATGAACTTTCCCCTTAGCACTGCTTTTACAGTGTCCCATAGGTTTTGGGTTGCTGTGTTTTCATTTTCATTCGTTTCTATGCATATTTTGATTTCTTTTTTGATTTCTTCTATGATTTGTTGGTTATTCAGAAGCGTGTTATTTAGTGTCCATATGTTTGAATTTAATAATAATTTTTTTCCTGTAATTGAGATCTAATCTTACTGCACTGTGGCCAGAAAAGATGACTGGAATGATTTCAATTTTTTTGAATTTACCAAGACTAGATTTATGGCCAAGGATGTGATCTGTTCCAGAGAATGTTCCGTGTGCACTTGAGAAAAAGGTGAAGTTGATTGTTTTGGGGTGAAATGTCCTATAGATATCAATTAGGTCTAGCTGGTCCATTGTGTCATTTAAAGTTTGTGTTCCCTTGTTAATTTTCTGTTTAGTTGATCTATCCATAGTTGTGAGTGAGGTATTAAAGTCTCCCACTATTACTGTGTTACTATTAATTTCCTCTTTCATACTCATTAACATTTGCCTTACATATTGTGGTGCTCCTATGTTGGGTGCATATATATTTATAATTGTTATATCTTCTTCTTGGATTGATCCTTTGATCATTATGTAGTGTCCTTCTTTGTCTCTTTTCACATCCTTTATTTGAAAGTCTATTTTATCTGATATGAGTATTGTGACTCCTGCTTTCTTTTGGTCTCCATTTGTGTGAAATATTTCTTCCAGCCCTTCACTTTTAGTCTGTATGTGTCCCTTGTTTTGAGGTGAGTCTCTTGTAGATAGCATATATAGGGGTCTTGTTTTTGTATCCATTCAGCCCGTCTTTGTCTTTTGGTTGGGGCATTCAACCCATTTACATTTAAGGTAATTATTGATAGGTATGGTCCCGTTGCCATTTACTTTGTTGTTTTGGGTTCCAGTTTATACAACCTTTCTGTGTTTCCTGTCTAGAGAAGATCCTTTAGCATTTGTTGAAGGGCTGGTTTGTTGGTGCTGAATTCTCTCAGCTTTTGCTTGTCTGTAAAGCTTTTGAATTCTCCTTCATATCTGAATGAGATCCTTGCTGGGTACAATAATAAAATGGACAACTTGGAAGAAATTGACAAATTCTTAGAAAAGTATTTCCAAAACTGAACCAGGAAGAAATAGAAGATCTTAACAAACCCATCACAAGCAAGGAAATCAAAATTGTAATCAGAAATCTTCCAGCAAACAAAAGCCCAGGACCAGATGGCTTCACAGCTGAATTCTACCAAAAATTTAGAGAAGAGCTAACACCTATCTTACTCAAACCCTTCCAGAAAATTGCAGAAGAAGGTAAACTTCCAAACTCATTCTGTGAGGCCACCATCACCCTAATTCCAAAACCAGACAAAGATGCCACAAAAAAAGAAAACTACAGGCCAATATCACTGATGAACATGGATGCAAAAATCCTTAACAAAATTCTAGCAAACAGAATCCAACAACATATTAAAAAAATCATACATCATGACCAAGTGGGCTTTATCCCAGGAATGCAAGGATTCTTTAATATCTGCAAATCAATCAATGTAATACACCACATTAACAAATTGAAAGATAAAAACCATATGATTATCTCAATAGATGCAGAAAAAGCTTTTGACAAAATTCAACATCCTTTTATGATTAAACTCTCCAGAAAGCAGGAATAGAAGGAACATACCTCAACATAATAAAAGCTATATATGACAAACCCACAGCAAGCATTACCCTCAATGGTGAAAAATTGAAAGCATTTCCCCTGAAATCAGGAACAAGACAAGGGTGCCCACTCTCACCACTACTATTCAACATAGTGTTGGAAGTTTTGGCCACAGCAATCAGAGCAGAAAAAGAAGTAAAAGGAATCCAGATAGGAAAAGAAGTGAAACTCTCACTGTTTGCAGATGATATGATTCTCTACATGGAAAACCCTAAAGACTCTACCAGAAAATTGCTAGAGCTAATCAATGAATATAGTAAAGTTGCAGGATATAAAATTAACACACATAAATCCCTTGCATTCCTATACACTAACAATGAGAAAACAGAAAGAAAATTAAGGAAACAATACCATTCACCATTGCAGCAAAAAGAATAAAATACTTAGGAGTATATCTACCTAAAGAAACAAAAGACCTATACATAGAAAACTATAAAACACTGATGAAAGAAATCAAAGAGGACACAAAGAGATGGAGAAATATACCGTGTTCATGGATTGGAAGAATCAATATTGTCAAAATGACCATACTACCCAAAGCAATCTATAGATTCAGATTCAGTGCAATCCCTATCAAGCTACCAACGGTATTTTTCACAGAACTAGAACAAATAAGTTCACAATTTATATGGAAATACAAAAAACCTTGGCTAGCCAAAGTAATCTTGAGAAAGAAGAATGGAACTGGAGGAATCAACCTGCCTGACTTCAGACTATACTACAAAGCCACAGTCATCAAGACAGTATGGTACTGGCACAAAGACAGAAATATAGATCAATGGAACAGAATAGAAAGCCCAGAGATAAATCCACGAACCTATGGGCACCTTATCTTTGACAAAGGAGGCAAGGATATACAATGGAAAAAAGACAACCTCTTTAACAAGTGGTGCTGGGAAAACTGGTCAACCACTTGTAAAAGAATAAACTAGAACACTTTCTAACACCATACACAAAAATAAACTCAAAATGGATTAAAGATCTAAATGTAAGACCAGAAACTATAAAACTCCTAGAAGAGAACATAGGCAAAACACTCTCCAACATAAATCACAGCAGGATCCTCTATGACCCACCTCCCAGAATATTGGAAATAAAAGCAAAAATAAACAAATTGGACCTAATGAAACTTAAAAGCTTTTGCACAACAAAGGAAACTATAAGTAAGGTGAAAAGACAGCCCTCAGATTTGGAGAAAATAATAGCAAATGAAGAAACAGACAAAGGATTAATCTCAAAAATATACAAGCAACTCCTGCAGCTCAATTCCAGAAAAATAAATGACCCAATCAAAAATGGGCCAAAGAACTAAACAGACATTTCTCCAAAGAAGACTTACAGATGGCTAACAAACACATGAAAAGATGCTCAACATCACTCATTATTAGAGAAATGCAAATCAAAACCACAATGAGGTACCATTACACGCCAGTCAGGATGGCTGCTATCCAAAAGTCTACAAGCAATAAATGCTGGAGAGGGTGTGGAGAAAAGGGAACCCTCTTACACTGTTGGTGGGAATGCAAACTTGTACAGCCACTATGGAAAACAGTGTGGAGATTTCTTAAAAAACTGGAAATAGACCTGCCATATGACCCAGCAATCCCACTCCTGGGTATACACACTGAGGAAATCAGATCTGAAAGAGACACATGCACCCCAATGTTCATCGCAGCACTGTTTATAATAGCCAGGACATAGAAGCAACCTAGATGCCCATCAGCAGATGAATGGATAAGGAAGCTGTGGTACATATACACCATGGAATATTACTCAGCCATTAAAAGGAATTCATTTGAATCAGTTCTAATGAGATGGATGAAACTTGAGCCCATTATACAGAGTGAAGTAAGCCAGAAAGATAAAGACCAATACAGTATACTAACACATATATATGGAATTTAGACAGATGATAACGATAACCCTATATGCAAAACAGAAAAAGAGACACAGATGTACAAAACAGAATTTTGGACTTTGTGGGAGAAGGCGAGGGTGGGATGTTTCTAGAGAACAGCATCGAAACATGTATATTATCTAAGGTGACACAAATCACCAGCCCAGGCTGGATGCATGAGACAAGTGCTTGGGCCTGCTGCACTGGGAAGACCCAGAGGAATCGGGTGGAGAGGGAGGTGGGAAGGGGGATCGGGATTGGGAATACATGTAAATCCATGGCTGATTCATGTCAATGTATGACAAAAACCACTACAATATTGTAAAGTAATTAGCCTCCAACTAATAAAAATAAATGGGGAAAAGAAAAAAGTCTAATTGCTTCCCTTAAAGGGTTTAAATTTGGAAAACTTGTCAGTGGCCACAGAACTTGAAAAGGTCAATTTTCATTCTAATCCCAAATCATGTTCAAACTACTGAACAATTGCACTTATTTCACATGCTAGCAAGGTAATGCTCAAAATCCTTCAAACTAGGCTTCAACAGTATGTGAACCAAGAACTTCCAGATGTATAAGCTGAATTTAGAAAAGGCAGAGGAACCAGAGATCAAATTGCCAACAACTGTTGGATCATAGAAAAAGCAAGGGAATTCTATAAAAAATATCTACTGCTGCTACATTGACTGTGCTAAAGTCTTTGTGTGGATCATAACAAACTGAAAAATTCTTCAAGTGATGGAAATACCAAACCACTTTACCTGCCTCCTGAGAAACCTGTATGCAAGTCAGGAAGTAACAGAACCAGACATGAAACAATGAACTGGTTCAAAATTGGGAAAGGAGTGCAACAAAGTTGTACATTGTCACCTTGCTTATTTAACTAATATGCAGAGTTCATCATGTGAAATGCTGGGCTGGATGAAATTCAAGATGCAATCAAGATTTCCAGGAGAAATATCAATAACTTCATATCTACTCTGATGGCAGAAAATGAAGAGGAAATATAAACCCTCTTGATGAAGATGAAAGAGGAGAGTGAAAAAGCTGGCTTGAAACTCAGCATTCAAAAAACTAAGATCATGGCATCTGGTTCATCACCCATGGCAACAGTGGCACCACTTGGGAAACAGTGGAAACAGCGACAGATTTTAGTTTCTTGGGCTCCAAAACCACTGTGGACAGTGACCACAGCCATGAAATTAAAAGATTCTTGATCCTTGGAAGAAAAGCTATGAAAAACAAGAGACATTAATTTGCTAACAAAGGTCTGTATAGTCAAAGCTATGGTCTTCCCATTAGTCATATACCGCTGTGAGAGTTGGACCATTAAGAAGGCTGAGCACCAATTGATGCTTTTGAACTGTGGTGCTGGCGAAGACCTTGAGAGTCCTTTGGACAACAAGGAGATCAAAAGAAAATCAACCCTGAATATTCATTGGAAGGACTGATGCTGAAGCTGAAGCTCCAGTACTTTGGCCACTGATGCAAAGATTTGCTCATTGAAAAAGATCCTGGTTCTGGGGAAGATTGAAGGCAGGAGGCAAGTGGGTGACAGAGTATGAGATGATTGCATAATATCACCAATTAAATGGACATGAGTTTGAGCAAGTTCCAAGACATAGTGAAGGACAAGGAAGCCTGGCATTCTGCAGTCCATGAAGTCACAAAAAGTCGGACACGACTGAGCGACTGAGGAACAGCAAAAGCGTGATGCTTTTTAAGAAAGCATAAGTACAAATTGACAATTACAGCACATTGCAGCTAATCTGGTAAAAATATAAAGGGTATTTCAAAAGAACATGAAGAAAGGGCACAGAATCCCACCAGGGAGGAAGGTTGGAAGAAGATTTCTGGAAAAGAAGACCTATACTCAGACGTGTGCAGGACTGCTGGTCCTGCAGGGAACCATCACTGACAAAGACCAGAAGAAAGACATCAATACTGAAAAAGCAAAAAGTATTTCCACAAGGCCAAAGTTCAAGGAGAAAAGTGTGTTAGGTAGGATTAGACAACAAAGAACTGCCTACATCATATCAAAAATGAAACTTTTGCTGAAGTCTATAGTCAGAAATGCTTTACCACTGTAGAAATATCATCCTCACCAAGGTATATAAACTGGTTTAGAAGTAGGCAAGCCTAGAAGCAAAAGGCCACATGGAGGAAGTGATTCATAATCAGAAAACTGCATGCGGGTAGCCTGACCAAAATGGTAGCCAAGAAAGGGGAAAAGTGAATGGTATTTGGAGATAACTGAGAAAGTAGAAAGGGAAGGACTTCCTGACTGATTGGATATCAGAAGTTCTTTCAAGACAGGCAGCTAGGGTGAGGTTTATGTTCTGATACCGGTAAGGGAGACATTGCTGTGCAATTCACTAGGAGGAGAAGTCAGAAGGTAAAGCTAATCACTTCAAGTGGCGACAGACCAGGAAAGAAAAAGAGAGAGCAAGAAAGAGGGAGAGCAAGACTGAGAATTCATGCAGTGATTAGTGTTGTTTGAATTACTCCCATATCTCTCCAGAAGACTAAAGGAAATATCTATCTATCTGTCTGTCTATATTTTTCTAGAAAAAGACTATCCAGAGCAGCATCACCTAAAACTATGTGGACTTGAAGGTGGACTCTTAGAATGACTCACATAGGATTATTTCTAACATTTTATTGGAGAGTGAAACGTTAACCTCTTTGCTTTGATAAGATACACCTCCCAAAACACATGTCTACACTTCCAAAAGTGTGGCAAACCCCTTGCAAGACCCCCGTGTTCAAAGGAAATCAAATTATTGGCAGGAAACCAGCATGAATATATACTTACAGACTTACAAAGCTTATTGTTCTCTTTATGGTTCTTTTGAAATCCTACTGCTTCTCATTCCTACTCAGAGGCCACCAGCTCCCTGAGGCTTTTCCAGTCACCCCTACTGAACAAGATTATCTTCATCCTCTGAAGTCCTTGAATATGTTATGCCATTTGCGAGCTCTTAATCATGGATTACTTTGTGTTATAACTGCTTCTGTGTTTGTTAATTGTGCTCCTTGAGATAGCTATAATTTCTAAACAGGACTCATTGGACCTCCATATTTGACCACATAATAGATGTACAATTAGCTAAAGGATTTACTAAATTAATTTTTGAAATGTCGCTTTATTTTTTGGACACTCACACTGGGAAATGTGATCAGTGCTTCATAGAGCTACTTTAAAAGCTAATAGTTTTAATGAAAGTGTCAATTAATTAACCTTTATGACTATTGAAGGCCATTGCTACTGTGGCTTAATGAAATGAATTTGAGTAATCAGATGTTCTCCTTTAAGGAAATCTTCCCAACATAAGTGGTTCAGTTATTTTAGTGGAAGCAATAGACAGTGTTCTAGAGTAAGGAACAGAATTAAGAGCCCAATTACAGTATAACTATGGAGTAGCAAGCTACAGAATTCAGAGAATTCTTGTATTTCAGTGAGCATGAATTTTTGTACTGTGTATGTCTTCCTCTGTAGTTATAACATTGAACAGTGTTTTATTTTAAATAGCTACATAGTAAGATGGGTTATATATAATGTTGTGAGCAGGGTGGCATGGATTTTGGTTAAAGTACATAGCTGAAAAGAGGTTGTGATTTTATTATTGTACTGTGCCCTGAGACAGGACTTAAAGGAAATAATTTATTGAAATAAATCCAATGTTCCTACCTGGTGCTTTCCTGATGCGGTCAAATATGCAGGATGAGATAATGACACTCTAAAAAGGGAATACATACTGAAAAGTATAATGAAAGAAAAACTGGAGAGAAAATCATTGGGTCAATCTATCATCAAATATTTTCCAGTTGTCCATTTTGACATTTACCTCTGCAATTCATATTATGCGGGTTGCTAGGAAGAAATATAAAAAGTTTGTTTCTACCTTCAAAAATGTATAGCATTTTTATGTATAATACAGGAAGCTCAACCCAGTGCTCTGTGACAGTCTAGAAGGATAGGATGAAGTAGAGGGTGGGAGGAAGGTTCTAGAGGGAAGGGACATATGTATAACTATGGCTGATTCACGTTGCTGCATGGCAGAAATGAACACAACATTGTAAAGAAATTATCCTCCAATTGAAAAGAAACGAGAGAAAAAAGTCTATAGCATTTTTATGGTATTAATACTGATAGAGAGCTTTCCATTAAGTTTAAATAATGTCAAAGAGAAAGAAACAGAAGAAAGCTACTATTAGTTGAGCACATACTATATGTCAGGAAAAAAGCTACCATTTATTTACATACATGATATAGTTTAATTTTATTGCTGAAGAAACTGGACCTCAGGGTTATAAGTTCTTCAGAGTTACAGAGTGGGACTTTACTGGTTTACCAGATGGTTTTATGACATCATTTAGTGAATTCTTTAAATTTCTTCCAGTGTACGTTTTATGAGTCCTATTCATGTGGCACATATTATATGCAGTCTACCAGACAATAAAATGAGAACATGCCTGTATATATCTCCCTGAAAATCTCCTATAGCTGAGGCTGAATTTTCTATGGATTTTTACTTTTTCCAGATCTACTAGTCTTACCATCACTTCTCAAATATGATAGTTGCCCCACAAATATTTTAAAATCAATGAATGAATGGGCAAATTTTGTAATTGGTCTTATTAGCTAGTATATCTTACTCTGCAAAATATTTCTGACTCTTTCTTTGGAAATTGTATGCTGTGCCTTGTCAGAGGATTATTGAAAAACTCCTGAATAATCAAAAATATCAACTCACAGAAATATAAACCTGGAAGGAACCAATAGCCAGCATTCATTTGGACTGTGTCTACTGCACTTTTAAAAAGAAGTTTATTTTAAAAAAAACAAGGAAGTTGTTTAGTACTCCAAAAAAAATCAGTTAAAACTTAAAAAAAAATTATTTTCTACCAGTTCTGTAGACATACTCAGATATTTAAGCCTAATTGGCAGACAAATGCTGTGTAACCTTGAGATGTAACCCTGTGTAACTGTGTAACCCTGAGATGCTGAAAACCTAACAAATACACTTTATTCCTTTCTTAATTTTTCACTGAAGCTCAAACCCCAGAGAGTATACCTAAGTTTTTCCATAGTTTTCTTTATATCTCTCAAAGATATTTTTCTTTATTTTGAATAAAATTTATTTAAGTAGAAAGGTCACCCATGATTTTTTCAATCCTCCTTAACTCTTTTTGGGGTTGCTTTTTTAATTTATTCCTTTTTAATCAGAGGATAACTTTACAATATTGTGTTGGTTTCTGCCATACATCAACATGAATCGGCCATAGGAACGCATGCCTCTTTCCTCCTAAACCTCCCTCCCACCCCATTCCAGCACTCTAGGTTGTCACAGATCATCAGATTTGAGCTCCCTGAATCATACAGAAAATTTCCACTGGCTATCTAATTTTACATATGGCAATGTATATTTTTCAATGCTACTTCCTACTTAGATTCTGCCCCTAATCAAAAATATTCAGAGAAAACTAATGCAATCGTATTTTTTTTTTTTAAATTTCTGCTATGTTTCATTCATCTGTGAGCTAAATTAGAATGAATTCCAAAGACTCAGAAAGGATTAAGTTAAGATATAATCTTGAAAATACTTAATAAACATAGAGAACTGTAACATGTAACATCTAGCAAGGAATCCAACTGACTTCTGCTCAAAGTGGCCCCCTAAGATAAGCCTACAGACTTGGGAGTGTGAATCCACAGATTTGATGGTATCATCTGTCCATTTCCATAGCCACAGGGGGAGAGATTTTGCCGGCATGTCTCAATGCCAATCCAAACAATGATATAACTTACCACTTACAGCCATGGTGCACATTCCTCATCAGGAGGCTTTATGAATGGAAGCTCATTAATCAAGCCGTCATCCCGAGAGGCAGAGAGAAGGCACAATCTGAGTTTGGAAGTTGTCCGGAAACTGCCCGGTGCAGAAGCATGCATTTACTGACTCGTCCATCAGTGCCTGGGTGTCAACAGGGCTTTATAAATAACTGCTCTGCTAATACTGTAATTCTATTTGCTGTACCCCTAAATATTTTGCCGCCTGTATATATCAGCTCCAAGACAGATCCTAACCTTTGCCCTTAGACAGACGTCTATTTGAAATCCATCTTTAGTGCATAATTAAATTGGTGGCTTTGGGCAACTTACTTAAATGTTTTGATCTTTAATTTTCTCATCTGTAAAATTTCTCATCTGTAATGTTTGTTATCTAGTGTTGTTAAGAAAATTTCGTAAAATGACATAAACAAAGGACCCATCAGGGTCAAATTATATGCATTTCATTAGCTCCTTTGGAAAAAAAAAAAAAGTTGCTTCCCCAAAACACGATCACTTCTCTGTTATTTTGGTCATATCATCATCATCTTCATCTCTCCTTTGTCAATGAGACTTTTGCTGCACTATCTCATGTGTGTGTGTATGTATAAAAAATTACATAAACGTGTATGTATAGTTAATCTCACATAGTTAATAAGTGTTATTCATTGACTTTAAACAAATAATATTTACATTAATTCAATCAATAAATATTGTTTTTTCTCATTTGACAGTTGAGAAAGCCAACTGAGATTGAGGAACAAAAGCAGTATTGTGATGAGTCAGTATCTCAGTTGAATTCACATCACCTTTTATTTTTTTATTTTAGTCTATTTTTATTGAAGTATAGTTAACTTACAATGTTGTGTAAATCTGCTCTAAAACAAAGTGATTCAGTTATACATCTATACATATACATTATTTTTTAGATATTCTTTTCCATTATGGTTTATCATAGGATACTGAATATAGTTACCTGGTCTGTATAGGACTCTGTTGTTTATCCATTCTATATGTGATAGTTTGCCTCTGCTAACTCCAAATTCCCACTCCATCCCTCTCTCAGTCCACTTCACCTTGGCAACCACAAGTTTGTTTTCTATGTCAAATCAGGTTTTTAAATTCCAACATCTACCTGCTGCCTCCTATATTAAAGACATCACTCCCGGCAGAATATCTGCAAGTGGGAGAGATTGAGACCAGTCTCCAATCATGGGCCAATCAGATCATTTAGCTCCTTATATTCCCTGCTTGTTTCACTCAGAAATAAGGAAAAGTGGGTTCTCATTCTGCAACCAATGAGCTGGACAAGCTTGGACATATAACTTAATTTTCCTGTGCTCAGTTGCCTCATCTTTAAAATGTGGCAATATAAGTATAATCAAAATCCTTCCAATTTTATAAAACATCAATAACTAATCAATATATTTGAAAATATACTAGAAGTAGCCTACCAGGCTCCTTCGTCCATGGGATTTTCCTGGCAAGAGTACTGGAATGGGTTGCCATTTCCTTCTCCAGGGGATCTTCCTGACCCAGGGATTGAACCCAGGTCTCCCGCATTGTAGGCAGACGCTTTACCATATGAGCCACCAGGGAAGACTAGTTGAATACACAATTTAAGATAATCAGTTGCATACAAAATTTTACATGCAGAAGTATTTCATTTTGTATTTCTGTATGTAATAATATATCCCAAAAGTATATATCTCAATATGTTTTCTTTATAATAAAAGCATTTGACATATATGTATAGACCCTTGTGGTGCACAAGTGTTCTCCATAAATATTTCATTCAATTTTCCATCACCACTCAAGGAGGAAGGTAGGCATGTACAATGTCCCTTTTGAAAATGAGAATATCTACCTTTGAGAGTTTGAATGAGCTCATGTTTGTGAATGCACTTGTCTTCCTAAGGATTCAATCATTACTGTAGTGGGTTGAGCAGTGTCCTCACAAAAAGAGCTCACAACCATTTAGAAGTTCACAATGTGACTTCACTTGGAAATAGTGTTTTTGTAAGTGCAATTAGCTCAGTAAAGAAGAGGTCACCCTGGGTAAGGGTAGGCCTCTAAATCTACTAATGACTATCTTACAAAAAGAAGAAAGAACACATTTATGCACAGACACAATGAAAGAAGATCATGTGATGACAGAGGCAGAGATTGAAGTGATGCAGCTACAAGCGAAGAAACACTTGGACTTCCAGCTAGTATCAGAAGGTAGGAAGAGTCAAGGAAGGATACTCTCCTAGAAGACTTCAGAGAGAACATGGCCTGCCAAAAACTTGATTTCAGACTTCTGACCTCCAGAACACTGAGAATAAGTTTCTGTTAGTTGAAGCCACTTAGTTTATGATGTTCTGTGACAATAACCTAAAGAAAACATTACAACTGCTAAGAGGCTGTGTTCTTTGCCCATGTTTTTTGATGACGCAAGACTAGAATGAGAGCAACTGAGACAACACAAGTGAATAGACTTACAGAACTTATTTTTTCACCCTACAACCTCTTGTGGAGGTAATTTATGTGATCTAATTTACACTTTTCAAAATGTCATACAGCAAGAGGGCAAAGTTGGAGGTCAGGGAGGCAGATTGAAGACTACACAGTAATGCAAGAAGATGATGGTCCAGGAGGATAGATCCAGCTGGGTAGTGGTGAAGGTGGAGAGAAGGGTGGGATGCTGGCTTCACAGCATGTAGGTGATAATCCTGGGGATGAGTAACCTACAATAAAAGAAGACTAGATTTAGAGGAAAGGAGGCTTGTGATGGAGACTTTGTGGGAGTGAAGTCATTGGTGGTGGTCCTGCCGATGGATTAGAAGTTTGAGGCAAGGTTAAAGAAAAAATCATTTGAGATGCAGGAAGCACAAAATGCGATCCTGAATATTTTATATATTCTTCTAAGACAGTTCCTGAGGGCAGCTGGGTGTTGCATATCACCTCCTCTTCAGCAGACACCATGCACCAGCCATCTTCACATTCCTAGAGCTTGTCACATTCTTGGTGCTGAAGAATTCAGGAAGTGCTTCAGGGAGAAATTATTAGAATTATTAGAATACCATCTATTTCTGATTAAAATGTTTTTAAGGGAATTTCTACTGAAATTACCTCATGGAGTGCCAGTGTGTTAACACTCATGATATAACTGGAAACAGACAAGAACAATACTCTTCACGCATACACACATACACAGACACACACACACACACCCTCATACACATTTAGTCAGTGATTCTGCATTTGAGAAAAACACAGTATAATGACACATAAATGACCCAAAGTGAATGCAACGTGGGCCGAAGGCAGTGTGGCAGCCTGTGACCCACGGCATAGGGATTCTACTGTCAACAGGAGCTTTCATGGCAGAAAAAGAGGTTGAAAGCTGCTTTCTCCATAAGTAGTATGTTTATGTATTATTCAAAGTAGCAAATAATTGCAAAATGTCAACATTTCATTTTCCTCTTAAGAGCTTCTTTTGATTAGTGACCTAATTAACCATTAAGAAGAAAAGGTTTTTTTAAGTGTAAATATGAAAAGAGGGAGTGTTTCCTAGCAGCAATTTGTGATCTTAAAATGTCACAGGCAGGCATATCACGGAGGTGCTACCAACCAGCGCTTTTCAAAATATGACTCTGTGTCAGAAGCGTGTGGCATGGATGTGGTTTTTTTTTTTTTTTTTGGTCTTTATTCTGAAACAAGCAATGCAAATATAGATATGGTTGCCCGAGAGATTTTCTTCCCTTTTTGAAAACCCTTCAACATTTTCTCTGACAGACTAGGAAAGGTTGTTTTTAATCTGTTTAATTTGAGGCTGTATTCTCCACAGATAATGACACATTTTCTCTTTCATTTCATGAGCATATATGGAAAAAAATGCAAAACTGCCACACACAAGCACATACCCATAGCACATACATATTTATTTTTGTGTACAACAAATGTACAGCTAAACACATATGAAATGCACATACATACAACACACAGAAGCATGCACACTACACAAAACAAACATGAACATGCACAGAACACACATATGTACATTAATATACTCTCACATAAACATATGCATACACTTATATACTCATGCAAATACAACACACACGTGCATATAATCACATGGGGTAAAATTTACATATGAATTTTAAGAGCATCTCCCTAAAACCTTATTCCACATGTCAAGGTGTGACACCTCCTGGGAGATCTCAGCTGGAAACATTTCTGAAACAGCCTTTCTCACAGTTGACAGTAACCTGACCTTTCATTCAGCTGCCCACAGGGACCAGGGATGAGCAAGATGCATAAAATGGGAAGACACAAACAAGCAGCATCTATAACTGCATAGCTTTCCTTTAAAAAGCTCTAAGTTTTCAATACATTCTACCTGACGTCCACCCAATAATGAGATAATGAAGTTGTGTTATTAGAAACAAAAATATTGTGAGAACCTCTCTTTTGGGGAGTGATGATCAAAAACCAGGGTCTAGAAAATACACCATACTATTCAAATTAACATAGATTAAATTATTTTATAAATTTTATTACAGTGAGAGATGCATAAAATCTTAGCAGTTAGTTAAGCCCTATCTAGACCTAGTCTCCTAATCCTTTGTGTGTGTGTGTACACAGAGTCTTTGTAAATAAACCTTTCAAAACCAAGTGTTTGGTTTTTTTTTCCCTTTCTTTTTCTTTTCCCTCTGAAAAGGGAATTATATACACACATAAATGGCGTGTGCTAATAATTTTTGGTTAATAAATAGATCTGTCTTTAAGAATAAGAATTCAGGTTTATTAAAGCATTGAATAGTAGGAATTATTGAGATCCTACTATGTGCCAGGCACTGTGCAAGGCCTTATTAGACAGCAAGTGTGAGAAAACTCCTCCTTTCCAGGACTCTCCAGACCAGTGGAAGAGACACATATCAAAATAATTTGAGGTTAGAGCTCTGATGAGGGAAGGCACAGGCACTCCTGGAAAACAGAAGCAAATCTAACCAAAGCCTGCGGTCAGGAAAGTCTTCCTTTATCCCAGAACACCCTTACTCTGTACCAGAGCTTTATTTCTAGAACCAGGAACTTGATGGCCTATAAATTGAGACAAGGGCTGTCATACTGATGGTGAGGCATCAGAAATACACAGTGGGATGTTACTATGTCTGTAGAGGCTAGAACCACCCATTATAGACATGTGCCTTGGGCAAAGTCCCACAGGAAACATAAACTGCTTAAGTAGTATTTCTAGATCTCAGTTTGGATATTATCACAATCATGCAGTTGAATTCTGGTAAGTCAACTTGAATATGTTGCAAGTAAAACTACTCCCACACTGCTATATCCTATGTGTGCCCTGACCTCAGACATCTAGCTCTCAGTAAGGGCCCCAGATGCCGACAGCCTTTTGCAAGTCTCTGTGGGTGTGTATCTGCATTTGCACGTGTGTGTGTGGGGGGGGGGGGGCATATGCTCCAGCTCTTTGCTCTTGACTGTTTGGCTCCAATTTTTGTCTTGAGTTTCTGAGAAATCTTACTCCAGAACGCCCTGGATTTGCTCTGCTTCCGACTTTGGCACATCAGAGGTCAGATAAAATACCTTGCGCCAAGCCTGCTCTGTGAAGAATGATCTCTAGAAAGAGCAGGAGAAAATCTCTCTGTGAGGTTGAGTACGTCACCATCTAAAGGGACTGAGGCCATGTACTTCAGTTCCAATGAGGATGACCAGCCCCTGATCTCCATTCTTGGGGGAAAGACCTGTTCTCCCCAGTACTCTTAGCAGTTGATCACTTTTATCTAGTCTAGTGCTATTGCTCTACTTTTCAGCTTACGTTCCCACGTGATTCCTCAGCCTGTGAACACTCTAACAATGGGGACAATGATAGCATTGTCCAGTACTCTACAAATAAGGTAGAGGCTGTGTGTTTGACTACATCTCTTGATCCAAATGACAACTCCTTACTCACTCATGAAGAAACACTGTTAGAGAATTTAGGGGTATGTTTGAGTGACAATGGTCATAAGAGGAAAGCCTCGGTGGCTGGTCCAGCAATGCTATTTATGATATCAGGTTCTTGCAAACAGTATTAGTTGAGTTCCTTGACACGTTCGGTTCTGACTTTTGCCCTGGAGGAGATTTTTCTCTTTCTCTGAATTTTAGGTGAGAGACAAAAATGAATGGGGATACACAGACATTCTGTCTTCTAAATACTGTATTTCGTCATTGAGAATGGAAATTCCTGTGGACATCTATCCGGTTTCATCATTTCATATTTGTAAGATCTTGGAAAGGTTTGGCAATCCATGATCTGAAAATGGTATTACTAATAGTACTCTTAGAAGGAGGAGTCCAAGAAAACTATAGCACAAGATGTTAAGGATTCAGGAGAAAGATGGGAAAACAAGGGGGAAGTGTTCAATGTACATATTAGGAGTTCTCTGGGTTCTGTCTCTTAAAGAAAAAGAAAACTTATCTTTAATCATTTGTGAAAGAAAAGAATTAAAAGAAACAAGGCCCTTGAACCAAAGTCTGCTATCTCTGGCATTCATAGGGCTCTGTTAGAAGCCTGTGACAGCCTTTGTGTAGAAAAGATAATGTCGCTATGCAGAAAGGACCAGCAATGGGCTGATTTTTCACACATGCTTCAGACTCCTGTAACCAGACAATGGCCAAGCAGGCTGTGTAGAAGAAAGATTGGCCAGTCACAAAGCAGGGACTGATTTTCTTCTCTATTGCCTAAAAGCAGATGAAATTATCCTTATATAACAAGCAGCCAGGAATTCTGAACCAATTGCCTGAGCCCCAATCTGTCTTTTCTTGTGGTTATGGGCTCCTGTAGTCTGATTTCTAATCTAAATCTTTTTTGGTTACTGAGCAAAGCTAGGTGACTCCTCTGAACCACTGGCCTTTTGCAAATGAGGGCCCATGCCCTCACTAAAGGCCCCTTATTCATCCTATCAGCAGTGACTAAACTAGCACTTATTTTTATATGATATCAGTTCCTGCAGAATATACGCCAATTCCTAGGTGTGTTTTTGCGAAACTCATTCCCCCAAAGATCTTCAAGTATAAATTTCAGTGATCGTTAAGTTCACCAATTGTTAATTTAAAATTTGTGGAAGTGAGACATTTAAAACAACAGTTCCTATGGAAATAGATGCCCAAAACAAACTAATTCTTGGAATAAAATAGGACATCTATCTTTCTGGGGTGAGTCTATGTGCAGTTTGTTTGAAGACAGAGGGGAATATGTTGATTCTAAGTTGCATCTTAGTTCCAAGAATTTTATTCAAGAGGTCAAAAAAGCTGAGAGAGTAACAAGAAAGGAAAAAAAAGAAAAAGAAAAAAAAAAAAAACTTCAAGAAAAGACACTGAACTTCACTTTGCAAGAAGTACATTGATATGGGCAACGCCGCCTCTGTCTTTCTGTTCTGTCTACAGGACTTTTGCCAGATCTGTCTACTCTTTACTTCTGCTGATTTTCAGTTCAGCCACCATCACCTCTCAACTGGACAGCATAAAGACCCTTCTCACCGGTCCCCTGCTTGCCCATAGTAGCCTTTCTCTATAGCAGGAGTTACTCAAAACTTTGTCACAGCCATGCTTGAACCTCACTAATGACTTCTTATTTCCCTAGAATGAAAACCAACTCCGTATCCACCTCCTAGTGGCCTCTTAGGTCTCATGATGAGCAACTCCCTGCCTTTTCTATTATTCTACTTTCCCTGGCCTTGCTTGTATTTTTTTCAATGGAACACTTTTCAGTGAAACACTTTAGTTCCATTTTTGAACTTTGTATTAACTATTCCTTCTGTCTGAATTTAATCTTTCTGGCTATTCAGGACCACAGACATTTGAGTTTAAATGCTGTCTCTTCAGGGAAGGCTTCTCTGATCACCCATTTAAGTGTCACTACCTGAGACATAATCCTGTAGTTCAGTTTGTCTCAGTGGCTCAGTCGTGTCCAACTCTTTATCACCCCATGGGCTGCAGCATGCCAGGCTTCCCTGTCCATCACCAACTCCCAAAACTTACTCAAATTCATGTACATCGAATTGGTGATACCATCCAACCATCTCATCCTCTGTCATCCCCGTCTGCTCTAACCTTCAATCTTTCCCAGCATCAGTATTTTTCCAGTGAGTCAGTTATTTGCATCGGGTGGCCAGAGTATTGGAGTTTCAGATTCAGCATCAGTCCTTCCAATGAATATTCAGGAATGATTTCCTTTAGGATTGACTGACTGGATGTCCTTGCAGTCCAGGAGACTCTCAAGCGTCTTCTCCAAAATCACAGTTCAAAAGCATCAATTCTTTGGTGCTCAACGTTCTTTATAGTTGAACTCTCATATCCACACATGGCTACTGGAAAAAATGATAGCTTTGACTAGATGGACATTTGCTGGTAAAGTAATGTCTCTGCTTTTTAATACACTGTCTAGGTTGGTCACAGATTTTCTTCCAAGGAGCAAGTATCTTTTACTTTCAAGGCTGCAGTCACCATCTGCAGTGATTTTGGAGCCCAAGAAAATAGTCTGTCACTGTTTCCATTGTTTCCCATCTATTTGCCATGAAGTGATGGGACCGGATGCCATGATCTTAGTTTTCTGGATGTTGAGTTTTAAGCCCACTTTTTCACTCTCCTCTTTCACTTTCATCAAGAGGCTGTTTTATTCTTCTTCACTTTCTGCCATAAGGGTGGTGTCATCTGCATATCTGAGGTTATAGAAGTTTCTCCACCAATCTTGATTCCAGTTTGTGTTTCATCTAGCCCAGCATTTCACATGATTACTCTGTATATAACTTAAATAAGCAGGGTGACAATATACAGCCTTGACTTACTCCCCTCCTGATTTGGATATAGTCTGTTGTTCCAAGTCCAGTTCAAACTGTTGCTTCTTTATTTGCATCCAGATTTTCAAGGGGGCAGGTCAGGTGGTCTTGTATTCCCATCTCTTGAGAAATCACAGTTTGTTGTGATCCACACAGTCAAAGGCTTTGGCATAGTCAATAAAGCAGAAATATATGGTTTTCTGGAACTCTCTTGCATTTTCCATGATACAAGCAATGTTTGCATTTTGATCTCTGGTTCCTCTGCCTTTTCTAAATCCAGCTTGAACATTTGGAAGTTCACGGTTCACATACTATTGAAGCCTGGCTTGGAGGATTTTGAGCATTTGCTAGCATGTAAGATGACTAAAAACAAAAGAACTGAGGAGGCCTTACAAATAGCTGTGAGAAGAAGGGAAATGAAAAGCAAAGGAGAAAATAAAAGATATACCTATTTGAATGCAGAGTTCCAAAGAATAGCAAGGAGAGATAAGAAAGACTTCCTCAGCAATCAATGCAAAGAAATAGAGAAAAACAATAGAATGGGAAAGACTAGAGATCTCTTCAAGAAAATTAGAGATACCAAGGGAATATTTCATGCAAAGATAGGCTCAATAAAGGACAGAAATGGTACGGACCTAACAGAAGCAGAAGATATTAAGATGAGGTGGCAAGAATACACAGAAGAACTGTACAAAAAATATCTTCATGACCCAGATAATTACAATGGTGTGATCACTCACCTAGAGCCAGACATCCTGGAATGTGAAGTCAAGTGGGCCTTAGGAAGCATCACTATGAACAAAGCTAGTGGAAGTGATGGAATTCCAGTTGAGCTATTTCAAATTCTGAAAGATGATGCTGTGAATATGTACTCTATATGCCAGCAAATTTGAAAAACTCAGCAGTGGCCACAGGACTGGAAAAGGTCAGTTTTCATTCCAATCCCAAAGAAAGGCAAGGTCGAAGAAAACTCAGACTACCACACAATTGTACTCATCTCACACGCTAGTAAAGTGATACTTAAAATTCTCCAAGCCAGGCTTCAGCAATACATGAACCGAGAACTTCCAGATGTTCAAACTGGTTTTAAAAAAGGCAGAGGAACCAGAGATCAAATTGTCAACATTGACTGGAGCATCGAAAAAGCAAGAGAGTTTCAGAAAAATATCTATTTCTGCTTCACTGACTATTCCAAAGGCTTTGACTATGTGGATCACAACAAACTGTGGAAAATTCTGAAAGAGACAGGAATAACAGACAACTTGATCTGCCTCTTGAGAAACCTGTATGCAGGTCAGGAAGCAACAGTTAGAACTGGACATGGAAAAACAGATTGGTTCCAAATAGGAAAAGGAGTACGTCAAGGTTGTATATTGTCACCCTGCTTATTTAACTTCTATGCAGAGTACATTATGAGAAATGCTGGGCTGGAAGAAGCACAAGCTGGAATCAAGATTGCTGCGAGAAATATCAATAACCTCAGATATATAGATGACACCAATGTTATGGCAGAAAGTGAAGAGGAACTAAAGAGCCCCTTGATGAAAGTGAAAGAGGAGAGTGAAAAAGTCGGCTTAAATCTCAACATCCAGAAAACTAAGATCATGGCATCCGGTCCCATCACTTCACGGCAAACAGATGGGGAAACAGTGGAAACAGTGTCAGACTTTATTTTTTGGGGCTCCAAAATCACTGCAGATGGTGACTGCAGCCATGAAATGAAAAGACGCTTACTCCTTGGAAGGAAAGTTATGACCAACCTAGCCAGTATATTACAAAACAGAGACATTACTTTGTCAACAAAGTTCGTCTAGCCAGGGCTATGGTTTTTCCAGTCATCTTGTATGGATGTGACAGTTGGACTATGAAGAAAGCTGAGAGCCAAAGAATTGATGCTTTCGAACTGTCATGTTGGAGAAGACCCTTGAGAGTCCCTTGGACTGCCAGGAGACCCAACCATTCCATCCTAAAGGAGATCAGTCCTAGGTGTTCATTGGTAGGACTAATGTTGAAGCTGAAACTCCAATACTTTGGCCACCTAATGCGAAGAGCTGACTCATTTGAAAAGACCCTGATGCTGGGAAAGATTGAGGGCAGGAGGAGAAGGGGATAACAGAAGATGAGATGGTTGGATGGCATCACCAGCTCAATGGACATGGGTTTGGGTGAACTGTGGGAGTTGATGATGGACAGGGAGGCCTGGCGTGCTGCGGTTCATGTGCTCGCAGAGGCGGATACGACTGAGCAACTGAACTGAACTGAACTGAGTTGACTGCAATTGTGCGATAGTATGAACATTTTTGGTCATTGCCATTCTTTGGAATGAAAACTGACCTTTCCCAGTCCTGTGGCCACTGCTGAGTTTTCCAAATTTGCTGGCATATTGAGTGTGGCACTTTCACAGCAACATCTTTTAGGATTTGAAATAATTTAACTGGAATTCCATCACCTCCACTGCTTTGTTCCTAGTGATGCTTCCTAAGGCCCACTTGACTTCATATTCCAGGATATCTGGCTCTAGATGAATGATCACACCATCATGGTTATCTGGGTCATGAAGATCTTTTTTGTATAGTTCTTCTTGTGTATTCTTGCCACCTTTTCTTAATTTCTTTTGCTTCTGTTAGATCCATACCATTTCTGTCCTTTATTGTGCCCATCTTTGCATGAAATGTTCCCGTGGTAGGTCTAATTTTCTTGAAGAGATCTCTTGTCTTTCCCATTCTATTGTTTTCCTCTATTTCTATACATTGATCTCTGAGGAAGGCTGTCTTATTTCTCTTTGCTATCCTTTGTAACTCTGCATTCTAATGGGTATATCTTTTCTTTTCTCCTTTGCCTTTTGCTTCTCTTCTTTTCATAGCTCTTTGTAAGGTCTCCTCAAACAACCAATTTGCCTTTTTGCATTTCTTTTCCTTGGGGATGGTCTTGATAACTGCCTCCTATACAATGCCACAAACCTCCGTCTGTAGTTCTTCAGGCACTCTGTCTATCAGATCTAACCCTTTGAATCTATTTGCCACTTCCACTCTATAGTCATAAGGGATTTGATTTAGGTCACACCTGAATGGTCTAGTGGTTTTTCTTACTTTCTTCAATTTAAGTCTGAGTTTTGCGCTAAGGACCCATGATCTGAGCCACAGTCAACTCCCAGACTTGTTTTTGTGGACTGTATAGAGCTTCTCCATATTAGGCTGCAGAGAATATAGTCAATCTGATTTTGGTACTGACCATCTGTTGATATCCGTATGCAGAGACTTCTCTTGTATTGTTGGAAGAGGGTGTTTGATATATCCAGTGTGTTCTCTTGGTAAAACTCTTAGTCTTTGCCCTGTTCCATTTTGTACTCCAAGAAAAATTTGCCTGTTACCTCAGGCATCTCTGACTTCTTATTTTTGCATTCCATTCCCCCATAATGAAAAGGACATCTTTTTTGGATATTATTTTAGAAGGTCTTGTAGTTCCCATCAAACCATTCAACTTCAGCTTCTTCAGCATTACTAGTTGGGGCATATACTTGGATTATTGTGATATTGAATGGTTTGCCTTGGAAATGGACAGATATCATTCTGCTGTTTTTTGAGATTGCATCCAAGTACTGCATTTCAGAGTCATTTTTTGACTGTGAGGGCTACTCCACAATCCTGTAGGCTTTGCCATTATAACACATGCTATTTGGAATTGAGAGCATGCAGACAATGGGAATTACCCAATGGTATTATCTCCGTAGATAATTTATGAAATCTGATCTGAATTTCTATCATTGGTTTACAACTTTATTAGTTTAACTATTATTCTTTGATGTGCTGTTTACATTTAAGGTTGTTCCAGTCACACAATCCTGTGGTCGGACACTGAGTTATTTGGAAAGATTTTAAAACACAATGTTTTCCTATAAAAAATTCTAGTTTGCTGTCAAAACATATGACCTGCACTTGGCAAAGAATAACATGATTGTGAGCATAGAATGGACCAGGTTCCTAGCAATATGCCATAAAAACTTGCCACTCCACTGATATGTGAACTTTATAGCTTTTAGCTTTTAAAATCATACTCTTACCCAGTGCTGCATGTCATTCTCATTGAAATAACAATTAACCCTATACACTGCTGAGTGGCATTAGCATCTTTTACAAGAAAAGCACATGATTTCATTTCATGCAAAATGAATATAAAAGGTCATGCAAATAACTCAACTATTTTCTTTCTATAGGTCACCATGTGAGCTGGAAGAAAACCAGCACAACTTAATTCATAGAAACATAAACCAACTCCTTCATAAGAGAGATAAAATTGGAGGAAATAGAAGAAGGGGAATTTTACCTCTAGAGTGGCATGTAAAAATGCAGAATTGTGTAACAGAAGTTAACGGGTGGATGGAAATTCCAATCTGTGTATGATGACAATTTAAACATCCACAGACTGGATGGCTTTATTCTGCAGCTTTATTAAACTCATACTTGCAGCCTTAGGTCATTTGCCTTTGCATTAATTACTTTATATTAATGCAATAACTTCATTGCCAAATATAGCCATTATGATTATCCAGTTCACAAATAGGTGTTTCTGTTTTTAATAATGATAATAAAACCATTTGTATTTGAATATGTTAGAGTTAAGCTAACAAGTTCAAAAAAGATTAGGGAGTCTTATGAACAGGATAAAAAGAAATATTTTAATTATAAATAGTTGACATAGAACCCCACTGTGTAATCTCATTGCCATAAAAATGCATAGGCAGAGAAGTGGTGATATCTTACAAATGCCTACCTTCTGTGCAAACACCTTAACTCTGTTTTGGGCTTCCATGGTGGCTCAGACAGTAAAGAATCTGCCTGCAATGTAGGAGACCTGGGATCGATCCATGGGTTGGGAAGATCCCCTGGAGAAGGAAATGACTACCCACTCCAGCATTCTTGCCTGGTTAATTCCATGGACAGAAGAGCCTGGTGGGCTATAGACCATCAGGTCGCAAAGAGTCAGACATGACTGAGTGACTAACATTATTATTAACTCTGCCTTGATTTGGATTCAAATTCAGAGATTGTCATTTCAAAGTAGAGAAACATGGAAAATATCTTTCAATACAAATAGAAGGCTTATAACAGAGAGATCCCTAATATTCCTTTAGCAATTGTCTGTTGTGGAAATCAGCCCCATAATTTAGAATCTGAATGAGATTGCACAGAAGAGTATCATTAGTCTGAGAATATTTTGATATGTATGGAATTAGAATATTAATAACATTTTATTGTCAAAAAAAAAACCTTTGGTTTCATAGAATGCAATTCCCCAGCTACTGTGTGTATGGAACAGAAAACTATGGCCATTTAGTTCAGCTATTGTATTTCTAGCGAAGACGTCCTCATCACCTCTCACTTTATGTAGCTCCATGTAATAGAAATTCTTCTGGGTTGAGAATAGAAGTCTGATATATTCCCATAGTTTCCCCCTTCTGCTCTCCCTGAAAATATTCATTCTATATACTCCTCTTCTACATGCAAACCTCAAAATATTTTGAGACATCTGTTTTCTAGCAAACATCTCAACCATTCCTCATACGAGAGTTTCTTGTTGCTTAATTATTAAACTAATTTCTAGTCCAATATCTCGCCTGGATTATTTTTGATGGATTTGGTTTATAACTAAAATGTGATATCTAGAATTAAGTGCAGTTCTTTTACCATGGTCTACTACTCTCTTGCTTTCAAGGCACCATAATTCTATTAATGTAGCTCAAATTTTGTTAGTCTTTAAATAACCACATACCTCATCATTGGCTCATATTATCTTTCAGTCAAACCATCTTTTATTATTTTCCAATTTGTTTCATGCAAACTTTGCATATCTCTTCACCAGAAGAGATGTAAAGTTTAAAGGAACCAAAATGTGTTTTGCTTATCCATCCTTCCTAGCAGAACCTCCTGTGATTTTCCACACTTTACATACACTGGTCATTTGGTTTCATGGTTGTGGGTTGTGTTTGTGTGATTTACTCTGGTTTATATACCCAAAATGATCTCTCCAGATTTTCTTTCTCCTAGTCTTATCTGGACTTTTAAAGCTTATATCATATGTTTCCATCATATCATAGTTTCTGATCAGATTAGCCCACAGCATCCTCACAATCTCTCTGAATTTTTATAGCAAAAGCAATTTCCTTTGAGGTTAATTACACATATTATAATTTTTTTTTTTACAAATACATACTTTAGCAACCCAAGTAGAACATAAAGTGTTTGAAAGAAGGGATTTTATTTTTTATTTTTTTCTAAATATAAACTATGCAGTGGATGCTTGATAAATGGTAACAAAAATGAAAAGGATCTGTCTATCACTGTGGCTAGGTAGAAACTAGACTTAGGTCTTCAGTTTGAAGGGATTTTGTCATAGATTTGTGAAGCTTCCTTTCCTTTTAGGATAATCTGATTGCCTTAAGTGTTGGGCTGCTGAAGGCATTACATGGGAAAATAAGCATTGTTTATGAATTATCTACTCAGCCATTTTCAAAACCACAGTGCTATCTGTTGGGCATTGTTTAGATTTTGTCCTTTGGTATATATATATTCCATTTAACAATTAAACATGTTTTTATATATTATGCTTTGCATAATATACTTCTAGTTTGACTCTAAGTGTTATCCTTGAATGTAAGTCTTTTTGTGTCCAACATATATAACATTTAATGGGTCACTCAACAAAGTAATGCTTGGATTGCTTCCATTTTGTAGAGTAGGAAAGTGAATCATAGAGAAGTTAAGTCAGTTCCTCCAAAGTCACACAAATCTTATGGTATGAAGTTGAGGTTTGCATCCTTGTTGCATTACTCTGCTTTTAATCACTCTACTACATTGTTGGAAGAGAGTGGCAAGACAGAGAGAGGAGGAGAGAATTAAATTTTCAATTTATGAATAGAAATAGTGTGTGCCTTGTGGATATGGGTTTTAATTTCTGAGAACATTGAAAGGATCAAATGTAATACCAACACAGTGCTTGTTCAGTTCATGTCAGTCACTCAGTCATGTCTGACTCTTTGCGACCCCATGAATTGCATCACGCCAGGCCTCCCTGTCCATCACCAACTCCCGGAGTCTACCCAAACCCATGTCCACTGAGTCAGTGATGCTATCCAGCCATCTCATCCTCTATCATCCCCTTCTCCTCCTGTCCCCAATCTTTCCCAGCATCAGGGTCTTTTCTTTTCTTTTCTTTTCTTTTTTTTTTTTAATAACTGCTTCAACCATTTAATTCATTTCAGAGACGAGAAATTTAGTTGCTTTTCTTTCTCTTCTTCTGGCAGCTGTGCTGATCACATAGAGACCAGCACAGTCGCCTGACTTTCTGTCCTTTGCAGCTCGAGTGATCGATGTGTCTAACAGGAAAACCCACGTGACTGACAGCTGTTTAGAAGAAACCGGTGGCCTCGGAGTGGACATTGTCCTAGATGCTGGAGGTGGGTATTCACTAAATCAGTGATCTCTGTCATTTTTTTTATTGTGATGGGTAAATTTCTGGGAAAAAATATAACCAGGAAGTAATTACTTATATATTTATTAGGTTGAGGTTGAGAGTTTTTTTTTTTTTTTTTCCTGGGAGATCTAGTTTTCAGATGAGGGATTGAACCCAGGCCTCCTTCTTTGGGAGTGTCCAGTCTTAGCCACTGGACCACCAGGAAGCCCCTGTTTTGTTTTTAGATGAGATGCTATCTAAGGTGATATCTTGGGCCATTTCAGTCACTGACTCAGTTTCCTGAGTTTCTCCAAAACATGCACACTGCTACTGCTAAATCACTTCAGCCGTGTCCGATTCTGTGTGACCTCATCCCTGGGATTCTCCAGGCAAGAACACTGGAGTGGGTTGCCATTTCCTTCTCCAATGAATGCATAAAAGTGAAAAGTGAAAGTGAAGTCGCTCAGTCATGTCCAACTCTTTGCGACCCCATGGACTGCAGCCTACCAGGCTCCTCTGTCCATGGGATTTTCCAGGCAAGAGTACTGGAGTGGGGTGCCATTGCCTTCTCCCAGGGTCTTTTCAAATGAGTCAGCTCTTCAAATGAGGTGGCCAGAGTACTGGAGTTTCAGCTTCAACATCAGTCCTTCCAATGAACACCCCAGACTGATCTCCTTTAGGATGGACTGGTTGGATCTCCTTGCAGTCCAAGGGACTCTCAAGAGTCTTCTCCAACACCACAGTTCAAAAGCATCAATTCTTCTGCGCTCAGCTTTCTTCACAGTCCAACTCTCACATCCATACATGACCACTGGAAAAACCATAGCCTTGACTAGATGGACCTTTGTTTTACCACTTACTAAATATTGGTTGAGTGGCTTGGTCATGGTGGCTCTAAGTGTGGGTTTACAAACTACTTTCTGGAGTGTTTGTGGTCAGTCAATTAGATTCTTCCTGATATTACCAGTGATCATACTGGTAACCCTCAGATGCACCTGGAAGAATTCAGAAAATGGAATGATTAACCATATATATATACATATATGGTTAACCAATCATATATATATATGATTCCAGGTCGGAGGGTAGCCGTGTGATTCTGGGCATGCATTCCTAGTGTTTTCTACATGTTCTTGGGTGTTATTTAGTCACTAAGTTGTGTCCAACTCTTTTGTGACCCCATGGACTGTAACACATCAGGCTCCTCAGTCCATGGGATTTCCCAGGCAAGAATATTGGAGTGGGTTGACATTTCCTCCTCCAGGGGAACTTCCCAACCCAATGATTTTACCTGTGTCTCCTGCATCAGCAGGTGAATTCTTTATCACTGAGTTACCTGGGAAGCCCTGTTTTCCATATACCACTCCCTAATCCTTTCTTTCAAAACAGGTAAGGGTCTGTATCAAAATCAGCTACGCTTCAACATCATAAGAACTAGCAACATACTAGCACTGGATTGACTGTGATTTACTTAAATTACATTGGTTGGGTGGTAGAAAGAGTTGAAATATTCTCCAGTCTCTTTTATTTATATATTGACTTGGGGCAATACAGTTTTATTTTGATTTATTTTGAGTTTCAGCATTGCAACTAATTACAACCAAAATACTCAAATATTTTCATTGGTTTTACATTTGAGGACAGTTTCTTGAAAACCTGGCTTAAATCCAAAGCAGGTTTCCCTCTCCCTAGGGGTGGGATTTTAATACCACAGTTTTCTACTGCAACTCTGAAGTGAACCGATAAATCTCAGCAAGTTCATAAGGGTTCACATTCTATTAGAAAAGGAGAACAAAGGAACAACCGAATTAGAGACAAATGATGTGACCGGGTGCCATGAAGAAGGTTCATTAGAAACTAAAGACAAAGCTATGAAACGTTCACCTGAAAAATGTTTGCATTTTCATAGAAAGGTCTGTTCTGAATTCAGTGACTGATTTGTGGGGGGTCACAGCGACAAGAGCGAAATGGCATTCTTTGTTCATTTGTGCTGCCACCCAAACAACCTGAATTTTAAATCTTTTTTCTTTTTGAAATACATTTTCTTCTCTCTCTCTGAACCATCATCAAGAGGCTTAATTAATGAATTAGTATTTGCAGAAATCTTTGATATTCTAAGATGAAAGGTTTTGCACAAGGGTAAGGCATCAGCGCCAGCAGTAAAATGTCCTCTTGATGACAGAATGCATGAAGTGTTAGGCTGGAATACATTTGACAGCTGCAATTAAAGAGGTTTGATCCTGTTCTTCTGCTCTGTTTTTATCACGTACATTATTCTGGAGGATATGAGGCTAATAGGAAAGCTAAATTCTCATTGGCCAGAAATTGTTGATATGTACACACACATACACATTCCCCAGTGGTTAAGGCAGGTGGAAAGTTTATGGGCAGCCTCTTTCTGGGGCAATAAAAGCTTCTTTTATTTCAAATTCTCTTTTTACACCAGTTGCTATTACTCTGAAAAGCTCCTGGCATTTGGAAGGCAATAAGCAGGGCATAAAATCCATTCTTTCTTGAACAGGTCCCATTCCTAGGACTGCTTTTAAACTAACTGGTTTACAGCAAAGAAACAGACAGCTGAGTCTCCTGTAAAGCCTCTCAGAAAATGCAGGGGACTGCAAGCCGGCTAACTAGCTGAGACCAGTATTTGGGTAATAGATAACTGATACTGACTGGGTCTGTAAGTATTTTCTTACCTGACTGAAATTCTTTGGATCTTAAATAAGATTAATTTGATAGAATTGATATAGACTGTGGATAGAGAAAATGCCTTTTCACTTCCCATTTTCTGAAGAAATCTTTTTGGTTTAGGCTCACCCAAAGTCTTTCATTTGAGAAAATCCTAGGGCCAGCTCCCTCTTATGCTGGGGTAGGGATGGAAGTGAATGTAGATTTGGGGTAGATGTTTAGTGCCTTTCCAGGGTAATCAATTCAGGGCCTTATCTGATAAAATGAAGGTCTGCTTGACATTCTTAGAGTGTAAAAATCAAACCAAAGCTTACCTCATTGTATATCCCAGTGTCTGTGATAGGTACCCCTGTCTACCCATCTAGCAGACTGCACCCCTATTCTTCCTCACTTAGAGGGAATGAAAGGTCATCTTTACCTCAAGAGGAGGCTAGAAGGGTGAAGCTGACTTTACTGATTTGACCCTGACATGGAATAAAAATTCTGGCCCAGAAGATATGCATGGAAGTCAACTTTTGGGATTCTGAAGAGAATGTTACAGATGTTAATCATAAGAATGTGATGGGTTTGGTCCAGATCTTGCAGTAGTATGACCAATTTCAGAACCACAGTGAAAAAATATCTAAGAATAAAAGGAATTAAGTCAGAAATAATTTGGAAACTGAGTATAAATTTGTAATAACTGCCTACTTATACTTTAAATTGGGCTCTGTTCACGCCATTTGAATGATAGCAACACACAGCTACCTCTTGCAGATAGTGGCAGAATTGGAATCATCTGATAGCTTGAAGATATAATGTTTCTCATACTAGTAAATACTTTAATAGGGAAAATGATCTTAAATGTATGAAATGAATTATTCCAGGAAACAGGATTTTATCCCTCCTTTCTTCTATAGTCTTTTGTTCAGGAATAATAAAATTTGCCTGCCATTAATGGATTTGCGACTATGACAGGCAGCCTCCAATTCCGTTCTTCTGGGCACAGAACTGAGAAACAAGATCCAGAAAGAGGTGAAATCTACTAGAGAAGTTCCAGGGAGGGAAAAAAGTATATTTTTTTTCCAAAAGGAATTTAAGTTACCTTTCAACAAAGCATTACTGAAGAGATTACCAGGAGATACACGGACGCAGAGCCACCCAGGAAGTAGGACATATAGCAAGGACATAGCTGAGGTATCTCAGGTATGGGGAGAGAAAGCCTCCTTGTTCTCATTCAGGGGTTTGTGATTGGCCCAAGACCACAGTTTCTTGGTGATTTCTGTTGACATTTGTAACCTGAAAATGTAATGTGGTAGCTTTTCTCTCTGCTAATTAAAATTGCTTCCTGCAATAATTATTGCAAGAATAACTATGCTATAGATAATTTCTAAATAAATGGATTGACAGTATACTGACCTTAACACACATGTACAATCCCTCAACAGCTTCTTTTAAAACCAAAAAAAAAAAAAAATGGATTTATTATGGATGAAGGCATAACAGTTCAGTTCAGTTGTTTAGTCGTGTCTGATTCTTCGTGACCCCATGGACTAAAGCACTGACAGGCATGGACAGGCTTCCCTGTCCATCACCAACTCCCAGAGCTTACTCAAACTCATGTCCTTTGAGTCAGTGATGCCATCCAACCATCTCATCCTCTGTCATCCCCGTCTCCTCCTGCCTTTAATCTTTCCGAGCATCAGGGTCTTTTCAAATGAGTCAGCTCTTCGCATCAGGTCGCCAAAGTATTGGAGTTTCAGCTTCAACATCACTCCTTCCAATGAATATTCAGGACTGATTTCCTTTAGGATGGACTGGTTGGATCTTCTTGCAGTCCAAGGGACACTCAAGTGTCTTCTTCAACACCACAGTTCAAAAGCATCAGTTCTTTGGTGGGAATTTCTCAGCTCAGCTTTCTTTATAGTCCAACTCTCACATCCATACATGACTACTGGAAAAACCATAGCTTTGAATAGATGGAACTTTGTTGGAAAAGTAATGTCTCTGCTTCTTAATATGTTGTCCAGGTTGGTCATAGTCTTTCTTCCAAGAAGTCAGTCAGTCAGTTCAGGCACTCATGTGCCTGAGTCATGTTCAACTCTTTGTGACCCCATGAATTGCATGCCAGGCCTCCCTGTCAATCACCAACTGCTGGAGTTCACCCAAACTCATGTCCATTGAGTCGGTGATGCCATCCAACCATCTCATCCTCTGTCATCCCCTTCTCCTCCTGCCCTTAATCTTACTCAGCATCAGGGTCTTTCCAATGAGGTAGCTCGTTGCATAAGGTGACCAAAGTATTGCAGTCTCAGCTTCAACATCAGTCCTTCCAATGAACACCCAGACTTATTTCTTTTAGGATGGACTGGTTGGATCTCATTTCAGTCCAAGGGACTTGCAAGAGTCTTCTCCAATATCACAGTTCAAAGGCATTAATTCTTTGGTGCTCAGCTTTCTTTGTAGTCCAACTCTCACATCCATACATGACTACTGGAAAAACTATAGCCTTGACTAGACAGTCCTTTGTTGACAAAATAATGTCTCTGCTTTTTAATATGCTGTCTAGGTTGGTCACAGATTTTCTTCCAAGGAGCAAGCTTCTTTTCATTTCATGGCTGCAGTCATCATCTGCAGTGATTTTGGAGCCCAATAAAATAAGTCTGTCACTGTTTCCACTGTTTCCCCATCTACTTGCCATGAAGTGATGGGACCTGATGCCATGATTTTTGTTTTCTGAATGTTGAGCTTTAAGCTAAGTTTTTCACTCTGCTCTTTCACTTTCATCAAGAGGCTCTTTAGTTTTTCTTCACTTTCTGCCATAAGGCTGGTATCATTTGCATATCTGAGGTTATTGATATTTCTCCCATCATACTTGATTCCAGCTTGTGCTTCATCCAGTTCAGCATTTCTCATGATGTACTCTGCATATAATTTAAATAAACAGAGTGACAACATATAGCCTTGACATACTCCTTTTCCTATTTGGAACAGTCCATTGTTCTATGCCCAGTTCTAACTGTTGCTTCCTGACCTGAATAGAGATTTCTCAGGAGGCAGGTCAGGTGGTCTGGTATTCCCATCTCCTTCAGAATTTTCCAGAGTTTATTGTGATCCACACAGTCAAAGGCTTTGGCATAGTCAATAAAGCAGAAATAGATGTTTTTCTGGGACTCTCTTGCTTTTTTGATGATCCAGCAGATGTTGACAATTTGATTTCTGGTTCCTCTGCCTTTTCTAAAACCAGCTTGAACATCTGAAAGTTCATGGTTCATGTATTGCTGAAGCCTGGCTTGGAGAATTTTAAGCATTACTTTACTAGTGTGTTAGATGAGTGCAATTGTGTGGTAGTTTGAGCATTCTTCGACCTTGTCTTTCTTTGGGATTGGAATGAAAACTTATCTTTTCCTGTGGCCACTGCTGAGTTTTCCAAATTTTATATTTCCAATTTCCAAATTCCAGTTTCCCATTTCCAAATATGAAGACATATAGAGACAAGCAATCCCATTATGAACAGTGAATAGACACTGTGTCTAGGGTTGTGTGGGCCATGATTTACATTGTTTAACTCGAGACATTTTAGTTTTGGACTATACCTCAAAGTGAAGAATTATCTAGGCAGGCTTTGGAGTTACTGTTATTAACTGGAAATGGAGAAAACATTTCCGTAATTAAATGCCCTGCTGAAGAAGTAGAATCATGGAAAATTCCTAAGTCCTATCATGACAGCCTTTCAAGCTTCTATTTCCCTCCTTCATTTGGTGTGGGGCTATCCATATATGAAAGCTAAATTGTGGTTTGTTTGAAAGTCCTTAAGAGCATGGCTGAATTGAAGGGAGGGAAGAAGTAGTTCAGGAAATAGAGCTTTCCTCCCACAATTCCAGACACACTGTTATCTTTCCTGAAAGGAATAAACCACAGAATGTATGCTATTTATAAGATCACAGGTAGAGCAAATTATAGTTCTCCCAATTTATTAAACTTGATAATTTGATAGAATTCAAAGTAAGGAGTTCATGTATTCTAAACAAAGTCTTTGGTCACAGGCATTATCCTTCTATGAGTTTATTAAGACATCAGAATTCTGGTATTAGTGAAGTTGTCTTTCAATTCCATTCACCAGATGAGTGTCCTTTCTCTAGTTCACAGCTCTTTCCTATTCTAGTAGCTGTGTGACATTTTACTCTCCCAGGCTCAATCCCTCCCTTGGCCATCTTTGCTTTCATTCTTTATTCACACTCAATTTTCTTGGGCTGATAAAAGATCAAGCAGCACATCTGTCCTGCTGAGTTCACATTTTAAAGGAGGGAATGTCCAGGCTTAGAAAAGAGGAGAATAATTCAGGAGAAATAGTCTTAGTGCCCCTGAAATCACATTCTAGAGTAGTTAATAAACTTTGTATGAAATTTACTTTTTCACTTCAGGGTGTGTTTACCCAATTTTAGTTCATAACTTTTATCTCTGGTCTCATTATTGATACATTATTTTTTTTCCCATTTATTTTTATAAGTTGGAGGCTAATTACTTTATAATATTGTAGTGGTTTTTGCCATACATTGACATGAATCAGCCATGGATATACATGTGTTCCCCATCCCGATCCCCACCCCCTCCCCACCCCATCCCTCTGGGTCTTCCCAGTGCACCAGCCCCGAGCACTTGTCTCATGCATCCAACCTGGACTGGTGATTTGTTTCACCCTTGATAATATACATGTTTCGATGCTGTTCTCTCAAAACTTCCCACCCTCGCCTTCTCCCACAGAGTTCAAAAGTCTGTTTTGTATATCTGTGTCGCTTTTTCTGTTTTGCATATAGGGTTATCGGTACCATCTTTCTAAATTCCATATATATGCGTTAGTATATTGTATTGGTCTTTGTCTTTCTGGTTTACTTCATTCTGTATAATGGGCTCCAGTTTCATCCATCTCATTAGCACTGATTCACATGAATTCTTTTTAATGGCTGAGTAATATTTCATGGTGTATATGTACCACAGCTTCCTTATCCATTCGTCCGCTCATGGGCATCTAGGTTGCTTCCATATTCTGGCTATTATAAACAGTGCTGTGATGAACATTGAAGTACGTTCTTTTAATCTTCAACCAAGAAAGTAAATTTACCTCACAGTATGAAGATGGAGAAATACGAGCCCTCAAGATGATTGTTGCAAAAATTAGCAACCCCCTGCCAATTTACACAAGAACTAAATCAAGTGGTCAATTTGAAATTTTGTGGTGATCTTTATATTTTGGGTCCAAATTATAGATAGAAACTGGGGATACTATCTCACTATGGCCTGTAGCTCCAATAAAATAACCTACTTGTCTCCTCTTAGACATACACAGTTGACTCAACCATCCCTTTTGTTTTTTTCTAAGTGTAATAATTATTAACCCACTGCTATCTCCATTCCTTGCTAAATTCTAGATTCTTATTATATGCATTTATAGTCTCATAACAAAATCCATGCTTTGAATATTAGTCATTATCAAGGATTTCAGTTATTAATACCCTAATAATAACTAAATAAGTAAATGCTAGGAGAACCACCATGGGCTTTATGAAGCTAATATGTCATTCTAATTTTTGCAGTCTACAGTGTTAAATAGGTATCGTGTATTTGAAAATAAGATTTTCATCATCTAAATCATTTTCTCTCTCACACACACATGCATACACACTCACAGGCACACATATCTTTTATAAAAGCAAATGCAATATTTAACTAAATTAAATAATTACCAAAAATCTACTTTTATTTATTTTTTTTGTTTTGGAAGTCACTCTTCATTTAAAACTTGACTTTAAGTAGACACAATAAACCTGAATGAAAAAAGCTTTTGATAAGAATGGTCAGATAAGGTCAATTAAATTTCAGTTTTCTCAAAAACATCATCTTTTGAGCTTGGAATTTCTTGACTTGAAGCCAAGGTTAGTTCTGATTTTAACAGAATTGATCTCCATATAATTATTTCAACAAAGATATTTTTGACAAATCTTAGGACAGGCCATCAGTCAGAATGAAAGTTTAAATTTATTGTCTGAAGGACATATCTCATTATCAGTAATCAGTGTATATTTTGGAATGAGGACTATGATTTATTTGTGTATACATGTGAACAGGCATATATTTTCTCTAACTATTCCTATTTCACTTAGGATTTATAGGAATTAGAAATAATGATTATATTCCTTACAATATTTACAATATGTGCTCAGTTGCTTAGTTGTGTCCGACTCTGCAACTCCACGGACTGGAGGCCACCAGGTTCCTCCGTCCATGGAATTTTCCAGGCAAGAATACTGGAGAGGGTTGCCAGTTCCTCCTCCAGGAGATCTTCCTGACCTGGGGATTGAACTTCTGTCTCTTGTGTCTCCTGCATTGGCAGGTGGATTCTTTACCACTGCCCCACCTGAGAAGCCCATTTACAATGATACCGATAGAACTAATTATCTTCAAAACAGTGTGTAATGAGCATATCTCACTGCATTGTGGAAGAACTTGAGTAACAGTAATTTAAACCTGGTTTCTGGTTTTATTTATTCAAGGTCACTGTAAAATGTTAGGAACGTCACACTGAGTCCACGGCATAGTGGTTATCTCAGCACATTCCTTTGTGTTAGATGAGTGTTTTGAATCTATCTCCAGTTAAGGGGTTTATTTACTAAGTGGAGACCCTCAGATAGAGGCTGGAGACACAAAAATGCAAGTTTACAGGGACACAAAGTAAACAAAAACAACCGAATAAATAGAAAACAGTGAAATCACAACCAAAAGAGAATTGTATGCAAAGTCAACCTACAGTGACTGTTGCCTGGAAAGTCAGAGAATGCTCCATTAAGAATGTCATTTACATGTTTAGTGCTCCAGGGCACATGGGATTGCTAACTGAGGGTATGGGTAAAGTGAATTTGGATAGAGAGAATAGCATGTGCTTTGCTAAGTTGCCTCAGGCGTGGCCAACTCTGTGACCCCATGGACAGTAGCCAGCCAGACTCCTCTGTCCATGAGATTCTCCAGGCAAGAATACTGGAGTAGATTGCCATCCCCTCCTCCAGGGGATCTTCCCAAGCCAGGGATCAAATGCTCCACTCATATCTCCTGCACTGGCAGGCAGGTTCTTTACCACGAGCGTCACCTGTGAAGCCTCGAGAGAACAGCACACCTGCATGCAAATAGGAGCAAAAGAAAGGGGTCCACCCGAAGGACTGCAAAAGGGCAGAGACAGGGTCTGAAAATGGGCAGGAAACAAATCACGAAGGATGAGGCCCATCATGCTGAGTACTGTGAGACTTATTTTAATAGTAATGGTGACAGCTTGACCAGGAGCAAGGAGAGGATTTCTAGTGAGAAACTGGGAATTGATGAGGCTGGATACAAGAGGTAAAATGGCCTTGGCTACAAGAGAGTTTGTGCATATAGACAGGAAGTGTTGGGCTCTAGAGATGATTAAAAGGGGGTTAGGGGTTGATAGAGGAGAAGGCAATGGCACCCCACTCCAGTACTCTTGCCTGGAAAATCCCACGGATGGAGGAGCCTGGTAGGCTGCAGTCCATCAGGTCGCTAAGAGTTGGACACGACTGAGTGACTTCACTTTCACTTTTCAGTTTCATGCATTGGAGAAGGAAATGGCAACCCACTCCAGTGTTCTTGCCTGGAGAATCCCAGGGACGGCAGAGCCTGGTGGGCTGCCGTCTATGGGGTCGCACAGAGTCGGACACGACTGAAGCGACTTAGCAGCAGCAGCAGCAGCAGCAGGGGTTGATAGGAGAGTTTGGGTGATGTATAATTTAACATCCAAACCAAGACACTTTTGAGAACCCATGGAGCCTGTAGCACTACTAATTAGGCCAGAATGATAGATATAAACTGGACTGTCCTGGGCCACCATGAATATACACTCACCTTGAGGATGGAGCAGGTCATACCTATAGAGCCCAGAACCAGGTGACTAGAAGAAAAATCTTGACAATGCTGCTCAGGAAGACAAGAAGACTGACAGCAACTTCAGATATTAATATTCATGGAAGCTTTTGCATTTTAAAAAGACACTGTTTGAAGAACTATAATGCTTTAACTCCAAATAATCACTTTCTAATGTTTGCCTGGACCTTAGCTTAGATTCATTAAACGAGCTCTCTTAGGTGTGGAGCCTATGCATTAATATTTTAAAAACTTCTCCCAGTTGTTTCTGTTATGGAGGCAGTATCAGGAACCACTGGATTAAAACACAACATTCTTGGGACAATTGTTCATTTCCTAAATCTCTTTGTATCTGTTTATATTCTTAATACATCATTTTATACTTAGTAATTTCTCAATATTTATTAAGTCA